>NC_056006.1:5143139-5465867 GCF_018446385.1 Zingiber officinale | reverse complement strand
ATCTTTAAGACTAGATTTGTTTACCTTTACTTTGCTTTTGAAATGATTGGATAGTTGTTTAGCTAATTCGCATTGAGGCATTTCTAGTGCTTATTCCAGTCCCTGTGGATACGATAATCTTTTATATTACTTGCGACATTTCCGTACACTTCAAGGAAGTAACATGTAAGCAGTTGCCGGGGACTGCGCTATAACATTAGGAATTATCAATTGAGTTAGACTAAACATAACTTTTCTTTCTTTCTTTACATTTTCATAGTTGTAACTTTAGAATTCTGTTTCTATAAGCTTTTCTTTTCTTGAATAACATTCTTGACAATTCTTTTTGTTGCAATTCTAATTCTAATTCTAATTCTAACTTTGCATTCTTGATTTCTAGCACTCTAATCTAACTTTTCTTTGTTTTCTCTTTTGATCTAGTTTCTTTCTTCTTTTCTTTTGTAAACATATCTTGCAATCTTTAGCATATGAATTATTCTAGACATTTTTCTTTTTCCTTTTATCTTTTCTTTCTTGTTTTCATTATGCACTTTCTTTCTTGCAATTTAAATTCGGCATTTGCTTTCTTGCTTTTCATATTGCATTTTATTTCTTGTTTTTGATTCTTGATAATTTTCTTTTTCTTCTTGAATATCCATGAGCACTAACATGTCAAGCAGGACCATGAGAAATTTTTCTACACCCTTTTCTGCAAGATTTTTATCTCCCATTGTGCAACCTCAAATTGAAGCAGAAAGTTTTCAACTAGACCCAGAGATAATTTTCATGATACAAGGTCACAAATTTGGAGGAGAAGTATCAGAAAGTCCTTATCTGCATCTTGAAACATTTTTAGAGATTTGTGATTTGGTGAAATGCGAAGGAGTATCAGCAAATGCAGTTCGATTGATGACATTTCCTTTTAGTATCAAGGATAAAGCAAGGACTTGGCTATATTCTCTCTGTCCTCAAAGCATCACAAGTTGGGAACAATTGGAGAAGCAATTTCTGAATCATTTTTTTCCTGCAAGTAGAACGGTGTATATGAGGAATTGCATAACAAATTTTGCTCAGGCATATGGAGAATCATTATTTGAAGCATGGGATAGATTCAAGAGTCTTCAAAGACAGTGCCCTCATCATGGTTTTGAAAAATGGTTGATTTTGCACATATTCTATGGGGGAATTTCTTTCTCAGACAAGACTTTATTGGATTCATCAGCTGGAGGTTCTTTTATGGACAAAAGTGTAGATGAAGCTTATTCGTTAATTGATCAAGTGACATTGAACCTCCATGAATGGTCAAACAAAAGTTGGATGGAATTTTCCTCAGATATTCAAGAAGTGCAAGCCATAAATGTAAGAGAGCCTGTCAAACAAAATGAAATTCAACCACCTAAAAATGTTGAAATTCACAAGTCACAGAGTGAGGAGTTCAAACATTTGGGGGCAAAGCTTGATAGTATTGTTTCAAAATGGTTTAAAGAAGATCCCCCTCCTACACAGTCAAGATCCAATGAAAAGTGTGATGATGTGGGGTTGAGAAGTGGCAAAAATCATGAAGAACTTCTGAAGAATGACATGTTTAGAATTAAGGAGAAGAATAATAGAAGATCACAAGAACTCAATTCCATTTATCTAGGAAGTTCCCAAAGGCCAGAAGTACCTTTCCCTCAACGATTAATCACACCAACATTAGATAAGCAAGTTGGACCTCCTCCAAAAGCTCAAAGGGAATTTGGGAAAAAGGAGTTCAGTCTTTCCCAGGACCTTCACTAAGGGTTCCTTTTCCACAAAGGTTAGTGGGGGTCAATGAAAATAAAGACTTCGGCAAATCCTGTGACACTAATATGGTTGAGTGCAGATTTTTGAATATATATGAAGATGAAGATTTTTCAGATGAGGATTTTATTGATAATGTAGTGGTAAATAAGTTTTCAGATCTACCTCAAAATTTTATAAGGTGTTATAGTGACATTGAATTTTCAGATGATGAATGTGATGTGGTAGATCAACTTAAAACTGCAAGTGAAGTTATTGATCCTCTCGTTATTGATTCTCCTATTGAGGACATAGATGTTGGTTTATTTTTTGATGTATGTGTTGATGATGATGATATGGAAGAATGTGTAGGGAGCTGTGTTGTGGAAGCAGCATCTCAAGGATCACCACCTTTGTCAAGACAACCCTTAGAGGTTTTAAGAATTGATCATGTTTTGGAACAATGTGTAGAGACTTATGCAGAGCTAGCAGAGTCTCAAGAATCACCATCATTGATATCATCAACACCTAAGCTAGAGCCAGAACCATCATTTGATTCAGAGGAAGTCACATCTACATGTTTAGAAATTTCAGGTATTTCTCAGCAAAGTAAGGTTAGTATTTCTTGTGATCTTTTGGAAAACTTTATGGAGGTACCTATAATTGACTTTGTTGGATGTGATTCAGTATTTATTACTTATTCATCTTATCTTGATATGGTTCTAGCTCTATACTATATAACATGCTTGTGGGAGATTTGTTTTTCTTTTGGATGTGCAGATTTCACATGGGCCAATAATTGGAAGCTCAATCTGAACCGTCTTCGACCACCTGAAAAAATTTCCAAGAAGACGAAGATGGAGAGAGTTATACTTTACTTTTTAGCTCCTTTGATGAAAGCTCCCTCCATAATAAGAGCCCTTGGTAGGAGGGTTCTAAAATATCTTACCCCTCCAAGAGCAAGATTTAGATGAATCTAATGAGGTGGTCGAGCTGATGACCTTAAACAAGCGCTTCTTGGGAGGCAACCCAAGTTCAATCTTGTTTTCATTTTACTTTTAGTTTCTTTTTATTTTGTTGATAATAAATCATACCCTCTACTTAATTCTTCTTGTCTATCTTATTTTTTGTAGATTTTAAAGTTGTGGAGGATTGTGAACATTGGATAGAGGAGTATCTAAAAAAAAACATGAATGTCAACCATTTGGAGCTCATCACTTGGTAACTTCTCTTAAAATCTCCTCCACATTGTTTTTAGTTTTCATTGGGACAATGAAAAATTTAAGTATGGGGGGATGCATTAGATGCATTTGATTTGCTTTGTTTGCATTTTGGTTTTGATTTTTTGTGGCATACATCTTGAGAACATCAAATCTTCACTTATATGCTTTCTTGGATTCAAGTGAAATGTTAGCACGATTATTGTCTCGATTCATGATGTTCGCATGATGCTACTAGTAAACTTTGTGTGATGTTCGCATGATGCTACTAGTAAACTTTGTGTAGTTCTTTTTTCTATCTTGGGAAGTATTAATAAGCTAAGAATCTTATGGTGATGAGTTTTAGTTTTGGTTCAACCTTAAGGATTTTATCTTCACTACACTTGTGCTTGATGCTTGAATAGTTGATGTCATTGAAATAGTCATGATTCATCTTGTTTGCTTAGTACTTGGTTTCCATGGTGATCTCTCAACTTTCATTTTGGTTACTGGATGAGGCTCAAATCATTAAAGCTCATTTGGAAAAATCAAAATATCCCAACATGTGTGCTAAAAGTACATTTGTGAATAAGTTTTGCATAATGCAAACACTTAAAAAAAAAATGAACAATAAGGGATATAAAAAACAGTTGTCATGAGTGGAATCTAGCAAGTCACCCCTTTGAGACCGAGTTAGGTTACTGGGGAAATGACTGCTTAGCTTCCCTTGAGATTGAGCACACCTTTGAGACCTTGGGTTAGTTGAGAAATATGAACCAAGTGAATGGTGAGTAAGTGCCTATCACTGGTTACTTGTCTTTCACTGGAAATATTAGGAATTCAAATTTGATGACGACTTAACTAGGACATGGATTGAAACTTGAAGGGTGTTGAGTTACTTTTACACTGCGCACAAGATTCTTATGCTTGAACCATACCTTACTTGTTTCCATGATCAAGCTTGTTAATGAAACTTTTTGATAGAGTTAGGAAAGTGCATTGGGTTTTATGAATGTGTTGTAGAACATATGAATTTAGACTGCAGCATTTTGCTTGAGGACAAGCAAAGGTTTAAGTCTGGGGGTGTGATGTGCGTAAATTATATACTCTTTTATGCATGTTTTTACGCACATTTACATACTTTGAGCATGCTTGATCTATGCATTTTTATACTTCCAGCTTTCCTTTTAGCATATTTACTCTTTTGGTTCGGAGATCTGCTTTTTGTGCATTTTCTGTACACAGGAGTCGATTTGGAGAAGAATCTACTTCTTTGGGCATGCATTGGAGGAAACGAAGGGGGAAAGCACCGGGCCGTGTACCTTACACGGCCATGCACTGGGATGGAGCTCGGGCCGTGTGGAGTTTGGCACCAACAGAAGAGGGAGATGACATGGCCGTGTGAACCTCGCACGGCCGTGTCAAGATTTGAAGCCAACCATAGCAGAAGCCTTACATGGCCGTGTGGATCTACACGGCCGTGTGAGATTTCCAGAGACCAAGCAGGCTGCGGCCGTGTGCACCACACGGCCGTGTAGCATTTCCAGAGACTAAGCAGGCTGTGGCCGTGTGCACCACACGGCCGTGTAGCATTTCCAGAGAGCAGAAGGGTTCTGGCCGTGCGGAGTCACACGGCCATGCAGCTTTGGCAGAGAGGGAACTGGACATGGCCGTGTGAATCTCACACAGCCGTGTCACAGGGCCGTGTGGCGCCCGATTCCCTCCTCTATTTAAACCCTTCTTCATGAATTGAAAGGGGATCTCTCCCCTTTTGGGAGAAAGCAAGATTTGGTGGTTTCCTCCCATTCTTGGGAGGATTTCTGGGCGATTCTAAGGGAGATCTCGACGATTTCGACTCCGGAGCGTGGATTGGATCCGAAGACGAAGCTTCTTCGTAGATAAGTTTTCTCTTCCTCCCTTTTCTTGGTTTCTTGGATTGGGGGATTCAAGGAATGCTTGTAAACTCTATTTCTTCGGGTTTTCTTCCTCGATTCATGGAGTAGATCTTGTATTCTAGGGTTAAGGGAGTATTTGTATGATGGATTGATGTAATCTCTAATGGATTTGCCATTTTCTTGTTTCAATGACATTGACTTGCTTGTATCAATTAGATCTTGAATGATTAATGGTGATTTGTGCTTAATTCTCATTCTTGATTGATTGTTTGGATTTCTTGTGGACTTTGTAAAGATAAACTCTCACTCGATCATCCGAGGGATCCACGTGACAGGTGCAAGCCCGTGTAAGGACGTTTGAGAGATAATCTTGAAGAGGAAATAGGGATATTCAAGAGAGTAGGATGGATTTTATGACTAGCTGCTTGTATCTTGATAGATTAATGAGTCGTGGGCTTCTACGTTGATATCCGAGGAAGGCATAGTAATAGGTGCACTTCTGTGTAAGGACAACATAGGTACATGTCTAATTAATCCTATTTAGATACATTTCTCAGTCCTTAGCCGGTTGTCTATTGCAAGAGGGAACCGGCAACTTTCTACATGTTTGGCAATTGAGGGATAAGAATTGGTGAACCATTTACATTCAAGAAATCTTACAAAGAAACCGAAACTCCTAGAATCTCCCTTTATCATAACCCAAAACACTAGACTCTTGTTTGTTGATCTTTAAGACTAGATTTGTTTACCTTTACTTTGCTTTTGAAATGATTGGATAGTTGTTTAGCTAATTCGCATTGAGGCATTTCTAGTGCTTATTCCAGTCCCTGTGGATACGATAATCTTTTATATTACTTGCGACATTTCCGTACACTTGCGGAGAGTAACACTAAGCCTCGCATGGCCGTGTGTGGCACACGGCCGTGTAACTTTTCCAGAGGCTAAGCCTCGCATGGCCGTGTGTGGCACACGGTCGTGTAACTTTTCCAGAGGCTAAGCCTCGCATGGTCGTGTGTGGCACACGGCCGTATAACTTTCCCAAAGGCTAAGCATTGCATCTTTGACCGAGAGGGAGAGAGTTGGGGTCGTGTGACTCCACACGGCCATGTCACAAGCCCTGTGGGGGTCACTCCCTACACCCCAAAAGGGGTGATTCTCCCCTTGTACTCCTTTCTTGGCTTATCAATCTATCTCATTACTTTATGAGGAGACTTGGCAACTAATTACCAACAACTGAACATTCTTCATACACAATACTCCAATAGTATGTTTATGCTAAGCGGAAATGAGAAACTAGATCCATCAGTACCAAAATCTAGCATTTTCAAGTACTAGCAAGTTTCAAGATCACTTTCCACTGTTCCGACAAACACACGAGCAAACATTGCTCCTGTTGCCCCCTCCTACTCAAGCTTTCCTTTATCTTTATCTGCAGTATAAGAAAATGCAACTATAAGCAAACGCTTAGTAAGTATCATCTACTCACAAAACCATGCATTTAAGAGAACATGTTTTTAAAACTGCTTGAGAAGAAAATAACCAAACATGTACTTGAATATAGTTCACGCTAAAACTCCTGCTTTGTAAATATGTACATGATATGTATTTTTAAACAGGTTTAAAATGCTAAACATCCACTTAAACCATGCTAGCAATATAACGAAAATAGAAATCCTGGCATATCATAGTGTTCATCAGCACTACACTTTATAACTCAAGTTCTCTACTTATGATGGTTTCATTTTAACAAACCCATGAACTTTGAAAACTTTATAATACATACTAGTGAACATATAATCAACTTTCTTGGGTCCGGCAATGTACCACTTTGCGCGCATCCTTAATAAAGTCCGAGGTAGCTAATCCCGAACCTATTAAGGTACTACTAGGCGATCTAGGGGCCTAGGGGCAATGTAGGAGCCCATCCCATGGACCTTGTGTCCAGTACATACCACTTTTAAAGTAAAATACTTTCTTTTAATATTGTTTTCTTAAACTTTGCACTTGCTTGTCATTTCAACAAACACCTTATGTGCACTTTATCCCCTCACACTTATAGGGAAGCACTTTTAGGGCCTTTGAAACTGTTTCTTAGCCCCAACTAAATAGGAAGCAATTCAATATTCCCTACACCGGCTCTCAGTCCCCAAAACTTTAGAGGGCTGCTTACATAACATGATAAGTTTCTTCCTTAACATGTCTAAAGCATAACTCAACATAAATCTTCTAAATCATGCATGAAAGACATTACTAAATACATCTTCGAAGCAACTTATACCGCAGGCAAGAGGTACTTACTTCCTTTTACTAGATCTTACTGTCTTAAGATGTAGGGAAGACGATCTTCTCTTGCCCGCCCTAATCTCCAAAACCCCCTTCCCGTGCGCAAAAATCCTTGTGAACCTTCCTCTTAGATCCTCCTATATAAGAACCTACAACCTCGGAATCCCTAGGTTTCTTGGCTGCAACTTGCAAGGGGTAAGAAGAAGATTCGGCTACGGGGGGGGATGAAAAGCTAGGTTTTCATCTCTTCCTTCCCCTTTTATACTAAGTGGAAGTTGAAGCATCTTTCCACACAAAGTCTGCTTATAGGGAATTATTTTCTATTGCTAATGTGATGCTTTACCACCACCCTATTGGCAACTTAAACCAATCTCATGTAAGAGGTCTTGGGTTCAATCCTAGCTTGAGTCATTTAGACATATATTTTTAGTTCTTTTCTCTTCTTCTATTTATTTTTGCTCTTTTGAATTAGAGAAAATTTATGGGTGTTACAGTGGAAGTCCCGGTGAGTGAAGCCGGGACCTAGTGAGTGAAGCTAGGTGGTGGAAGTCCCGGTGAGTGAAGCTAGGTAAAGGAAGTCCTAGTGAGTGAAGCCAGGCCCTAGTGAATGAAGCTAGGTGAAGGAAGTCCTAGTGAGTAAAGCCAAGCTCTAGTGAGTGAAGCTAGGTGGAGGAAGTCCTGGTGAGTGAAGCCCGGCAATGGAAGTCCTAGTGAGTGAAACCAGGCAACCCTAGGAGATAACCCTAGGTTATACTTGAATTCTGTTAATACTGTGCTAACTCAGTGTTGTAGGGAAGCTCAGCTAGGTCGACGGGCTGACCAGGTAGCTGACACGAAGTCCAGACGGGTTGAAGGGTTGACCGCACGTCTGGCAGGTAAGTGAAGGTAAGTCACTGGAGGAGAGTGACTGTGAGGACGCATTCCCGGGAAGGGAACATTAAGCGTCGATCCGACTTAGATCCATTTCGGATATCTAAGTCGAGATCGTGATTAAATTCTAGTCTCGAGGAGACAGAATCTAATTAATATTCTATTTGATTTTAAATTGTGTTAATACTCTGTTTTGCAGAATATATATCTTGTATTTGACTCCGGACTAACGTTTTCTTGCAGGAAGGAAACTGCTAGAAAACAGGGTTTGGGCGCTCGGAATGGATCCGAGCGCCCGGAAGCAAATTTTATCCACTTCGTGCGTCGACACGTAGAGCTTCGTGATTGGCTCGACTACGTCATATTCAGAGCGCCCGAAAGGATCCAAGCGCCCCGAATCTCCTATATAAGGAGGGTAAAGGCTGGAGTCAAGACACAACAACGAGAAGATCTTCCACTGCTTGCTCTGTCGTGCTACGCTCCTGCGACGCTCCTCCGACAACGCACTTTTCTTGTCATTCCTTAGCTTTTTTCGGTATTATTTTCCTTTAAAAGCAATTGTAACTTCATCTATAATATTTCGAATTGCTAGTGGATTGCCCATCGAAAGCACCCTTGTGTGCGGGCCTTGAAGTAGGAGTCGACAAAGGCTTCGAACCAAGTAAAAAATGACCTTTGTTAGCGTTGTTCGTTTATTCTTTCCGCTGCATACTTGTTAAAGTTTTTAATCGCTATTCACCCCCCCCCCCCTAGCGAAACTCACGATCCAACAAACGCGAGTTGCCGAGCGAGCAGAGAGACCGAACAACATCTATGATGCCGCTTGGACAGTGGTCACCTGCTTGTCGTGTCAGAAATATCACAACATCTAGCATCGACCGACCGAGGAGAAGAAGGCATCCACGGTGTCTTGTCCGTTCGACCAATGGGGCATGGATATCATTGGGTCATTTCCAATGGTGACCGGCCAGTGAAGATTTCTGCTCATCGCAGTAGACTACTTTTCAAAGTGGGTGGAGGTCGAACCGCTAGCCAAGATAACCGAACATATGGTCATCAAATTCATATGACAAAATATCCTATGTCGGTTTGACATCCCTCGTCGGCTCGTCTCAGATAACAGGAGGCAGTTCTCTGGGCGGAGACTCAAGGAGTGGTGCAAGGGCTACGACATTGTGCAAACTTTCATCTCTGTGGCGTACCCCCAAAGCAACGGTCAGGTGGAAGTCACCAACCGGAAGATCCTTAGAGCGTTACGGACTCGGCTCGACCAAATTGGGGGCAGTTGGGTCGATAAACTCCCTAACATCTTGTGGGCTCATCGCACCAAACCAAGAGAGGCGACCGGCGTCACACCTTTTCATCTGGTGTATGGAGGAGAAGTAGTGGTTCCAATGGAGGTCAAAGTAGAATTTGATCGGGTGTAGCTCTACAACGAGGGGAATGCCGAGCCAAGACTCACGGAGCTCGACTTGATGGACGAAGCGTGGGATAAGACCATCGTATGGCTGATGACGTACAAGCAATGAAAGAAGTAAAACTACAATTGGAGGGTGATCCTAAGGTCATTCTAGGTCGGCAACCTGGTGTGGAAAAGAATAAAGTCGGTCAGCAATATCACCAAGTTGGAGGCTCCTTGAGAAGGACTTTTCAAAGTTGTCCAGAGGCTCCGCTCGGGAGCCTACTACCTACAAGACGAAGATGGCAGAAGGCTCGAGTCGCCATGGAGCGCGAACCATCTTCAACTCTCTAGGGTCGGGTGAAAGGTGCGTGGTTGAATCCAGATGTACTTGTATAAGCGTGTGTCAAGTTAATGCAAGAATACAATGAATAAAAATCCCAAGTGTTCCAGACTCTTGCACTGATCGACTAAGTTAAAAGTCAAGCGACGACTATAAACCCTTATCTACGTCAACAGTCTAGTGGCGACTATATACCCTTGTCTACGTCAACAGTCGAGCGGCGACTATAAACCCTTATCTACATTAACAGTTGAGCGGTAACTATAAACCCTTATCTATGTTAACAATTGAATGACGCCTATAAATCCTTGTCTACGTCAACAGTCGAGCGACGACTATAAACCCTAATCTACGTCAACAGTCGAGCGGTGACTTTAAACTCTAGTCTTCGCTAACAGTCGAGCGGCGACTATAAACCCTCATCTGTGCTTTCAACAACCGAGCGATGGCTATAAACCCAAATCTATGTATCAATGGCTGAGAGACGGTTAAAAACTTGAGTCTACGATGAATAGTAGCCGAGCGATGGCTCTAAAACTGAGTCGGCGATGAATAAGGTTGAGTGGCTTCCTAAAGCCATAAAGTAAAGTTAACAAGTTGAGGTGACTAAAGCAGGGACGCATCGCTATGATATAGCCATTTGGCTTATGTTGGAATGAGCACGCGGAAGTCCCTGAGAGTAGCTACACTAACGATCGGGAAAGCGGAGAGTTATACTTAGAAAGATTTCATGAAACACTAAGTGGTACAAAGCCTCTTCGTAGCCGAACGACAATGCATCGTTTAACAATGGTAAAATCTAACAATGTGAAGAAATACTGAATGGCGATGCATGAAGGAATGCTTGTAAAAATTAACAAAAGAAAGATGCGCCGACCGGATAAGTATGCATTGATACTTAGAAAATTTTATACATAGCATCTAGAGGGAGTGCAAAAGAAGGCCTGCGAAGTAGAAAGGGGGATCACTCTAGATAATCCAGCAAGTCATCTGGCAGCGACTCGGTCAGGTTCTCCCGATTGATGATCTTCACCGTGGAAGGGAGATAGTCGTCGTCCTTCAGCTAGTCGAGGGTCCCATTGATGACAAAGTTGAAGAGGAGGAGCGCTTGGTCCGTGAATTGATCATTGAAGACGTCCGAGAGGAGATAGTCCCACTTGAGGACTTCAAATCGACCAGGCTCTGCATCTTGATAAATTTGGAGGGTCGATCGGGATGCCTCCAACTCGGCCTTCAGCGATTTCAAGTCAGCATCCTTGGCGGCGAGCTAGACCTTCGCTGCAACTTGCTCTGTTGATCGACTCTCCTGCTTAGCACTCAGCACGACCTCAGCCTCCTTAAGATTCTGAGCCAAGGCTCGAGCCTCCTTATTCTTGATATCCAAGTCCACAAGGACTCGGAGCTTCCGAGCGTTGGCGGAATTGATCTTCGATTCAAAGGAGTTGGCCTGCTTATTGAGCCTCGCTAGTTGCGAAGCCTGCTCGACACTCTTGGCCTCCTTCGCTTGCAGCAGCTCGGAGCTCTTCTGCAGATCGGCCTTCAGTTGGGCCATCTCAGTAGTCAGCTGCTCCGAACGTGCCCGAGCAGCCTCTGATTGGCCGCTCAGAGCGCGCAGCTGTTGAACTTCATGCTCCAGAAAGACTAGCCTTTGGCACATGACTAGACTCTCGAAGCAATACTATAGCGACAATCAAATTGTAAGTGTTCAAAGTATAAAAGTAAGTAAATATAATGGCAATATACATACCCCAGTGGCCATCTGGGTATAGCTGTTCACAAGTTCCCCCGGTGAGATGACCGCCGCATGGGCCCTGGCATTGGCCCATACTTGTGCTAGCGGCCCTTGAATCTGAATCTGGTGCTTGGGGGTGCGGGACACAACTTCATTCAGACAACGACATTCATGAGTGAACAAGTGGATAATGGTCGTTATTGGCCTCTAGCTGCTCGGACCAAAAGACTCAGAAGTCACCTTACCAGTGGACTTGTACATCGGGGATGGACGGATGATGGATACTTGTGTGGCCGGCAAAGATTGTGGTGGCATGAAGGCGATCGGCGGTGCACAGATGGTTCCCGACGGCAGCCCAAATAGCGAAGGCATCCGGTCGGAGGATAGTGAAGTATGGAGCGTTGTGGCTCCCTTCTCTAGAAGAGTAGGCGCTGATGTCTCACCCCGCTCAGATGATGGACGAGAATCGGTGCGAGCGGGGCGGAGGTGATAAAGCGGGAGGAAGCTTCCCCGCGGTGCCTCTTCTGTCATATCAGAGGCTCACCAAAGGTAGCAGACTCTGAGGCCACCATGATCAACAACATGGAAGGTCGTTTAGGAGGTAGGCCAACTGTGGCAGCTAAGACTCCGCTAACCACTGTCTGACTCCCTCCACCCTCGTTGGTCGACGGATGTGTCTCACTCGCCTCACCAAGCGGATCGTCAGAGGTGGGTAATCGGCGCTAGGTCGCAACTGTCCAACTCGGCCACTACCGCTGCATTAATTTATGCATCCGCGAGCCTGCTCTTGTCGGCCAGACACGCCCTCAGCATGATTCGAGCTGCAAAAAAGGAAGAAAAATTAGTTAGATTCAAAGATGAGGAAAAGAAATAGCATACCTAGGTTGGACGGCAGTCGTGTTCGGATTAGGCTCAGGCTGAACACATATAGGGTGCTCTCTAACAGAAGTTGATGAATGTGATACTTCTGACAGGCCAAACTGGACACTGCCTGGAGGTAGTCCGATCGGCTTCAGTATCTCCCGAGTGACGGATGTGTCATCACTTTCATCTGCTAGCCTGTTGAAAAGTTGAGCCGCTCGGGAAAACAAATAAGGAAATAGTATTCCCTCCAATGTTTATTAAAGGACGACATTTTGTCAAAAATGACTGAGCCCACTCAGACTTGAAACAAGAAGGTCCTTGGCTCTAACAGTTTAGGGTAATAGAAGTAATGAAAGACCCAAGGCGTCAAGGGAAGGTCGTGCGGACGAAAGAAAACTACTACCCGACATAGCAACCTAAAGGAGTTCGACACTAATTGATGTGAAAATATTTACAGACGGTAGAAATGAAGGGATGAATAGGAAACCGAAGGCCTGCACAAAACTGATCCTTAAAGAAGGTCAAAAAGCTGGCAGGCGGTTCGTGTGGCCGGTCGTAAGCAAAGGGAATGACAATTTGATAATCAGATGGAAAATTATAGGTGGATTTAAGCTGGTCTATCTCCTCCCCATTAAACTTGGACTCGAATGAAGTGTACCAGAGCTCGGGGACGGGCATAGTCAGTTGCGAAAAATTGGCGATCGAAAACAAAGAAATCGATAAGACGCAACCCACATATTCTACAAAGGAAAGAGAAGAACCTTACTGAGAAAGGTCGCTGGAGACAAAGAGGAAAAGAAACGTCGTAGAGATTGCTCGAAGACGAAAGCACCAGGCAAAGTGAAGATGACGGCGAGTAGATGAATGTTTATAAACCTCGTGGTCGATCGCTTACAACCGTCTGATTGAGGGTTGCAAAAAACAAGGACTAAATCTAGTCATAGAATTTGAAAAAGTGTCTATCACATCAGCAACGGATATTCCCCTATCACGTCAAACGTGCGGTGGCAGAAGATAGCACACGTGGTAGTCGACTACGAGAGGACATTAATGAGACTTAATTAAAATAGTTTTCTAGAAATTTGGATGACATCAGCGACTATGAAAGGACGCTCATCCGAGAAAGCGTAGAGAAGGGGGAAAATTCACCAAGTGTCATCGTCAGCCATCGCGATCAGCATAAATGTCAGTCTATGATGCAGTTGAGCGGCAAATCCACTGCAGGCTTTGAAGATTATGTCATCCGATCAAAAGTTCGAGTTCAAAGAAAGTAACGGTCAGTCAGCGAATTAGACCTCCGAGTCAGCGATAAACTTCGACCAGCATCCAAACACAGAGAGTGTCCGATCGGCAGAGGTCATCCGACTCCGAGGCACTACTCGTCCAGTTAGTCAAACTTGCAGCCTCCTTTAACTAGACTTAAGGAAAAGGCTTGTGATGCGGTGATAAAGGAGGGCCCACTAAATGCGGATCAAACGCTGAAGGTAGTAGCCAATGTGAAGGTCAAAGTTAAGGAGGTTAACGATAAAGGGTCGGATGCTGAGGGACCAAGCGGATCTCTCCAGTAGTGGCCGATCAGGCCTGTATTGCCTGATCCGCAAAGGGCGGACGTTGAGGGACCAAGCAGATCTCTCCAGTAGTGGTCGATCGGGCATGTATTGCCCGATCGACAAAGGGCCAGTCCAAGCAAAGTGCCCGTTCAGCCAAGACCATTAGACGGTCATCACAAAGCAGAGGAGCGTGCATATGACCAGAGTGTTAGTCCGATCGGGTGGAAACAAACTATCGAGACCTGTTGCCACGCAGAAGAGTGGTCATGGCCAGCCGAGTGGAGGAGTACTCAGCCGAGCGGACTATCCCGCTCAACCAAGCAGATGGATCACTGACGTATCCTTCGGGGAGATAACGCCGCTGACATAAGGTATGATCAACGGGCGGGTCATCAACGAAAGCTTCTACTGTCCTGATGTGTCCTTTCATAGGACAAATCGAAGAACGTGTCCACGTCTTGAGAAAAGTATGCATGTCGCACACCAGGGCACTATATAAAGGGGGTCCACACACCGACGAAGGTACGCGTTATTCACTATTCACGTCTATATTTATTGTTGCTTCATCTTTTTCCTTTTTCTGGTGACTAACTTGAGCACCGGAAGGTCAACAACGCCAAAAGCTCTTTCCCTGACTTCGCACTGACGTTTCAATGGAATGGAGTCTATATCCAGTCAACATAATAGCCACATCCCTAGCTTACTATCTTCATGATTTTTAGATAGGATCATACTTCTATGAGGACTTTCTTATTTATCTTTATGATGATGAATATAAAACTTATATAGAATTAAATCGATCACCCTAGAATTAATTTAACGAACTATATCTAAAATTACTTCAACTCTGTTTTCTCACACCAATTTTCACGTCAGAAGTAAACCCAACACTGAACAAGCTTAAGGATAAGGTACGATATTGGTCCCTTTCATGTGTGCATCAGTTGAAAGTGCACTGATTTTTCTTTGTGACGACGTTTAATTAATCTTTTTGGTTTCCAGGGGCCAGTGTTAACAGAATTCCAAAGCCAAAGGCTAAAAGCTAAAATTGAGAAACCTCCAACGGAAGAAATAGTAGGCAAGATAACACTACAAACACCTCCGATGGCCCTTCTGATGAACCAACATCTGAGACCGAGCAAACTAATGATTCTGTTGATTCATCCAATTCTAAAACTGATCAAGAAAGTGCACATGATGGGTTATGGGCATCTCAAGCAGCTGCTAATTAAGCTTAAATAGATAGCCGTCCAGAAAATTTAGAATATCCTCTGATGGTATATGCGTAGTCCAAGAAATTTAGAGTATCCTCTGATGATATATGCATAATTCAGTGAAGGCCTTTTTTGTTGTTGTTTATGATACAGCAAGGAAATGGGTGTGCGGCATGCCATATCATCTTATATAGATGATGGAGTGTCAGTGCCAAGAGCCCCATGCAAATTATCCCCACTTTGTAGAAGGATTAATTAATGGAATTAACTGAAATTGGATTAATCAAATTGATAAAATATCAATTAATCCAGTCAAAAATTAAATTAATTATTTTTTAAAAAAATAACAAGAGATTTAATTGAAACAAAATCGATTTTTTTTAACAATAATGGAATAATTTACCGGTTCAATTTTTTTATTTCTATTTATTGAGTTTAATCAAATAAAAAATTTAAATCAAAATTGAACTGAATTAATTGAAAAAATTAATTTTGGGGGAAAAAAATAAAATACTAAATTAACTAAATTAAATTTTTAAATTTGGACAATTCATTCATTTATTTGATTTAATTAAATTTTTATTCACTCCTACACATGAAGAGCTATGAGCATCTAAAGCAGCTGTTAATTAAACTAAATGGATAGTCGTCCAAGAAATTTAGAAGTATTTTTTGTATTTTACAGTAGAGAGCAACGGAAGGGAGTGTGTGACATGTGATATATAGATGATGATAGTATTAGTTATTTTATATAAAGGCAAACGGCCCCATCATGAAAATTTTTGGGATGCTTTAGTCTTTAGTTTTAGATTTTAATTTTTTTCTTCACCCTCAATGGCTACGGAAGAACATCTCATTTTTTTACTTGGGTTGATTATCCACAGTTTGTAAAAGGGTTAATTAACTGAATTAATCAAAACTAAATTAATCAAACTTTTGCAAACTAATTGAATCAATCAAAATTTTCAATAAAAATTAAATAAATCAAACCAATTAAATATCAATTAATTTGGTCGAAAATCAAATTAACTGAATTTTTTAAAATAATGGAAGATTTAATAGAAACTAAAATTGATTTTTTAATAATAATAGAATAATAAGAGATTTACCGATTTAATTATTTTATTTTGATTTATTTGATTTATCCGAATTAGGAATATTAAAATCAAAATCACATTGAATTAATCAAAAAAAAAATTGATTTTGGAGAAAAACTGAAATACCAAATTAACTGAATTAAATTTTTAAATTCGATGTCAGTTTAATCAAATTTTTCCTTACACCTACACATGATGAGTTATGAGCATCTCCTAGTTAAGTTAGACGATAGTCATCAGGAAATTTAGATTATCGTCTGATGGTATATGCATAATTCAATAAAGGTAGACCAACGAAGGGATGTATGACGGCATGCGATATATAGATGATGGAAGTGTTATTAATTTTATCTAAAGGCCAAGAGCCCCATCATAAAGATCTTATTTTTGGGATAGTTTAGTCTTTGTTTTGGATTTGAATTTTTTTCCTTCAACCAATGGCTAGAGATAGAACATCTCATTTTTCACTTGTGTCTATTCTCCCCACTTTTGTAGAAGGATTATTGTGAACTTCAAACTATTAATCAAAAAGATAATATTGAGAGATTAAGGGCAGATCCAATAACTAGGTAGTTCTCATCTTGTTTGTCGTTATCGTGTTCATCAACTATTGTTTCTACAATGACTAGAAACAGCAATTTTTTAGGGTACAAATATAAAGGAATAACTCATTCTTATATGGACAACTTGGCATGGATAGCAACAAGTGAGTAGACAAGTTCTGTGCATTTCGAGCACAGCTACAAACATCAAGATGCATCTTTATTGTCGTTGTCATCTGAAATCCAAGATGGCTCTATCCGTTCTACTTAGTAGCCTTGCAGAGTAGCTCTCTCAGCAACTAGCCCTTGCATTGCTTAAGGTTTCATCCCATCCAATCACCCTTCTTACTCTTTGAGCTCGGGATCAGAATGGATAAAAATATTAAAATTTCAATATACTGTATATACTATACCGAAATATATTAAACTATATCGATATAATGTTATATCAAAAATTTTGATACAATATAATATTATACCAAAAATTTCAACATTGGTATCGATATAAGCTTTTTATCGAAATTTTTGCTATACCATACCGATAGCAAAATGTAACTATATACGGTATAAATTTTTTTATCAAACTGAAAATTTGGTACACTACTGATATGGATTTTTATTATATCATATTTTTCGATATGATGTATGATTTAAATCTTGGTATATTTTATTGAACCATGCCTACCTTGGATAACGGCCTAAAAGAGGTTTTTGATCCAGAAGACGATGGTGGAGTTGACACAATACTATTGGCTCTAGATTGATGTACACGGACAAGCAGAAATTAAATATGGCAATTAAAGAAAACACCACCAAGCTATCGGTCTGCTCCTCATCCTCAGTGATAATCTCAAATAACGAGTGAGTGAAACATGCTGAACATGTCTCCAAGATCTCACTGTAGCTCCATCTTCCTCCAATCTCGCTGACATTTAGAATCTGCCTTAGACGGTTGCACAAATGGATGCTTATTTCTTGCATGATCTCTTAACTCCATTTAGTAAATGAACATGATGCCAAAAGAACAATTACAAGACATAGCATTCATATATTTGCGAGTAAACTCTATCATCGTCCAACCAATGACATGTCCAAGGTAAAGGGGGCACAATATGTCAGTCGACAGTTCCACATTGTCATTCTCCTCTTGTAACTTGTTAGAGAATGACTTTCTGTACTGATCTAGACAGTTGGAATGACAGTAGCTAGTAGCTGGTGTCGCACATGAATGCATATCAAATCTTATTGTGCAAGTAACATTGAAGCATAATAGTATTGTAATGCAGGATAGATGGAGGAAGACACGTACAATTCCATGTGAAAAAGAACGAAGGAGAACTAGTTCAATTGTGTGATAGAATTTTATTTGTTTTTCATGGAGCTTTAAGGTTTAAACAAAATATATGCCAATAGGTTTCAAAGCGAGAGTTCACTTGCTGCAATTTTTTTTTCACTTTTTGTAGTGATTGTGCATTCAGTGTTATTTAATTCTTTTTGTAGCACCTAAAATCTCATTAGCTTGGAATTCTAAATGGTTCAATATCAGCATGGTCAGTTGAGGTTGCTGAGCGTACTGCTTCTTTGGTTGCAAGTTGGCAGGGAGTTGGCTTCACTCATGGTGTTTTAAGCACTGATAATATGAGTGTGTTGGGTCTTACAATTGATTATGAACCTTTCGATTTCTTAGATGCTTTTGGTCCTATGTTTCTTTGCTTATTTGATTACCTTGTAAAACTCTTTCCTTACTTCATTCTGCTTTCTTTTTAAAGTTGGTTTGGTGTGGTGTCTCTGACAATGAGCACAAGGTGACAATGAACTCGGTCAACCCAAAACACATTTTCCGCAACTACTATGCCAAAGTGCCATGGATGTGACTATGGAGAGGTTCAGAGGCTGCTGAAACTAATCGAGCACCCGCACGATGAACAACAGGGAATGGAGAAGTACGCCGGGCTGCCCCGGGGTGTGGGCTTATTGACCTGGTGTAGGGATGTTGGTAGTTTCATCCGAACCCGATGGAAGATCCGATATCCGATCCGAATGGAGGAGGGTATGAAGTGACTATCAATACTTGATACCCAACCTGAATACCCAATTAAATAATATATATACATATATTAAAGAAAATTTTCTTTTTCTAAAATCAACTTACTATTTTTGTTGATATTAGGAGAAGACTATATAGATGTTTAATCTATTTTTTTAATTATATATATATTTTTTAATAGGTTGTTAATTTTAATATATTTTTGTTGAATGATAATAATTGAATAGAAAGAATAAAAATTATAATTATAGAAGATATCCGATCATTTAATGGGTGTGGGTATACCCATCGGAGATCCTATACCCGATCGGTATAGAGACGGAGGATATAAAATCCGACCCGAATCCGACTCATTGTTATCCCTAACCTGATGTTTGCATACTATCATTACAGTATAAATATGATATTATTTATCCTAAACGGTTTAGTATCACCGGCCCCATGATAAATCATTGGAATGTTTGCATGTTGCCATGCCCATCTTGAGGGTGATTGCAAGTTTCTATATATAGTTTTAAAAGGGTTATTTTTTTCTCGGCGATTACCCTTTTCATAACTCTTTGAGTTGATTTGATTGGTCAGGATAGATGATTGAATGGGGAGGGTGGTTTGTGTGACAGGATGAGCTAGAACAAGCCGCGGGTGGATGGGTCAATTGAGTCAACTCATCAAATTGACTAATTGATAGTTTTATTTGATTTGATTTATGAACAAATCGCAAAACATTAGGCTTCACCTCAACAGGAAGCGGGCTCGGTTGGCTAGTTTGAGTTGGGTCGGCCATCTGCATTGTGCAAGTCCCAGCTTGAGTTAGGTCATTCTAGCATTGGACCCTAGGCCTTGACCATGAGTGTGCCTGGCTGGGCATGACAATTGCCTCACGCTTGTCTAGGTAGTCTCAGGCTTGACCAGTATAATTTGGGTCATGCCGAACAAGCCCCTTGTCATGCGCCGCGTCGGATTGTGTTGCAAGCTCCACATCTTTGGCAATGTGTGGAAGGCGGATCTGTGTTAGAGTAAAATATTTTTCATGATTTATTATTTATATTTTCACATAAGATCAATAATAATGAACCGTTTAAGTTGGATAATATCATCTTTTATTCCAAGACAATAGGTCGAAACTTGTAGCAATCTTGAATTGTGAAGCAACACAATGCGATTGAATTGACTTGGTGAGAGTGGACGAGTCTCTACAATGTGCTTTCTGTGTGATATTTTACTAATGGGGAGTAGAAATGGATTGAGGAAAAAATATTATTATTATTATTATTATTTACTACTGAAACTTGTTGAGCTTAGGCCTGCAAACGAAACGAGCAGACTAGTGAGTTTTTCGAGTCAGTTCGAAAAATATTTGATTCGTATTTGAATTTATCAAATTCGAGTCGAACTTGAACATGTTCGAATTTTTTTCTGGGCCAAACTTGAATCCAAATTATATTGTTTCAGCCGCTCACGAATCTTAATATTTATTAATATAAGTTAAATATATATTAAATAAATAAATTGCGAGTCTTTCGAACTTATTTTCGAGTAATAATTTGAATAGTTCGCGAACATGTTTGAATATTTCGAGCCGAATTCAAACCCGAGCCCTAATTCGAACCAAATATTTTGAATTTTTCAAGGTTCAAATCGAGCTCGAACTCGAATATACTTATTTTGAGCCGAATTTGAACCTTACATTTTTCTACATATTCGACTCGATTCGATTTGTTTACACCCCTAGTTGAGCTGCCTTGAACTGCCCCTTAACTACCTCCGGGATATGATGCAACGGCAGAGCATCTAGGTTGTCACCCAAGCATCCGCAGTTCGAGCCCCAACTATGATGAATTTGCAGGAATTTTTCCTCTAAATGGGGCACGCAACTAAAGAATGTTGGGCTCCTGAGCTGCCCGCTACGAGCGCTTTCCGATTTATGGTCGGTGGAAAACTTTCGTGGGATCAGATCGATCATCCTAGGCTCAACGTTACCTAGCATGATTAATTTTTTTTTTTTTTTTAAACTGCCTTTCTAAAGCCTACGACAATATTTAGATAACATGACTTGACGACCTCACTCGATCGAACCTATCTAAATATATAAATGACGAATTCTTACTACATTCTAATCATATTTAAATTTTAAAATTATTAAATCACATATTTCATACTTATTTTACCTTTTCAAATTTATCTCAATCGATTATTAAAATTTTGAATTAATTATTAGATGGTAACCATCGTTTAAAAAATCTGATTTATATTTAAAAAATCATTATCTATATTCTAATCAATCTGAACTTTCTAAGTTCATTAGTCAATTTTGATCAAATCAATTGATGGACTTAGAGAACTCAAAATGATATAGAATTAGATCTTATATGTTCGTTTAATTCTCTTGATTATATTTATACTTTTAAATATTAATTTAACACATTATATTGAATACAATGATTTTTTAAATGCAAATCAAATTTTAAAATTTTTATAACCACATAATTATTCTCAATCAATCAATAGATGTATTATTGTAGCAATCAGATTGATAAATCTATCCATTAATTGGAAACAGTAAAAGGAGCACGTGATTTAATAATTTTAAAATTTAGATACGTAGTTTGAATATTCCGAAACTTCATTATTTGATAATTTACTGAAATAAAAAGACATTTTTGAAGATTTTAAAATTTTAAACGCCAAGAGAGAAGAGGTGAAGCAAGATTTTTTGTAATTAGATTAGTAGTAGGAGTTAGACTTGACCAGGTCCCACCTAATCACATGGCTCTAGTCACCTCCCTAATTTATCCTAATTGGAATCTTGACGGGTCGATCGAGCCAAACTGGAAGCCATCCAAAAAGGCCAGGGCCACCCCAACACACAACACTGACTTGCCTTTCGACAAAACTAATAATTCATCCGTGATTTTTTTCTACGGGGAGACAACTTACAATGCATATATCCCGTCCAATGATGAGTTTGAAAGGGCGGAATTAGATTACGCGAAGTAGGAGTCGTGTCGTTAGCGATTCCGTTCCGATGTTTGAGATCGCGAAAAAGGAGTGTAATTCACTTTGAAGAATTATTCTCCTCGTTACACTTGTTTCATACTTTTAAATTGAAGCGCGAAAGGTCGCCTACATCTGAAGGACTTTCGACCGGAGGTTAGAGGTTTGGATTCGTGTCGTTGAATCGAGTGGTCAATAGATTAGGTTAACGGTTGAATGGATCGAACAGAGTGACCAATTTGGCTAAAGGAAACAATCAAGACAAAGCCGAGTAAATTGATTGAACTAGGTGTATTAGACAACAAATAATATTGGACTCAGTAGATAGACCAGTTAATGGGCAACCCAGTGCATGCTTTAGAAAAGGTTATTTTCATGACTTGAACAGGTGACAATAATTTTATCATTACGTCAAGGTTTTCGTGACAAGTTAAATTAGATAAAAGTATTAAACTTATATATGAGACAACTCGTCTAACTTGAAAAATTGGCTCGAGAAACCTAATAGGCTCAGCCTCCTTCCTTAATGATTTGAGCCTAATCAACCTATGTGATCGATCTAATTGGTTCCACCAATTAAGTAGGTTCCAACTTGATGATCAATATATCTAGTTGATTCGGTAAACTTAATTGACACCATCGGTATAATTAGTGCAACGTGACCGACTAGCACATTTGGTTGGACATGTTAAATCAACTCGACCTACTCATTGTCGTTGCCTAATTCGCTTGCTTGAGCTAGGTGGCTAGCTCATCTCCATCAATCCATACGACACAAGAGGCCCAACTTGCTTGACCTACTCATCCTAACCACCTACCTCACTATTCAACTCAAGTTGACCTATCCACTTGGCCAACCCAATTTGCACGGCTAACCTATTCAATCTGCAGGATTGTAAAATCATTAAAGGGGGTGAATAGCATTCGTCGAAAATCGAGAATTAAAAACAGTTACGCAGCTGAATAAAGAAAACAGAAAATAATGCTAACAAAAAGTTTTACTTGGTTCGAAATCTGTGACGACTCTTACTCCAAGACCTGTGATTGTCGATCACTTTCATTGGACAATCACTATCAGTTCGAATAAGTAGTTACAAATATTGAGTACAAGAACTAAATTAGTTGTTACCGACAAACAAAAAGGAAATTAGAATCTCTCGTTCTCCAAACTTCGGAGCAGCCTTTCGGTGTCGTTGGAGCATTTTCAAAGCAGCATATAAGAATGAAACTTGCAGTTGTTGATGTTTTGAAGTTACTGGTCGAAGGTCATTATATAGGCCCATTTCGGGTGCCTGGAACCCCTCCGAGCACCTGGATCGTTACTAACATGGCAATCTATCGTCGAAACTTCATCCGTAAAGTTTATCCACTTTCGAGCGCCTGGACTATTGACGTGGGCTCAGCTAATTGACGTGCTCCAACTCAACTTCGGGATAATTTTTTTGGTCCGGGCACCTGGACTAGCTCCAGGTGCTCGGACTACCCGGGTGCTTGGCGCCCGCCCGAGCGATGCTGGTCCGGGCGCCCGAACATCCTTTTTTTCAGCTTTCTTCCTTGCAAAAAAGAATTAGTCCTGCGCAAATAAAAATATATTTATCTTACAAAACAAAGTTAGCACAACATAATAAGATGGAAATAGTAATTAGATCATGTCTCCCCGAGACCAGGATCTAGTCAAGGTCTCAACTTAGATTTCCCAAATGGACCTATGCTGGATCGACGCCTACAGTTCCCTCAATTGGGAACGCGCCCTCGCTGGATCTCCCTCCAATTGCTTTCCTTTTACTTACCAACGGCAATCACTTGACTTGCCTTTAACTTACCAAATCTTCTCACCAGTTGTCAGATCTCACAGATCCAACTGGACTTTGATCGATTGTTAGGTCTCGCACACCCAACCAGATTTTCCACCAGATATCGAGCACTGCGGACCTATTTAGACTTCCCACCAGCTATCGAATCCCATAAACCTAGCTGGATTACAGCTTGGTGTCAGGTCCTTCAGACCTGTCAATTCCTATACACTTGGTAGAAAAGTTAAACAAATAACGCATCTAACTTTAACCTATTTATCATACATCAAAATTTGATTATCAGTGCAATCTATACCAACACAATCCACCCTGCTCAATCGAGAGACTCTCATCTTATCTATCATATTTTAGCTCTGATAACCTGATAGCCACCATCATACCCAATATTTCTTCAACGTACTGAGTCCCCGGAATCATGGTGTCATGGTATGACATTCAGGTTGTCACCCAGACACCCGCGATTCGAACCCTAGCAGCGGCGTATTTGCAAGAATTTTTCCTCCAAATGAGGAGCGTAACCAAAGGGTCGGCCGCCACGTGTGCTTCCCGATTTACCCTGATAATCGGTGGAAAACTTCGATGGGACCGGACCGATCACCCTAGAGATAGTCAATAATAAGACTAATTGAAATTATTATTTTTTTTCTTCAACGTATCGAACAAATGGTACGGAATGAATTCAACAGAGCAATTATTCTTTCTCTTTCGATCGATCGAATGAGTTTCACTTTCGCCCATCGATCCAAACATTACGATTTAGATTGAAAAAAAATAAACAAATGTCCCTTTCCTCTCCACCCTAATCTAAAAAAAGCATGTGATCAATTCATCAATCACTATCCCTCTTCCCCCACAACCTCCTTTAAAGGCCCCCCCCTAGGCCTTTGGCCCCCTCCAACTCGAGCACAGCTCTACGTACACTTCTTTTGTTTCAGCCTCGCCCATTCTATCATCGATGAAGGTGATTATCGATTTTCTCTCGATTTCTTTGATTTTTTTTCCATTAACAATCACATAAATTTCATGAACAGATCTTCTTCGATTGGATGCATCGCAAGTTGCAGCCTGTGGTCGCCAATTACTCCCAATTCCCTCAAAGAAAAGGTTCGTTTCTCGTACCCTCATGCATCCCACTTATTCGGTGTCGCGCTATATCGATCGACTTGTTGTAGATGAAGAGATTGAGAAGATGGAGGGAGTGGTGGTGGAGGAGAAAGAAGCCCTTCTCCTCCACGACATGCTCCGTGGCATCCTAGCCATTGGCACACTCGGCCAATTTGAAGATCCCTTCCTTTTGGAACCACCCTACGATATTGAAGAACCTGTTCAGCAACAAGAAGAAGTAGCCGCACCGGCTGTAAAACCAGTGCAGCTGGTGAACAACAAAGAAGAAGACCAAAAGGCCGCAACACTTAATGAAGTAGAGGCAAAGTTGTTGCGAGAAGATTGGCCTTTGCTGAGGGAAGACAAAGAAGGGAGAGAGCGTGGCCGGACGACCCTGGCCAACCTCTTCGCGGCCGATCCAATGGCAAAGGAGGAATGCAACAACAACAGTGGCATCGAGCAATTGCACCAGGTCAAGAAGAAGAAGACACGAGACCCCATCAAATCCTGCACTAACAGCAGCAACAAGAACAACAAGCTACAGAAAGTATTTTATATTTATTTAATCATAAAATTATTTAATTGCCATTTAATTTTGATTAATTACTCGTGTTTCTTTGGTTGGATTGTGAGAAGCTGATGACGAGACTGCTGAAGAAGAAGAAGATTCACCCAGAGAACCTTAATATGGGAGGAGAGGCAGGTGTCCAAAGGAGCAGCTTGGTCTACTGGTAAACATATATTTTGTTTAATATATAAGAAAAATAATTTAAATATTAATAATTTTCAGAAATTATTTTAAAAATATTATATATTATCCTGAAAAGTTTGAAAAATATTGTCGAATTTTGATTAATGTTTTTAATCATATTTTAATGTTTTAATTGCAGATATGGAGCAATTATTTTGGCTACCAGCGTTGTACTTTAGTGTGTTTTATGATACATATGAATGTGTAATAATAAACTTGTCTTAATTACTATTCTGTACGTGTATGTTTTGCTTAATTACATAAGGCAATTAATAAATTTTATTGAGATTTATATTTTTTTATAGTTTTATTTAATTATGTTTAATTCCCTAATATATACACACCAGAAGGAGTCAAGTACCTGTTCAAGGTTGCCAATGATCAACCGAACACAACATGGCATCTATAAGCTCAACCCGAGAAGCTGGCCGACGACCGAAGTGGATTGACCTAACTGATTGCTCTTGCGTTACATTGATGTCGTCGGCTATTGATAGGCATTTCCCTTCACGCGACAGTATGTGCAATCTTAGAAGTTTTTCGTTGTCATAGATTGTTAATAAAAGCCGAAGAACAAGCCTTGGAATTTGAAAGTTTATGACGAAACATCACCGACGAGAGCAATTCAAGTAAACAATCCACAAGACCATGAGAAGAAATTCATCTGCTAAGACAGATTAGCACAAGTCTCTTCTAAAGGATTGCAACACTCAAGTAGTCTCCAATCTTCAAAACATGCAAATAACCGAAAACCGATTAGCAATGAAGAGAGTCAGTGATTCGAATGATTTGCCGAATGAACAAACAAACCTGAAAGCCAAGTTCCGCGAGAGTCTTTGCATCGTCAAGTCGCCTGCCATTCCCGTAGGAATAGGTCATGCCCACCTTTGATGAGAAAAATGAAATGAAAACTATTACGAATGATTTAAGATGTATCTATTCATCAACAAGAAGTGTATTTTCCTACCGGTCGCACCACGAAACGACCATTTTTATCTGGGTACACGAACGCAAATGAGAGCTTGGCATCTCGTTTCCTTGCTTCTTGAGAAACCTCCTTGACCTATTAAGCGATAGCCAAATCGATCAAACTGAATTAATAACCCAAATTAAATAGTAGAAAATTCATTACGAGGTCGGTAAGTTCTCGGAGATTCGCATCCTTCCATGTATAAATCTGGACCTCATCTTTTGGCTCCTTTCCTCGCACAGCAAAATCTTCCGCCGGATGGTGGCCGCCACTCTGCCAGAACCATTTGCGTATTACAAAACGCTCAACAAAGAGATTGGCGAGGAAAATTTTCATTATGTAAATCTTAAATGGATGAACAAAAGTAAAATGTATACCTTGTAATATATATATACATATATACTTGCACATAAAAATTTGCAATGGTTCATACAACACAAGTAATAAAGTGTAGAAAAAATGTCACATACCTTCGTGAAAACTCGAAGTAAAAGAGGGCATGTCTGCAAAGAAGAAAATGGAAGGAAATCTTAGTTGAACAGTTCTACAACAATAAAAGTTGGATATGAATACAAAAACTCAAATGTATTAGTATTAAAAAAATTTAATAATAAATGAGGTCCAATGATCAATAAAATTAGCGAATTCATAGCTACATTTTTTTGGTGGCAAAGGTTATGCTGATAAATGAAGGATAATCTTGTTGGTATAAGCACTTCCATTAAGGAGAAATCTTTCTCCGAAAGGAATTTTCCTGAGCCCTCAACATTGAAGAAATCCAGATCAACTAGAAGGGGTTATACCTTCTCACGGTCCACAGGCTCTCGCAGGCGAGCAATTGAAGGAGGACCTCTGGGTTGTAAAGGAAGTGCAGGTCTGCCTTGCCGAGTCTGGCCTTCAATAACTCCAGACATATTTAAATTTCTAAAAAACTTAGAAGAAAAGGTTATAATGCATAAAGATGCTTGAAGGTGCAAATCTTCAGAGGAAAGCTTATGCAAAAATGAGAGACGTCACCTAATAATAACTTTTGGTACTTAACAAATAAGCCATTCTTGAATATAGGATTATGGAAAATGAGAAAGCAAGTGGCAAAGTAGTGACAGACAGTCAGTGTTCTCAAACTAAACAAGATGAAACAGGAGTGTCGGGCTCTGTCCTCCAGAGCAATAATCACAAAGTATAGATCAGAATCCAAATGAGTTATCAAACAAGAATAGCTAATTTGGTGTTGAAAGCATAGCACTAATGTAATGGTTTCCACTTCCTACAACCCATACTTGTTATGCATACTTAAACATAAGGACACTGAACACATATCTCCATGTTCCACAACACAATAACTAAAATAAGAGATTGCCTGATTGGACCAGAAACATTTGGAAATCTATAGTTGGGGGAAAAAACTTGGCCTAAGCTTGTATCACAAGTTGTGATTACCTTAAACACAGATGAGCATACACTTAACATTAGATGCAAAGCAACCTGCTGATGACAAAACTTTCATATCAAGAATAGAGTATCAAGTATCGTACGTCAAGCATGTAAAATGATGTACTACTTCACGATTGCTATCTAGTTTTATTGGGAAGAATTACAATGCACGACATAGAAGATATGTTACAACAATAATATTGGACCGCTATCGTTATTCAGGATAAAATAGCAGAGTATGACATAAGGATGATGGGGAATGGGTAAGGATGCATTTGAATTTTAGATGCTATAATTGCTCTTTCAGATATCAAGCTAATGTATAGAGCATATACAAGCATGGTTATATAGAGACGTTGATATCAATCAAGTATTTGAGTTACATAAACATATTGAGACTAAAAAGGATGATGCTCTTAAGACAGATACTCAGAATAACAGAGACTTTGAAAAATCAGTCTTTTCTATTAAATAATAAAATGTGTGAGAATTCATTTTCACTTATTGTGATCATACATGCGGATGGTAAATATAGATTCATCTCATGAAGAAGCTGTACATTTTACACATAATAGATCAACGAAACCTGATGGTGCATCTGAATTTTTTTTCAAGGTCCTTGTAAATGAGTATCAATATACCATCTATCTTTGGCTCTGAGCCCGACGATCAGCACCTATAAAGAGTTTGCTGACCTATTTTCCTAGTTCCGGTGCACAGTCAAGGTTGTTGAAGTTGTTGCTCCAGATGCTACTGCTGTTTTTTGCTCCTGCAACTTTTTTTTGCCTCATTTGCAGGGTGCCGGCCACAACCACACAAGCACCCCCATCATGGTTTTCTCACCACCAGAAACTGACCAAATACTGTTCCTGCTCCAGAGCAAGACCTTGAGTTTGTCATGACCACACGGGTTGAGTCTGAACTACCAAAGTGAAAAGTATTTTGTATCACCATGCCATCATACATTGTTTAGGAGTATATACCGCCCTTAACAAAGCCCCAGTATACGCCATGCCATGCCATTCCCTCAAACTCCCAGTATATACGCCCTTTACATCTATTAATTGGTGTTGCTTCCTTCGTATGGTTGGTTTCTAATTGGAGGGCGTTCAAGAGGTCGCCCCATGAGCCACAGGCAAACCTCTTTCCTTCAAATGTCAATTTTGTGCTCTAGAGAGAACCATTTCTTCCTAGTAGAACTTCTATTAAAGCCCAACTCTGATCCAAAATGGTACCTTTTTGAGCTTCAGAACCCCTCGCACCTTCACATGTGGGCAAAACTATCATGTTTGCTACAAAAACTAAATTTTCCACCAAATGACCCTTCTTAATGCTTTCTAATAACAGTAACAACAAGAACACACAAAAACCAAAGTGCATTCCGGATCATAGAAAATAGCATTGCCAGATAGAACAGTATCCACATTAAATATCTCAATCTGCAGTTGATTAGTTCAATTCCAAAAGCACAGAGGAGAGAAGAGAGGGGAAGAGATGAGAAATTTCTAGTGGATAAAAAGAAAGGTACCTGTGTTGATGCGGATGCACAGTCGAATATGGATGGCGATCGATCGCCGGCGGTAGGATCGCAGCGGCGACGACCGACGCGATGAAGGCGCTAGGGCACGCGTGAGATATCGCGAGTCTTCGAGCAAGCACGCAACAACACTGTCGACTCAACGCACTCGTTACGACTCGTCCGGTTCAATAGCGATTCCAGAGTAAAGCAACCGAGTTGGGCCAGCCCATTAAGTGAAAATGAGCCCAAGTACCCATTTGGTGGGCAAATATACACTTAGACCCCTGCTAATTAAGAATTTCTGTATTCCTTTTTATACATATTGTGGCAAAAGGCGAATATGCTCACCCCCAGCGTCTCCGCCAGTTCGTCCCAGGGTCAATACGGAGAAGGTAAATCACGGGTGACTACTAGCCTTTGGAATAGTAACTAGCACATAAGGGATGTATTTACCTCGACTAATAAAATTTTTTTAGTGGAGGTTCGAGGAGATTTGAGATGACAATGGGACGGGACGGGGGTGGGTCTGTCATCCCCATCCCCGCCCCGTCTTAATTTTTTTGGGTTCAGGGATTTTCCGAACTCAAACCCGCGGGGATCAAATCTCCATCCCCGCCGCATCCCCAAATTTAATTTATATTATTATTATTAATGATAATATTAATATTAATATCAATATTAATAATATTATTATTATTATTAATATTTTCAAAAAAATTAATATTAATATTAACACTATTATTAATACTTTTCAAAAAAACTTATTATTATTTATTAATAATAATAATAATCGGAGCGGGTTTGAGGATGGAGAGAGTATTCTCATACCTGCCCTATCCTCGAAAAAATCAAGGATCTCCATCTTTGTTTCGAATTTTCCCCGCACGACTCCGAATCCGTCAGAAAAATTACCATCCCTATACAAAGTTGCCTCTCAATTTAGTGTAAATATTAAAAAGGTTTTATTTTAGACGGCAATCGATTGCCAATAACATATCATGTTTTATTTATTGCAAAATAACTAAAATGTTCTATTCTTCAAAACAATCTCTAACATTATATTTCTTATTTATCTTTTTATTGAACTAGTTATATTTTTATTATTTATCTTTCTTCACATAAGTGGATATGTATGATGAGTATAATCATCTTTTACTACAACTAATTCTATTTTTGTTTGAGTTATGGATAAAACCAAGTTCTTCCTTTGGCTCCATTTGTATGGCTCTCTTCAAGCACTTCACGACTTCATCCATTGTTTGACACTCTTTAGGGTTCTTAAGTACACATCTGTTCGCTAGCCTTGCCATTTCACGTGCAACATCGAGGGAGAAATTATCTCTCAATTTAGTATCCATGATCATGCTAAACTTTCTTTTTTCCACCGGGAACTCCTTCCTCAACTTTTGCTCATTTGGCGGTTTCTTTTGCTCTAGTGATCGCCTACCCGTGAGTATTTCAAATAGGACTACTCCAAAACTCTAAACATCGCTCTTAGCCGTGAGATGACCCATCTCTATGTAATCCGGAGTCGCATATCCATGAGTCCCTACTACATGTGTAGACACGTGAGTTTGCCCCGCCGAATGTCCTTCCCTCTCTAAGCCAAAATCGGACAGTTTCGGTCTGAATTCTCGATCCAACAACACATTTGAAGTTTTGAAATCACGATAGATCACCTACAAAACCAATCAGCAGCCCCAAACTACTGAGTCAATAAGCACCAATGTCATGCCTAGCCCCCTAAACAATACCAAAATCCCAATCGAACCTGGACTTCCCCGTCGCGCAGATATGCTAACCCATGTGCCGCCCCCAAAGCGATGCGCAACCTCGAGTTCCATTGAAGGGGAGGAGTGTCGAATCTGTGGCACAATACCCCAACAATTTCACTAGGTTTGGGTGCTCAAACACGGCAAGGAATTGGACTTCTGCTAGCCATTCCTTGTGCCCCTACAAGGACAATAAGTGAATTAGCATATTCTTGAGAAGTTTATTTGTAAGAATACCACAAAATTTGACAGAAATTCAAAATGGCACCCTACCTATCCATATTGTCAAAAGTAAGCTCCTACTCATCCATAATTTGGTAGCTAAAATATCTCTTTATGCTCTCTAAAGTTGCTCCAAGATTGTGCAACTTTAATTTGATACTAAAATATTAGTGATGTTAGAAATGAATCCGATCTGATCATTTAAATTAATTTGAAAAAAATTATGTTCGGATAGAAAATTTTTAAGATTAAATTAGAGGGTTTTCTGGTTGAAGATTTTCGGATCAAGTTTGGGTAGATCCAAGTTGATATGAATTTAGGTTTTAGTAGGGTTTTTTTATAGGATTAAGTCAATTTTATTTTTAAAATTAAGATTTTTTTAATGTATATTAATAATAAAGATAGTATGAAAAAATATTAATATAAAAGAGAAGAATTATAAAGAAAATAATTTAAAATTTATTTTTAATTGGGTTATTCAACTCGGTTCGGATTTAGGAATTTCGAATTGTATTCGAGTTCGATTTGGATTCAAGTTGAGATTTTTTTTATAATTTTATTTTTTTTCAATCCAAATCTGATCTTACCTTGTAATACTTCGATTCTGAGATTCTGATTAAGTATGACTTAAAAAGTTATATTGTACTATCTATATCATCAATGTGCACCTTCCTTTTCGGAAGCCCAAACTTAAGAACTCCAAAGTTAAGTGTGCTTGGCTTGGAGAAATCTTAGGATGGGTGACTCCTGGAAAGTTTTTCAGGATACGTGTGAGTGAGGACAAAGTACGTTGAAAGGATCTTCGATGATCTATGGAGCTAGTCGTCAATCCGATGGATAATTTTAGTAGCGTGCCCAGTTCAATTTGGGTGGAGTCTGTCCGAGCCGGAGCGTTATAGAGCTGCTCGAATTGACACCTTATGAAATACTCTTCCATCAAAGTTATTTTTTTAAATCTAGGTATCTCAACTTTTGTCTTAGAGGTGGATAGCTCAATCTCACAAACCGACAACTAAATAAATCAAAAAGCACGAATAACTTCTCGCCCAACTGCCAACATGTCAGATTTTCATCTCACCAGAAGAAATACCCTATAATAGATCGTGATTCAAACCGTAAGTACAAGTCAAACTGCTCAACTGTGAATATTAGAGTATTTTTATTTTGAGGGTAAATTAAATAAAAATAGATAAATGGGGCAAAACGAAAAATTTTACTTCATTTTGATGTACCTGCAAGGCCTTCTGGTTGAGCTTCTTGACGGCGACCGGAATATTCCTGCCGCCTCCGCAGTCGGGTGGCGGGAGGAACCCCTTGTAGACGCTGCCGAACCCTCCCTTTCCGATCTTGTTCTGCTGGGCGAAGTTGCCGGTGGCCTCCCTCAGCTCGTCGAGCTCGAAAGCCCGGAGCCTGTTCGCCCGCTCCTCGAACAAGTCCGGGACGCTCCTCTGCGACGACGACGTCTCCGACGCCGTCGAGTGCTTCCCGCTGCTGATTGCGGCGGTCGTGGAGGTGGTGCCGGCGAAGGCCGGGGCGGCGATGGAGGAGCTAATCAAGTGTTTGTCGCCGCTGCTTGCGACGGCGGCGCAGCGCTCCTTCGGCGAATTGCCGGTGGCACTGAGCCTGATACTCTTAAAGATCCCAAAGCAAGCCATCGGAATTGAGAATTCGAGGGGGGTGGTTTCCACCGAGGAGATGAAGACTCTTTGAACGACTTGATCGGCCCAAGTAAACACGTAAAAGACTTTCTCGAAGACTTTGGGCCAGGTTGTTTGCTTCTGTAGAGATGGGAGCGGAGAAGAGGTCAGGTATCCCGATGGACCTGACCCTTGTTCGGAAATGTCAGTTAGATCGATTCGAAATCGTTGGTTCACAGTTCATAGTATGTTTGTTAAAAAAATTATAGATTTAGAAAATTATTAGACTCAGATTCGATTGAATTATTAAAAAGAATTATATAGTAAAAAATATTAATTAATTAATTAATATATTAAATCATTTAGTGATAAATATTTATAAATTAATTAATAAATAAGTATGTTTTTTCTTTCTAATTTTTAAAAATAATAATATAAGAAAAAAATATTAATTAATTTATTAAGGAACATATACCAACATTAATAGCTAGGGAAAGCTTTACTTAGTTAAAAGTGATTCTTAACAGGATTATTTTAAAATTAATGAGAAATTAAAGTATGAGAAGTATTTAAAAATAGAAGTCAAAATTAATACAAAGTAAAGTGTTGGATAAATAATTACTTCCAAATTTAATTTTTAGTTAAATGATAATAATATTCTTAAACTATACAAATTATTATTTTTTAATTATCTAAATATTATTAGTACTCCAAGATAGTTTTGATGTGATCAACCAAGTCATGTTAGGTCCTGTTAGTTTTTAAGCCTGTGTCGAAGTGTGCAGGAATTTAGGAGCACATGAAGTCGAGCGAAAGACGCAGTTAGTAAGAAGGACGACACGGGAGAGAGTCGACGGGCTCGGTGCGTCCGAGGAACGAGGTGTTGCGAAAGAGTATACGAGCGGATGAGAAGGAGGCGCACGTCGTTTCCGAGGGACGAGAAGCCGGAGCTGAAGATTATTCGAAGGTTGGAAGTTGGGTTTGAGTGAGTCATATTCTGAAAGGCCGAGATCACCCAAGTGGAGCCAGAGCGGAAGACCCAGACCCAAATGAGCAGAGCCGGAGCAAGAACCTAAACCAAACAGTTAACTTGCAGTTAACCTAGGTCCGGGTGCCTGGACTTGGTCCGAGCACTCGAACCATGATTTTTATCTGGATCGCATCAAACGCGATACATTGCGACGAGAATCAAATTTTATCTCCCTCCAGGCATCTGAAACCCTTCTAGGGGCCTCGACCAGGACTAAAAATACAGCCCTGGTCTCAAAAGCCTATATAGAACACTTGTAAACGATTTCTTTTGTCTAACTTCATATTTTGAGTACTTCAATTGCTGGAAAGAGACTTCTTCGCCTGAAGGAAAATTTAATGCGCTTTTCATCTTCCTTAGATTAATAATCTTTTTAATTATAAGCAGGTAATTTCTTTGTCTCTTTTTTTTTTATTTTCATTTTTTAGTTATTTTTATGCAAGTGTTATTTTGTTAAAGCTATAAAGTTCAGAAAAAGTCTTTGGTAATTTTGGCAGAGCTATTCATCCCCTCTCTCTCTCTAGTCTTTCGTCAAGGTCCTAACAAATATTATTTTGATACACTATTTGTTTATATAATTATTATTATATTTTAAATATGGTATCAAATATTTTTTTATAATGAACAAATATACAAAATTAATAAAAATAAAAAATGACAAAATTTATATAAATACACAAAAATATGTATAAAAAATTCTATAAATACAAATTATTTTAAAATATAAAATATTATTTAAAAAATAAATATTGTAGAAATGTAGTGTCAATTATGATAAATTTATTAAGATAAAAAATAGGATGGTAATTATATAAAATGATAAATTTATTAAGAATATAAATGTTCACTTTTATTTTTAGACCTTAAACAAAAAAGTAGGTCAAGTCTTTATCCAAATCTACAACTCCATCAAGTCTAAGGTAAATAATCCAATTTCATATTTCACCCATCAAGTAAATTCGAGAAGCTTGTCTGAGTGGGAATTAAAATGGTTAATTGTTATGGATGACAATTTCATCCGAACTTGATAGAGGATCCGACATCTGACCCGAATGGAGAAAGGTATTGAGGGACCATCAATACCCAATACCCGACCCGAATACCCGATTAAATAATATATATACATATATTAAAGAAAATTTTATTTTTCCAAAATTAACTTATTATTTTTGTTGATATTAGGAGGAGACTAAATAGATGTTTAATCTATTTTTAATTATATATATATATATATATATATATATATATATATATATATATATATATATATATATATATATATTCATAGGTTGTTAATTTTAATATATTTTGGTTGAATGATAATAATTGGATAGAAAGAAAAAAATTATAACTATAGAAGATATCCGATCATTTAATGGTATGGCTATATCCATCGGAGATCCTATACCCGATGGGTATAGGGACGGAGGATATAGAATTCGATCCGAACCCGACTCATTGTCATTCCTATTAATAGTTATAACTAGGAAAATATAATATTTTATTTTAATCAAAATTATTATATATGGAATAATATTAAATTAAAATATATTTTTATTAATTTATCAAAATTACTTACATTTTATTAAAATTATTTTAAATTTTTTAACCGTTACCAAGTTGCTATTCTAACATTGTATTAATTGTTATAATAGTTGATGTGGATATATCTAGAGGGCTTAGGATGAATTAGGGAAAAGAGGAGGGGTAGTTTGGTTGAGTCGGGATCTTCTGGTTCACAAATTATGGATCAGGGGATGATTCAGTGCATGAGAACCCTTGATTTGGATAGATTCCACTTATAAATAGATGGGGTCCATCCAAATCAAGAATTTAAAAAAGTGGACCATCCTCTGGCCCGTAAATTGCAGACCGGAGGATCCGTTCTCAGTTCGATTAAATCACTATGTAGGGCTTTAAGGAGAAGGGGTCTCTCTTTTTCGGGGTCTCTTCTTCTGCTGCCAGGAGGACCACGCGGAGGAGGCCACCTTCGCTGCCTCCGACGTCGGCGACGTCTGATGTCGACAACTCCTTGTTCTCATGCATGAGGCCTCACGCGAGCACGAGTTGACAACTTCCCCTCCTCCCCTTTCTCCCCTCCACGCCACCATCACAATATCTGCTGAAAAAAGTACACAATATCTGTAGTCTTAAAATTAATTCTAATAATTATATCATTAAGAGTGGTTTACCGTAATAATTTTTTAAATCAGTGCTAAAATTATGTAATAGATATAATTTGAAAGTCAATTCTAAAACATGAGTAATAAAAATGATTTATAGGAGCACTTTACACAAAATGATGTTAAAAGTTTTTAGCACAAACAGTTTGATAACTATTTTTAGAAATTAGAGCAATATAAATGGTTAATAGTCGTGTTTGACACAAAACTGCTATTAAAAGTACGAGATGAGATCCTCTGTCTCAAAAATATTGTGTCCCCGTGTCTCAGCGTCGATCGGACGAACTAAATCATATTTCAAGAATACAGTGTACATCGTGAAAATGTCATAACCGTCCGATCGACGCTGGGACATGGGGATACAGTATTTTCGGGACAGAGGCAACGAGTGCTAAAAGTACCCAATGTCAATTGTTTTAAGATTACTTCTAATAGTTTTATCATTAAGAGCGGTTTATAGCAGTGATTTATTCAAATCGGTGCTAAAGATATTCAACAAGAGCAGTTGTAAAATTGTTCTGAAAAGGTAAGGTAATAGAAACGGTATAGTTCAAACCAATTTCATTGTTCGATTTTCAAGAGTAGTGTTAAAACCACTCCTAATAAACTACTCCTATACGCGTGCTTTTTTTTTTTTTGCAGTGATGGATACATTCGAATGCTTTTTATAGTCGTCAAACTTAATTATCAGCTAACGAAACTTATTTAAGCTTACTCCATTATACTTTTCTCTCAGGGCTACGTAGATATCATGAGTCGATGGAAATGACTAATACTAATAAATAAGGTCATCTACCATTGAACTAGTCAATATATCCTTAGCAGATTTTTCCATAGTTTGATTTACAACCTCTACGCTTATGATCAACAGGTTCTTCGATAGTTTAATTTATATCCTCTAGAATTTCTTGTTCCTCAAGAATATATTGTATCTTAAGATGCTATATTTGATAATGCAATTTCTCACTCTTCTTGAGTTCAATTAAGATATTTTTAAAAAAAATAAAAAAATTCAGTTAGTCTTATTAACTATCCCTGGGGTGACCGGCCCGACCCCACGGAATTTTCCCACCGGCCACCAGGGTAAATGGGGAAGCGCGCGCGACGGCTAGCCTAGAAGTCCAACATTCTTTGATTGCGTTCCGCATTTGATAAAAAAATCCTGCAAATATGCCATAACCGGGGATCAAACCGCAGGTAACTGAGAGATAACCTAGATATCCTACTGCGACACCATAGCTCCAATGACTCAACTAAGATATTCTTAGTAGTCATAACTAATCATAAATAAACACATTATTTAGTTATTCAGTCTAATTCATGTATATGTAATTTATAATTGACTCAATGTAAATCTGAGTTGGCTTACAAAATCAAATAGTAATTATATTTCCACTCATCATTCGTATGATCCAATCTAACAAACATTGATCAATTATATTAATCCATCTCATCCAATGAACCAACTATTAAGTGACCTAATTATGAATGAACTAATCATGAAATGAACCAATAATTAAATGAACAATTTATGAAATTAACTAATCATTAAATGAACTAATCATAAAATGAACTAATTAACCGATAAATGAATGAAACATAAAATGAACTGATCATTAAATAAACCATTCATGAAATTAAATAATCATTATATGAACCAAAATGAACTAATCATTGATCAAATCATTTAAGTGAACATCCTGTTAACACATACTAATCAGCTAGGGTATACATTGATAAAGTACGAAGTTAAAAAATATTACAACACAAAGACACTATCATAAACCCATAAACAACATAACTTTAATAAACTAGCGCTTGACTTAGGATCAATATAGGAGGACTCAATCTTCCAGATGATATAACTTTTGACTCAAGACTTAAAATTAGGGTTTGTCAATGACCATACGTGTAAAATTTAAAAATCTATGTTTGTTATGGAAAATCACAACCACCAATTTTTGGGCCCAAATTCCACCATTTAGACCCAATTTAGAGCCTGTTTTACTTTTTTTTTAGTAATTTCAATTTTGTAGTATTTAGGGTATTTTTTTTTATATTTATGGTATTTAAGGGTAAAGGATTGTCTATATCAACGTTTTGTTTTATTAATTTTTGTGTATTACGAAATTTACTTTTTCGATAAGGTTTCTTTCCTTTCTTTATAAGATTAGAATTGAAGTATAAAATTTAGGATTTCTTTCCTTTTTTAAATCTTAGGGATTCGGGGTATATATAATACCTATTAGCTATACGAGGAATCATGCTCTAGTATTAACAAAGTTTATTTTTTTAGCACGTGATGAGTTTCCTCTTTGTTTTTCTTTGGGTTCTCTTTTTATCTTCTCCTCCTCGATAGCCCGCACCATAATCGTTATTCTGTTCAATATCATCACTACTCCCACTAGGACAAATACTAAGATTATAATAGATAGGTCATTGCTACTTCTACAAGGAAAAATATTAACACAGTAGTAATCAACACAAATCTTATCTTTCTATTCTCAGTTGGGGTAGTGATCTGAAACAGATTGGCATCAGAACTCTTTACAGAATCCTCAATCAAATCCTCCTCTCCTTCCTCCTCTTAAGGTGATACCTCACGATCTATATGATGAAGTAGCTCTATACATAACTTTGCATATGTGATGCACCCTTCATAGTGCCCCCATACATTGTGCGCTACTTCACTGAGACTTGTTGACAGTAACCGCATGATGGCCCAAATCCGTTAGTTGTCCTGGATAGGAAAATCTTGCTGTTCAAGTCTCTGGAATAATCTATCAAGCTTTCCAATGTGTCCTCTGACTCCATAAGCATGATTATACTCTATCTCTTGGATAGCCTTTCTCAGCTTATTTCGTAACACATCACCACGAGTCTAGTGTATATTATCCGTGCCATCTGAAATTGAAATCAATAAAGTCAGTACAGAATCGATTAACCAGTAACAAAACTGGCTTGATTCACTTTAAAATCGGTAAAAAAAAAACTAACACGCTAAGAACACATGCAATCAAGAAAAACAAATTTTCTCTATTATTTGGAGCTCGAGACGACTAATACATTGAACCAATTAACTGATGGTTACTGAGTCGATTGACCAGTCAACTGTTGATTCCATGAACCAGTGAGTCTGAGTATTAGCTTGGTCAAATATCCTCATAAGAACTAATCTAATAAGAACTAATTTAGTTGGACCTTTGCCCGAACCTAATTCTTTCAAATACATGAAACCCAGGATTTCCAGCCGAAGTCCAATTATTTGCCAAGCCCTAATTGAAGAAGTGAAGTATAAAAAAAAAAAGTAGTTCAACATGCATAAGCCCAATTATTGAAGCAGAGAAGTTGCGAAGGAGGAAAAAAAACAAATGATATATTTCATCATTTCAACCTATCACCCGTGCCGCCATCTCCTGTGCTTGTGCGACCCCTTTTCGCCCACCAGCCAAAATCGGAGGATATCTCCATCGGTGTTGGCTGCTCCATTCGGGGCTTCGAGACGGTCATAGATCGTGAATGCACCCAACGAAGGCAGCACCTTGCGACTTAGTCGCGATTTCGGGTTTGGGGTCCGGTGACGGTCGCAGATCGCACCTGCGCCTAGCGATGACAGCAGATTGCGACTCAATTGTGATTTCACCCAGCGCAGAACTCGACAGAGCAAACTCCATCGACCATACCTCCAACCTTGAACAGGCGCCTTTAGGAAAAAGGTAAATCGATTACCTTAACGCCCTTGGTACCGGTCCCATGAATATAAAAAGAAGTAAGATATACAGGCATTAGGAACATGATGAGATAAACTCTAGGTCATCAATTCCTAAAAATCAATTTACCATTACACAAGAAATATCATACGCGCACCGTCTCTGTTACGTCCTGTTGCATTAATCTTTAGGCATCTGATTAATCAATACTTTCTAATACATGTTATATGTCAGTATGCAAAAAAAAAAATAATAATAAAAATAAAAATAATAAATAAAAATAATAAATAAAAAAATAAAATAAGCCATGCATTAAAACCAGACAATTTTCTCATTGTTTTGCATGCATACAGATTAGGTTTCTCATTCAGATTAATTGTCTTAAGGTCTGATCAACACAAAATTACTACCGCCGATAGTCCGTGTATGCGTACCATATTTAGCATATGAGATATTATCATCATGAGGTTTGAGGTTCGAATTTTAGTAAAATCGAGATAAATACCTCTCTTATGTGTTAGTCACTATTCCAAAGGCTAATAGCCGCCCGTGATTTACCTTTTCCATGTCGGTCCTAGGACGAGTTGGCGGAGGCACTGAGGGCGAGCGTATTCGTCTTTTTGCCATCGCGTATGCATACCATTCGAACATGTATGTTATTCATAGATCCGGAACTTGATTTCTAAAACTCGTGCATTCAACAACTCTGATACCATTGTTGAATCAAATGCACGAACTGTAAAAAATAAAATATATCTGTAAACACTTACCATGATCTGCGGCAACTCTCGTTCTTCATGCTTATTGTCACAAGAGCAATTATGAGATCGAACTGAAATAAATATTTTTTGAGTCAATTTGAAAAGCTCATGAATAGGTTTTATTCATTTATACCCCTAATTACAAATGTTGTGTTATTTTCTTTTCTTGGACTTTTGTGGCAAGTTTCTCGACCAAGAACCGGAAATGAGGTGGATTGAGAACTTGAAGCAAGCAAGAATTGACCAAAGAGAATTTTGATTTAATGATAAAATTATTATCACGCTCTTGTAATGCAAAGTAAAATTATGGATAAGAGATTCAATATGATTCAACCCTTTTTTTGGGTCTGTATTATCTGGAGCTTCGTGTATCACACTACCCTTCATTATTTCTAGGTTAAGTGGTTGATTTTTCATAACTTTTATTTGAAATTTCACCATAATAAATTACACATGATTCTAACTATGCATTCATAGGTTATATAGGACTTTAATCGTGCACTCACTTTGAAAACATCCCAGATTAAGAATATTCTTGTAATAGGTTATATATGACTCTGACCGTGCATTCACTTTGAGAATATCTCCAATCGAGAAACATCTCCATAACATATTATACAATTTAGAAAGATATTTAATCAGAAACATCCTTGTTACAAATTACACCCATCTCTAATCGAAATACTCCCATGATAATACGCTCGTATTCTGAGAACAACCTCAATCAGAAACATCCCTTCCAAGTCCAACTCCTCCGATCTAGGTTTTCGACCATTTCAGCTCTGATACACAATTGTCAATACTTGCCAGCAATAAGACATACAATGGCAAATAGAACTCACAGCAACCGTCCAAACGGTATTAGATGTACGATGTCAACATCATACCTCTGACACCCAATACAACTTCAACAACTAAGTTATCATTTCTTAATATAAATAGAAGTAGATGGTCAAGATAAGATGAAGATAAGGTCTTTTATGCATACACATCAAACTCTTTTTCTTTTCTTTATACATCAGCTTAATGCTGACTTGATTTGATCAATTCAATCATCATACCAAATCAGTTATCATCGATGCCTGCTAACACGTGTTGAATTGCTATCGATCCTGACACAAAGCTATCTGTAACTATCATCCGGACAATGTCAGATGTTCGACGATGATATCAAACCTCCGATAACTGATAAAGTCCCATCCATTGAGTCGGCCCTATGTTATGATGCTGTGGCAGTCAGGTGGACAATAATGCTCACCGGTCTAAAAGGGATAGATAAAAATGGGTGAAAATAAGCTCTTTTACACGCACACATACTCTTTCTGTTTTATCTCCTTCCTGAATTTAATACTGATTTAACTGTCGAAGGGATGACATCGATCATCATCATCATCAACATCTGGTGACACATGTTGAAGTGCAGACTCAGAGACAACTCAGATGGTGAGAGCGAAGACTATCTATCCGGAACCCACAGGACGTGGGAGGTGAGGCCGCCCTGGACATCAATTTCGTTGGTCAAATCGTTTGTTCATGTTGATAGTGCTTCAGATTTTTTATATGAGATAGCTACATTCAGAGATGGACATATTTGTTTGGCATTTAAAATAAGTTTACGAGGCCTGCATTCAATGGCGGAGCCAGATCATCGATTGCGGGTCATGAGTGCCGACGTTGACGCTATTATCCCATGTTGCTTTCAATTTTCTCTCATATTTTTCCTTCAATAGTAAATCTAAACTTATTTCTTTTTCAACACCATCGGGATCCGGACTAAAATCAGAATAAGTGTTAACTAGGGTGTAAACGAATCAAAATACTCGTTAACTATTCAGGTCTTGATTAAAAAAAATATATATGTTTTTAATCTTGTAACTTATATTTTTTTTTCAATTTTAATCTTGTTATGAGTAAATTTATATTTTTAGTCCTGTAACTTATAATATTTTTTAATTTCAATCATTTTTCTTCTAAAATTGAATTTTTTCAACAAAAAATGATGAGTTGTAAATTGAATTTGGGGATTTTGATTTTTTATGATCTATGTGCTTTTTATATTCCAATCACAAACTAGATATTTTCGTTGAAAAATTTTAATTTTGGAATAAAAAGAATTGAAATTGAAAAATATTATAAGTTACAGGACTAAGAACGTAAATTAACTCATAATAGGATTAAAATTGAAAAAGATACAAGTTACAGGACTGAAAATGTAATTTTCTAAAAAAAAAAAAAAAAAAAAGTAAGTTCGAACTTAATTTCGAATTCGAAAATATTATCGAGCTGAGCCCAAAAATATTATCGAGCTCGAGTTTAACAATATTTATTTCGTGAACTTATAAATATATTCATTTAGAAGCTCATGAATTTATTCGTTAAGAGGCTTACGAATATATACTTAAATCAAACTCGAACCGAACTTAAACTTAAAAATAATGTACTAAGCCCCGAACTTAAGCTTCTTACTATTTAACTTAATTCGATTAGATTATACCTTTAAAATTAACATAATTCCGCCCTTATCTGTATTTCAATAATGTCCTCTTATCCTCTACACATTTAAGAGTTACTAAAAATCGTTTGCTATTATTTATTTATTTATAACACCTGCTTAATCAGAATGAGTAGTCCACAAAACCATGGGATATTCTTTTCGTTGGTTGCTTTTCTTTTGAGTTTTGTGGCAGATCTTTCTTGTCAGCTGTGGACTGCAATCATTATTACAATTAGGGTGTGCAAATGAACCTAATGAAATCAAATATAAAAATACGGTAATTGATTTAAAAAATAATGAATGAAATAATATTGAATCTGGGATTATAAAATGATAAATATAATCAAGTAGTACTAAATTTGGAGTTACTAATTTGACCCCACGTGTTATGTCTAAAGGATGTTTATATATTTTTATAATAATATGATATTATTTACTTTAGTCTTGTGCACTTATGGTTTTACTCTTAGGCTCTATTTAAAAGGACTCATGTCAATGAAGATATCTTATATCCTTTTAAACTCATGATTTTTTTTCTAAATCATTCTAATATCGGATTTTGATTGAATCTCAACAGCACGATAATTTTCGACCAGTCGTTAGGGTAAAAAGCGCTCGCGGCAGGTAACTTAGAAGTCTAGCATCACATAATTACGTGCCTCATTTGCAAGAAAACTATCTACACAATTGTGGTGCTCAATGGTATTGTTCTTTAAATACATCATCACTGTAGTACTGTATAAATCCAAAAATTAACGTCATTATTGTGATGATCTTTTAATCCAATATCACATTTGTAATATTTAGAGATGTAAATGAATTAAGCCGTTCATGAGTTATTCGAATCTTGATTTGATAGAAGTTCATTTAATGAGGCTTGTTAAGATAAACAAATCAAACTCAAGTTTCACAATACTCAACTCATTAACTCGTGAGCATATTAGTTAGTAAGCTCATGAATTAACTTTTAAATAAAAAAATAATAGTTTTGATATTGAATTTATATATTTTACACTCTACTTATACAAAAAAATATAGACAAATATATTAAATTTATTCATTAGAATAAAATTATAAAATTTAATAAGAATATTATAATTTTATCTAAATATATGATTTAGTTTTTAATAAATATTTAAATTTATAATTTATATTTATTAAGTTCGTTTAGGCTCGATAAAAACTTGAATAAGCTCATGAGTTATAAATATATTCGTCTCGAGCTTGGCTCGATTATAAATAAGTCAAACTCAAACATTAAAGAGTTCGACTCGGCTCGACTCAACTCAACTCGACTCGATTACACCCCTAAGACTAATATTTTTTGAATGGAGCACCACAATAATTGACATGAGGTCTAAAATAAAAAAAATAAGTACGTCGTTTGGAAAATCTGAAGTATAGGTGTACCTTATGAGATATTAGTAATTTTAAATGGGTTTTTGGTGAATTGTAGATAATAATTGATACGGTACATAATGGTAGGGCCGACCGTCGGAAGTCAAGGAGATGTGACAGTCAGAAGTCAAGAAAACGTGGCAGTCAAAAGTTAAGGGGACGTGACAGTCAACCGTCAGGAGGACGTGACAGTCAGAAGTCAAGGGGACGTGGCAGTCAACAGCCAGGAGGACGTGGCAGTCAACAGCTAGGAGGACGTGACAGTTAGCAGTTACGGAAAAGAAGAGGTAGAACCGTCTGGTGTCATCAGCCGCATGATGCCCGATCGGGTGGTTACAAATCAGGATCCCAGATCTAAATCAGGATGTACAATCGGAGTGATGCCTGACCTGCTCCGACTGGTCGGGTTTTCACAGCTCGGTTATATCCAGGTCTAGTTCTCTCAATAGGCCAATTCTCGGTCAGCTCTTGAGCAATCTCACCGCAGCTCTCCCTGCTCCTCAAGACTCAAGCTAGGTGTCATGCCTGACAAATCATCCCGAGTTGCCCCTAATTATACCCAAGCGGGACAGAAGGCGCTAGGCGACAAAAAGGTCAGGAAATCGTAACTGTCTGCCAAAGAATAACTGCTGTATATCAGGAAATATTCCAAGGGTTGACTATCATCTGCGAGTGGAACCTTCTTCCGTCCCATAGAAAAGTGTCATGCATCCTCCATCACCCTACAAGGTCTGACACCCGACATTCTCTGACATCGGTCATGCTCCAGAGGTACGCAAGGTCATATAAAAAGGAAGGTCCTCTCCCTTGAGCAGGTACGCGCGCTTCTGCTTTCGTACTCTACTGTTCTTTTTCCGTCGCGCACCTTTTCTTATGGGGAAAAAGTACCTGACTTGAGCATCAGAGGGTTTACTCCGGGGACTTTTTTCCTGGTTTCTGACCTCCAACATTCCGTGTGTTTGTCTGAGTGCGTGCATAGCTCAAGTACCGCCTGATTAGTTACCGTCGTATGTCAGCACCACGTGGGGGTCTGTTCTCAGTGGCACATACGATAACAGTGTCATAGTCGCCTCTCCGTCAACACCAGCAACAGTTCATCCGGCCTTCGTCTGACTCAGATTCTGGACAGGATCAATTTGGCATCGTCTGTGGGAACTTCCTTCACCTGTTTTGGAGCGTGAAGATGGAGGAGACCGGAAGAATCAACGGCACCATGACAGCGGGGGAGTACGAACTGTTCAAGGAGACCAAGAGGTGGGTGACTTCCAAAAAACAGACCACTACTTCACAGTCGTACAAGATGTCTGCAATTTCCAAGGACCATACTCACGTCTCGGATAGAGGATCTAAGAGAAAACAACCTGAGGATTTCCCTCCAGCCTTCTATAGGGAACCTGGCACGGACTATTACCACAAGGGCCCGGATTATTATAATAAGAAAGAGCAACCGCATGCCTCCATGGAGGAAAGCTCCTTGCCTAGGGACTCAAAGAAAGGGAAAGTCATAGTCCTTAGGGAGGAGCCCCGGGTTGAGCCTGAGGAGCAAGTGCTCTTCTCTTTCAGGATACTCAAGGAGAAGTTAACGAAGGGGTACAAGCCCCCAGTTATTGGAGAGTATGACGGTAGCAAGGATCCGGAGGATCATTTTCGGAAGTTTCGGAACGCTGCTCTGTTACACCAATACAACGACACCATCAAGTGTCGAGTGTTCTTGAACACTCTGTCCGACTCAGTACAAAAATGGTTCGATGGATCACCGAATGGGTCCATCACCTGCTTCCATGACTTCAAGACTATTTTCCTGCGTCATTTCTCTAGTAGTAGGAAGTATCAAAAGACAGACCATTGTCTCTTCACCCTCAAGCAAGGGTCTCCCGAGCTCTTAAGAAGCTATATCAAACGCTTCAACTAGGTAGCCCAGGACGTCCCGTCCGCTACTTCTGAAATACTGATGAGCGTCTTCTCCCATGGTTTGGTAGAAGGGGAGTTCTTGTTGGTTGTTACTCGGAATATCGTACTGGTTCCCTTGTATAAAAATTTTGTACAAGTCCTGAACCATTCCTTAACAACCTATTGTGTTCTTTAGAAATTAAATTGGAAATCGTAAACAGAACATAACATTATTGATTCCAAATTCAACTTATCTGTGCTTAGAGGTTTAGACTTGGATTGCAAACGATGCTTAACATTATTAATCCAAATCCACTCATGTTACAAATTTGATTAAATATTAATTTCAGAGATCGACTTCCAGGTTAAACATGACGAGGCACTAGGTCTTCTTGGTTATGGGAGCATCCACCACTTCCTAAATAAAGTCTTTCAACGAAATTCAATATTTAATTTTCTTATAGTAACCCTAGGTTTAACCATTAAGAACAATCGAATCACAAGATCGAAAAAGAACAAAAGAAACATAAAATCGAATCGTAAATTTGAAACCTAGAATCACTAGCCTCTTGTGTTTGGTATTTCAAGATCTAAACAAAAGGATGAACTAGTTATGATGCGGAAACTAATAACTAGTTATACCTAGTCTGAAACACATTTCTGCTTAACACTCCTCCATGCAATGACTCCACCTCCTAAAGTAAACACATAGCCTGATGTAGACTTACTATTGTCCCTATATGATTGGAAGTCGGAATCCGTGTAACCCACAGAGAGCAAATCATCTTCTTGGTAAACCAGCATATAATCTCTAGTCCTTCTCAGGTACTTTAATATATGCTTTACAACAGTCCAATGTCCCTGTCCTGGATTACTTTGATATCTGCTAACTATGTCCACGGCAAAATAGATATCCGGTATCGTACACAACATAGCATATATTAGGCTTCCTACAACTGAAGCATAAGGAACTGTCTTCATCTCTTCTATCTCTTTTGATGTTTTCGGAGACATCTCTTTAGATAAAGATACTCCATGCCTAAAGGGTAGAAAACCTTTCTTGGAGTCTTGCATGCTAAAATGAGCTAGGATTGTATCGATATATGAAGCTTGGGATAAGCACAACATTCTTTTCTTGCGATTTCATATTACTTTGATCCCAAAAATATGTGTGCATTCTCCCAAGTCTTTCATATCGAATTGCTTAGACAATCATACATTTACTTTCGACAACACTTTGATATTATTTCCAACTAACAAAATGTCATCTACGTATAGTACAATAAATACCACCACGTTTCCATCACACTTCTTGTATACACAAGACTCATCCGGATACTGAATAAATCCATACGACTGGATTACTTCATTAAACCGGATGTTCCAAGACCTTGAAGCTTGCTTCAATCCATAAATAGACCGATTTAGCTTACAAACTATATGCTCTTTGCCCTTTGCTATGAACCCCTCTGGTTGCTTCATATGGATGTTCTCTTCAAGACTTCCGTTAAGGAAAGCTGTCTTGACATCCATTTGTCAAACCTCATAATCTATATGAGCGACAATAGATAAGAGTATCCGGATAGACTTATGCATGAACACCGACAAAAAAATTTCCTCATAATTGATTCCCTCTTTCTAAGTGTACCCCTTCGCAACAAGCCTTGCTTTGAAGGTTTCCACCTTCCTGTCTGTCCCTCTTTTCCTTTTGTAGATCCATTTACATCCAATAGCTTTTACACTATTTGATGGTTCTACTAGCTCCCAGACTTTGTTAGAATACATAGATTCTATTTCTGAATTCATTGCTCTTTGCCAAGATACTGCATCTTTATCTTAGAGTGCTTCGTCATATGTCCGGGGATCAGGTTCATGTTCACCAGGGATCAAGTCCGACGACTCTCCCAAAAACATAAATCTTTCAGGTTGCCTAACAACTCTCCCACTACGAAGAGACACTATCTGTTGTTGTGTATCATTTGTGATACGTGTTGCAGTTTCTTGTGATATTTCATCTTGCACTGTTGGTACAAAAGTGGGCATGCCCTCTCTCATTTCTTCTAGAACAATTTCACTCATGGGCTTATGGTTTATTACATAATCTTCCTCTAAAAATTAAGCATTGGTGCTAACAATGATCTTCTGATTTTTTAGGATTATAAAACAAACCACCTTTCGCTCCCTTAGGATATCCTACAAACAAACAAACTTCTGTTCATGATTCCAAGTTGTCAGTATCTCCCTTCAGCACATGTGCTAGACTACCCAATATCCGAATATGACTCAGACTAGGCTTATGCTCATTCCACAATTCCATGGGAGTAAAGGGTACTAATTTAGAAGGTACCATATTCAGAATGTACACTGTTGTTTCCAGAGCATATCCCCAACCTTAAGGTAATCGAATTTATGTTTCCGCTTTTGTGTTTCTTTTGCTTTTCGAATTTGTGATTCGATTGTTCTTTTTTGTTAAACCTAGGGTTACTATAAGAAAATTAAATATTAAATTTCGTTGAAAGGCTTTGTCTAGGAAGTGGTGGGTGCTCCCATACCCAATGATCCTGTCCGAACGCTGAATCAACGGACGCTAGGCACGTGGCGCTCTCCGAGTTGCTGACGTAGATCTCCGACCGATCATATGGGCCTCCGGCGAACCTGCAAAGAAATCGGGCCGGGAAGGGGTTCCCGGCGACGATCCTCCGACGCTCAAGTCAGGCAAGTGGACAACAAAGGGGTGGCTCCAAGTATTGTAGAATGCGTACCTCAGGCGATGTGTGAGGCTCTTTATATAGAGCTGGAAAGGGGCTCACACATACATATCGAGGTGAATACGTGTCCTCAGCCTATACCTCAATATGGGCTTGTCAGAAAAGCTTACCTGACCCCTTACTGCTACAGTCCGAGCACATCTCTAATGGGACAGCGGAACCCTGTCATAAGATCCTGCGTATGGCTCGCTTATTGGTCATACCCGCTGTCAGAGGATGTTTCCTTGTCCTGTTGTCTCTTCTTACTCCATGCCGAGTGTTCGGCCGGTCGGCACCCCTTGCGCCCGGCCGGTCATATGTGCTGGTCCACTTAGGATATTCCCGGTAGTGTGCTCTGTGGAGACGGTTCGCAGTATTGCTACCTTATGCCTTCGGTCGAGTGGGCTACCCGCTCGGCCGTACAATCCTGTTCAATGAGCGTCGGAACCCTGACACCGGGTGCCTTTGACTCCGATGAGACCCCGTTCGGCCGACCGGTCTCCCCCTTCTCCGTTCGGCCCTTTGACTCCGCGTGGCGTTGACTTCCCTCAGAGGGGGGTCCCTGTTCTTACCGCCGGATCACTTGCCTTCCCTTCAAGTATAGTCGAAGAAGGTGATTAGTTTGACTGACTGGACCATCAGTTGGACCGAGCGGCGTGCTGCAACTACCATCCGGTCGGAAACCAGGGGCAGCCAAAACGCCAGTCAACGCCACCGTTACTCAGCATCTCTTTGAATTTTCCACCAATCTCCATCATTAAGGTCTAACACGCGCTCATTAAATGCATTCCAGTGGTTGAATGCCACGTGGCGATGCTGCCGTCATCGTACAGCGGCGGCGTGGTGTTCTGATCGGATCGAGGGGGTTCAAAATGAACAGCGCGATGAGTGCTCCGATTCTCGCGACCTGGATCCAACGTTGGAGACCGCTCGGGCTCCACCTTATAAAAAGCTCCGTTTTCTCCCTTCGCCGCACTCTTGCTCTTGCGTGCCTCCCAGCTTCTCGCGTTCCAGCTTTCCGGCGATCTCATTCCTCTGGTTTCGGCGATCTCCGGTGCTCTTTCTTCGATCATCCTCTTCGTTGCAAGGTTCTCTTTCTTTCCCTCTTTGTTTCCGGCGTTTTCTTTGCATTTCTTTCCCAAGTTTCCGTCTTCGGGATATTGTTCCGTTGCCATCTTGCTTTTATCTTCTGCCTTTGTCTTTTTTGGTTTCGTCCGCTCGGATAATGGCCCAATCTTCTCAACCTGAAGACCAAACCCTCGGCCCATGGTACACTACCATGGAGTCGCGCTTCGATCGGCGCGACGCCGATCTTTTGATAGAAAACTTTGACATCCCTTCTGATTTCGAAGTCATTTTACCCGGTCCCTCCGCTCGGCCTCATAAACCGCCGCGCGGAGCCTTTTGTGTTTTCCGCGACCAGTTCACAGCCGGTCTGCGATTTCCCATTCATCCTTCATCGTTGACGTCTGCAACTTTTTCAGCATTCCACTCGAAAGCCTAGTCCCCAATACCTTCTGCCTTTTATGCGGCGTCGTTGTCCTGTTCAAAATCCACCATATCCCCCTCCGACCGGAGGTTTTCTATTATTTTTATTACCCTAAATAGTCCGAGCTGGGCACATATATGTTCCAGGCTCGGCCCGGTCTAGTTTTCTTCAATAAACTTCCTTCTTCCAATAAGCATTGGAAAGAATTTTATTTCTACCTCCGCATGCCCGAGCGGGCCCCCTTTCTGACGAAGTGGCAGATCGGACCACCAACCTCCCCAAAGCTCAAAAGATTCAAGACCCGCCTGGATTATCTACACGCTGCCAATATGCTTGTCGGTCTGCGATTCGACATCAACAAATTCCTCCCAGAAGGGGTTATGTACATATTCGGCTTGAGTCCGATCAGAACCCCCCCTCCCGAGCGGCTTCGGTAAGAATTTTACTTGGAACATTTGCCTTGATTGCTAACTGATTTTCTTCTTTTTCCTTTGCAGCGAATATTGTCATGGAGTCGGTCATGGCTGGTATTCTGAAGAGAAAGGCGGCGACGCTCGAAGCCGCGACAGCCAAAGAAATGGAGACGCTCGGCATCCAACCGGTCGGCTCGCATGAAGGGGAGAGCGGGACTCATGAAGAGTCGGCCGCTCAGGCCTCTCAGCAGAACGTGGCAAGCGGAGCCACCCCCAGCGGAGGACCAACTGTCCAAGAGGAAGGTTCCGCTCGGGAAGAGGAACAACCTAGACAAAAGAGGCGCCGAGTGGAGACTCCACTCCGATCGGCCGCGTCCGCGGTCCAACCATCCGAGCGGGTTACTGCAACCGCTCGCGGCAAGGCTCCAGAGGTCGAGGCTATTTCCTCCGACCGGACCCCTTCTCAGTTGGACGCGCCGGCGGACCCTCTTGAGGCCGTTCCAGTCAGCGTCCTTCCGCCTGCTCCTCGTCAAGTCCAGCGTTCAACCATTTTATCCCAGTTTTCGGTGCCGTTCTCCGGCATCTGCCCAGACAACTCCCGGTCGGCGCCGCACCATCCGGGTCTCCCTGCATCTTCCGACTGAGGAATTAATGCCCGAAGCCTATCGGCCAACAACGCCCGAGCACCTGATTACCATGAAAGGGCCCTTAGTCGAAATGTGGGCCGACGCTCGGGTGCGCGTTGCAATGATCCCCCTTAGTAATCTGGCCAACAGCCACATGCAACAGGCCACGGGGATAAGTTTATTTCATAATAGTCCGTTACGCATTCTTTCCGATCGGCTTCTAACACCTTACTCGTGACAGAGATGGGTGGAGGAGATCGCCATTTATAGTCGTCTGGCGATGGTGGACGCAGAATTAAAGAAGCTAAAGGCTCCGAGCGGCCCTTCAGGCTCACAAGGTCCATCATACGCCAAGCTGCAAAAAGAGCTCCAAAAGGCTCAAGATTTGTTGGCGGCTGAGCAGAAGAAGACAGCCGATCAGGCCCACGCGTTGGCCGAGCTCAAGCGGCAAGTCAAGTCGCTCGACCAAAAAATAAACTTGGCCACCACTCAGAAAAACACGACCATCTCCAATCTGGAGAAAAAGAAATGTCGAGGCTCGGGGGCTGGAGCAGAAAGTAAAGGAGCTGATGGACCAATTGACCAAAGAGAAGGTTGCCCGAACGGATGAGGTGGCAAAGCTCGAGGCGGCTTTACAAGAACACAAGGCAGCCGCCGATGCTTCCCGAGCGGCCCTTAAAGAATATCAAGAGGACGAACCAAGCGGGGTCGCTGCCCTGCAACAGAAATACATCCGTTCGGCCGAATTTTCGGAGAAGGTCTGCAAGCGGATGTACACTGCCTTCGACCTTGCTATGACTGCCACGACGACATATTTGAAGTCCAAGGGGCAACTTCCTGAGTCCGCCGTCATCCCGGCCGCAGATCAAGTGGCGCTCCTCGATAACATCTCGAAGGATCTTTACGATTATTTAGAGTAGAAGCTAAAATGTAATCTAGCCGCTCGACGATAAACTATCACCTTTTGTAATTCGGCCGCTCGGCCTTAGTTTCTTTAATATAATTTCCGTTTGCTTGCTTTGTCCTTTTGCTAATCAATATGTGTGCTGCCCGTTCGCCTCTTATCATACCTCTCGTGTTCGGAAGGAAATTTTACGAAGTATTTTGAGTAAGTATTCCGCTCGGCTGAATATGTCCTGCTATGCCAAAAGATGTTGTTCGCAGATAGTTAAGTATCTTTGGGTACTGGGCCGAGCGGAACATAGAGGCGGTCAAACGGTTATCGATGGCGAATACCTTTGGGTATTTGTTCGCAAGTCTTTTTTATTGCCTTCTTCCGCTCGGAGAATTTATAGTCGCCGGCTCGACTCTAGATATTTAACCTTGGAGCTCGACGGTCTTCCGCTCGGAGGGTTTATAAACGCCGACTCGTCTCTCGATTTTTAACGTCAGAGCCCGACGGTCTTCCGCTCGGAGGATTTATAGACGCCGGCTCGTCTCTTGATTTTTAACGTCGGAGCTCGACGGTCTTCCGCTCGGAGGGTTTATAGACGCCGGCTCGTCTCTCGATTTTTAACGTCGGAGCTCGACGGTCTTCCGCTCGGAGGGTTTATAGACGCCGGCTCGTCTCTCGATTTTTAACGTCGGAGCTCGACGGTCTTCCGCTCGGAGGGTTTATAGGTGCGGCTCGTCTCGATTTTTAACGTCGGAGCTCGGCGGTCTTCCGCTCGGAAGGTTTATAGATGCGGCTCGTCTCTCGATATTTAACGTCGGAGCTCGACGATCTTCCACTCGGAGGGTTTATAGGCGCCTCGTCTCTCGATTTTTAACGTCGGGCTCGGCTCTTACGCTCGGAGGGTTTATAGACGCCAACTCGTCTCTCAATTTTTAACGTCGGAGCTCGACGGTCTTCCGCTCGGAGGGTCTATAGACACCGGCTCGTGTCTCGATTTTTAACGTCGGAGCTCAACGGTCTTCCGCTCGGAGGGTTTATAGACGCCGGCTCGTCTCTCGATTTTTAACGTCGGAGCTCGACGGTCTTCTGCTCGGAGGGTTTATAGACGCCGACTCGTCTCGATTTTTAACGTCGGGCTCGGCGGTCTTCCGCTCGGAGGGTTTATAGGCGGCTCGTCTCTCGATTTTAACGTCGGAGCTCGGCGGCCTTCCTCTCGGAGGGTTTATAGACGGCGGCTCGTCTCTCGATTTTAACGTCGAGATCGGCGGCCTTCCGCTCGGAGGGTTTATAGGCACCGGCTCGTCTCGATTTTAACGTCGGAGCTCGACGGTCTTCCGCCGGAGGGTTTATAGACGCCGGCTCGTTTCTCGATTTTAACGTCGGAGCTCGGCGGTCTTCCGCTCGGAGGGTTTATAAACACCGACTCGATTTTAACGTCTGAACTCGACGGTCTTCCGCCGGAGGGTTTATAGACGCGGCTCTCTCGATTTTAACGTCGGAGTTCGACGGCCTTTCGCTCGGAGGGTTTATAGACGCCGGCTCGTTTCTCGATTTTTAACGTCGCTCGAGGGTCTTCCGCCGGAGGGTTTATAGACGCCGGCTCGTCTCTCGATTTTAACGCGGGCTCGGCGGTCTTCCGCTCGGAGGGTTTATAGGCGCTGGCTCTCGATTTTTAACGCCGGAGTTCGACGGTCTTCCGCCCGGGGGTTTATAGACGACTCGTCTCTCGATTTTTAACGTCGGAGCTCGGCGATCTTCCGCCGGAGGGTTTATAGTCGCGGCTCGTCTCTCGATTTTAACGTCGGAGCTCGGCGGCCTTCCGGAGGGTTTATAGACGCCGGCTCTCTCGATTTTAACGTCGGAGCTCGACGGCCTTCCGGCCGGAGGTTTAGACGCCGGCTCGTCTCTCGATTTTAACGTCGTAGCTCGATTGTCTTCCACTCGGAGGGTTTATAGGCGTCGGCTCGTCTCTCGATTTTAACGTCGGAGCTCGGCGGTCTTACCGCTCGGAGGGTTTATAGACGCCGATCTCGATTTTAACGTCGAGCTCGGCGGTCTTCGCCGAGGGTTTATAGATGCCGGCTCGTCTCTCGATTTTTAATGTCGGAGCTCGACGGCCTTCCGCTCGGAGGGTTTATAGACGCCCGCTCGTCTCTCGATTTTTAATGTCGGAGCTCGACATTCTTCCGCTCGGAGGGTTTATAGACGCCGGCTCGCCTCTCGATTTTTAACGTCGGAGCTCGACGGTCTTCCGCTCGGAGGGTTTATAGACGCCAGCTCGTCTCTCGATTTTTAACATCGGAGCTCGACGGTCTTCCGCTCGGAGGGTTTATAGACGCCGGCTCGTCTCTCGATTTTTAACGTCGGAGCTCGACGGTCTTCCGCTCGGAGGGTTTATAGACGCCGGCTCGTCTCTCGATTTTTAACGTCGGAGTTCGACGGTCTTCCGCTCGAAGGGTTTATAGACGCCGACTCGTCTCTCGATTTTTAACGTCGGAGCTCGACGGTCTTCCGCTCGGAGGGTTTATAGACGCTGACTCGTCTCTCGATTTTTAACGTCGGAGCTCGACGGTCTTCCGCTCGGAGGGTTTACAGACACCGGCTCGTCTCTCGATTTTTAACGTCGGAGCTCGACGATTTTTAAGGCTAATTTTAACACGGCCGTTCGGCGAAGATATTTGCTATCTTATCATTCTGCTTCCTGCATTACAAGGACATGGACGACCAAAACATATATAAAATTACATTTAGCGCACCTCTCACCCAACTCGATACGGCTGGAGATGATTCCCGCTCCATGGTCGATCCAGCCGCCGTCCATCTTCATCCTCCAAATAATAAGCGCCCGAGCGGAGCTTTTCGATGATTTTGAAGGGGCCTGCCCAGGGAGCCTCCAGCTTGCCGAAGTCGCCGACCGGCTTTACTTTCTTCCAGACAATGTCGCCAACTTGGAATGCTCTAGGGATCACGCACCGGTTGTAATTGTGTTTCATTCTCTGCCGGTACGCCATCAGCCGGACGGACGCCTTGGCTCGCTCCTCGTCAACCAAATCTAGCTCCATGTTCCTCCGCTCGGCGTTGCCATCATCATAGTTCTGGATCTGGACGGACTCGACGCCCACTTCAACTGGAATCACTGCTTCACCCCCATACACTAAGTGGAATGGCGTCACGCCCGTGCCCTCCTTCGAGGTCATTCGGATGGCCCATAAGACGCTCGGCACTTCATCCACCCAGCTTCCTCCCAAATGGTCGAGTCGAGCACGCAAAATGTGAAGAATTTCCCGGTTGGCTACTTCGGCTTGACCATTGCTTTGGGGATATGCCACGGACGTGAAATGTTGCTCGATGCCGTAGCTTTTGCACCAATTTTCGAGCAACTTTCACGCGAACTGCCGCCCGTTGTAGGAAACAAGTCGACGGGGGATGCCGAACCGGCAGATGATATGTTGCCAGATAAACTTCTTGACCATTTGCTCGGTGATCTTGGCTAGCAGCTTGGCCTCCACCCATTTGGAAAAATAATCGACCGCCACTAGTAGAAATTTACACTACCCTGTCGCCATAGGAAACGGACCCACAATATCCATTCCCCATTGGTCGAACGGACAGGACACGGTAGCTGCTTTCATTTCCTCCGCCAGTCGGTGGGAGAAGTTATGGTACTTTTGGCAAGAAAGGCACGTCGCGAAGGTCCGAGCGGCGTCTGCTTGCAGGGTTGGCCAGAAGTATCCGGCCAGCAGGATCTTCTTAACCAATGACCGTCCGCCCGAATGCCCTCCGCACGATCCTTGATGTACTTCTTGGAGGATGTACGCCGCGTCTTCCGAGCTCACACATTTCAAAAGCGGGCGAGAGAAAGCCTTCTTGTAGAGTTGGTCTCCTATAAGCGTGAACCGACCGGCTCTCCTTCTTAACAGCTGGGCTTCATCCCGATCGGAGGGTGTAGCACCTGAGCGGAGAAACTCCATGATGGGTGTCCTCCAATCGCCCGGAAACAAAAGGCCCTCCATCCGGTCGACGTGCGCCACCAAAGATACTTGTTCAATTGGCTGCTAGACGACGACCGGCGTTATCGAACTTGCGAGTTTGGCTAACTTATCGGCCGCCTGGTTTTCCGCTCGGGGTATCTTCTGGATAATGACTTCTCTGAAATTGGCCTTGAGCTTTTCAAAGGCTTCAGCGTAGAGTTTGAGCCGAACGTTGTTAATCTCAAAAGTACCAGAGAGCTGTTGAGCGGCCAACTGAGAATCTGAATGCAGCGTCACCCGTCCGGCCCCCACATGTCGGGCGGCCTATAAGCCGGCTATAAGGGCTTCATACTCTGCTTCGTTATTTGTAGATCTATAATCCAGCCGGACGGATAAGTGCATCTTTTCTTCTTGGGGAGAGAGCAATAGCACGCCAATCCCGCTCTCGAGCCGGGTGGACGATCCATCCACAAATAATTTCCACATAGCTTCGGGCTCTGGCCTTTGCACTTCGGTGATAAAATCCGCCAAGGACTGCACCTTTATCGTCGAACGGGGCTGGTATTGAATGTCAAATTCGCTCAGCTCAATTGTCCATTTGATGAGCCGCCCGGATGCTTCGGGATTCAACAGAACTCTTCCCAATGGGCTATTCGTCCGGACGATGATAGTATGAGCCAAGAAATAGGGACGTAGGCACCGAGTGGCGAGGACCAAAGCGAAAGCCAGCTTCTCGAGCCAAGTGTAGCGAGATTCAGCATCTTTTAAAATATGACTTAGAAAATATACAGGTTCTTCTCCGCTCGCCCTTACTAGTGCCGAGCCGACTGCTTGCTCAGTTGAAGATAAATAGATGTAAAGTGGCTCACCCATAGTTGGCTTGGCTAGCACAGGCAGAGAGTTCAAGTATGTTTTCAGATCTTCGAACGCCCGATCACATTCTTCGTCCCAGTGAAACCTAGTGGCTTTGCGCAAGATTTTGAAAAAAGGTAGGCTCCGGTCGGCAGTCTTAGAGATGAATTTGGACAAAGCAGTTATCTGATCGGTCAAACACTGCACTTCCCTCATATTTCTTGGGGGCGTCATATCTTGCAGTGCTTTCACTTTGCTAGGATTTATCTCGATGCCCCGCTCGGTCACTATGTATCCCAAGAAACGCCCGCCTTTTGCTCTGAACAGACACTTCTGAGGGTTCAACTTAACTCCATACCTCCTCAGCGTTCGGAAAGTTTACTCCATGTCTTTAAAAAGATCGGTCGCTCGGAACGACTTGATGAGAATGTCATCCACATATACTTCCAAATTTCGCCCGATCTGCTCCTTGAACACTTTGTTCATCAAGCGCTGGTAAGTTGCTCCAGGGTTCTTTAGTCCGAACGACATCACATTGTAGCAGTACGTGCCGTCGGCTGTAACGAAGCTAACTTTCTCTTGATCTTCTCGGGCGAGCGGCACTTGATGGTAGCCCTGATAGGCATCGAACATGCATATCAACTCGCAACCAGCTGTGGAGTCCACCGGTTGATCGATTCGGGGCAGAGGATAAAAATCTTTTGGGCATGCCTTGTTGAGATCCCGGAAATTGATGCACACTCTCCACTTGTTGCCCGGCTTGGAGACTAGTACCACGTTCGCCAACCAGCTCGGGAACTGGACCTCGCGTATGTGGCCGGCCTCCAAGAGTTTCTTGACCTCCGCTCGGATGATTGCATTTTGTTCGGCACTGAAGTCCCTCTTCCTTTGCTTCACCGGTCGAGCGTCCGGTCGGACGTGGAGCTCGTGCTGTGCTATACTCGGTGAAATTCCGGGCAGCTCATGCGTCGACCAGACGAAGACATCACAGTTTCTCTGGAGGCATTTGACCACTTCCTCTTTCTGGCTTGCCTCCAGATCGACCGCAATGAATGTGGTGGCCTCCGCTCGGGTCGGATGGATCTGCACTTCCTCTTTTTCTTCATACAACAAAGAGGGAAGTTTTTCAGTTATGGCGTTTACCTCAATCCGGGGCGCCTTCCGAGCAGAATTGGCTTCGGCTCGTACCATCTCGACGTAGCATCGCCGAGCTGCCAGTTGATCTCCTCGTACTTCTCCCACTTTGTCTTCGACCGGGAACTTGATCTTCTGGTGGAAAGTAGAGACGACCGCTCGGAATTCACTGAGAGTCGGTCGTCCCAATATTACGTTGTATGCCGATGGAGAGTCCACCACGACGAAGTTTGCAGTCCGCGTCCTTCTGAGCGGCTCCTCTCCCGACGAAATCACCAGCCGGATCTGTCCGACCGGCAGAACTTTGTTGCCCGTAAACCCATAGAGGGGAGTTGTCATGGGCAGCAGCTCGGCTCGCTCAATTTGTAATTGGTCGAAGGCCTTTTTTAATATAATATTGACCGATCTTCCTGTGTCAATGAAAACGCGATGAATAGTGTAGTTGTCTATTACCGCTTTGATGAGGAGAGCGTCGTCATGTGGCACTTCGACTCCCTCCAAGTCCTTGGGCCCGAAACTGATTTCGGGTTCGCTCGCCCTTTCTTGGCTGCAGCCGACCGCATGGATCTGGAGCTGCCTTACGCTAGCCTTCCTTGCTCGGTTAGAGTCTCCTCCGGTCGGCCCACCAGCTATAATGTTGATTTCACCTCAGGAAATGTTGTTTCTATTTTCTTCTTCCCGAGCGGATGGTCTAGGCCGCTCCCTAGACATCCGGGGATTGTCTTCACGTCTCGGAGTATGATGCCGCTAGGGAGTCTATCTTTGCCGCCTGTCGGGTATCGTCCGATCAGCTTCACGAGGTCTCTGTCGCCTGTTGGATGATGGTGATCGACGGCCGCCACTCCGGAGAACGGGGTGGGCGATTAGAGGAATGAGCAGAACATTGGGGTCCATTTCTTCTTTGGCTTGGGCCGCTCGGCAGCTACCTCTTGCACATGGGACCTCGCATGGGGGGAGCGGATTACTTCGGCCCTCGGTCCTCTGGGCGGGTGATGAGCAGTGTGAGGCTTCCGCTCGGCAGGGGGAGCCCGCTCGGTTGGAATTTCCTTTCTTCGGGCCGCTTGTGCTTCCTCCACATTGATGTATTCGTTGGCCCGGTGTAGCATATGATCGTAGTCTCGGGGCGGCTTCCGAACGAGCGAGCGGAAGAAGTCCCCGTCCACGAGGCCTTGCGTAAATGCGTTCATCATCGTCTCGGAGGTAGCCGTTGGAATGTCCATGGCCACCCGGTTGAATCGCTGGATATAAGCTCTGAGTGGCTCTCTGGGCTCTTGCTTGATCGCGAATAAGCTCACGCTAGTCTTCTGGTAGCGCCGACTGCTTACAAAATGGTGGAGGAAGGTCGTGCGGAAATCTTTGAAACTTGAGATAGATCCGTCCGGCAGTCTCCGAAACCACCGTTGAGCCGATCCCGAGAGGGTGGTTAGAAAAACTCGACACTTCACCCTATCTGTGTATTGATGAAGGGTAGTCGTGTTGTCGAACTTACCCAAATGATCATCTGGGTCGGTGGTTCCATTGTATTCACCGATCGCCTGGGGCACATAGTGCTTTGGCAGAGGGTCTCGTAGAATGGCATCTGAGAACTGCCGGTTGATCCGCTCGGGAGAAGCGTCCGCTCGGGGGGCTTTGCCTTTTCTGCTGTCTCGTATTGGCACTTCGTCTGATGAAGACCCTCGATCACGATTAACTGCCGCGGCTTCCGGAGGCGTGCGGAATAGGGCCCGGTGAAACGGAACCGTGGCCTGAGGTGCTTCCGCTCGGCCCCCTGATACTGATGTCGCTTACTGCTCAATCCGCTCAGCTTGTGCCTTCTGTTTTTGTTCCACAAGCTTAGCTGCCCTCGACTCGATTAGAGCGTCGAGTTCCTCCGTGGAGAGCGTCACCGTATGCGGTCGTCCAGCTTCGTCCATTGCTTCCGATCGGATGCAGGAGCGTTCCCACAGACGGCGCCAAATTGATCCTGTCCGAATGCTGAATCAACGGACGCTAGGCACGTGGCGCTCTCCGAGTTGCTGACGTAGATCTCCGACCGGTCGTATGGGCCTCCGGCGAACCTGCAAAGAAATCGGGCCGAGAAGGGGTTCCCGGCGACAATCCTCCGACGCTCAAGTCAGGCAAGTGGACAACAAAGGGGTGACTCCAAGTATTGTAGAATGCGTACCTCAGGCGATGTGTGAGGCCCTTTATATAGAGCTAGAAATGGGCTCACGCACATATATCGAGGTGAATACGTGTCCTCAGCCCATACCTCAATATGGGCTTGTCAGAAAAGCTTACCTGACCCCTTACTGCTACAGTCCGAGCACGTCTCTGATGGGACAGCGAAACCCTATCATAAGATCCTGCGTATGGCTCCCTCGTTGGCCATACCCGCTGTCAGAGGATGTTTCCTTGTCCTGTTGTCTCTTCTTACTCCATGCCGAGTGTCCGGCCGGTCGGCACCCCTTGCATCCGGCCGGTCATATGTGCTGGTCCACTTAGGATATTCTCGGTAGTGTGCTCTGTGGAGACGGTTTGCAGTATTGCTACCTTATACCTTCGGTCGAGTGGGGCTACCCGCTCGGTCGTACAATCCTGTTCAACGAGCGTCGGAACCCTGACGCCGGGTGCCTTTGACTCCGATGAGACCCCGTTCGGCCGATCGGTCTCCCCCTTCTCCGGTCGGCCGTTCGGCCCTTTGACTCCGCATGGCGTTGACTTCCCTCAGAGGGGGGTCCCTGTTCTTACCGCTGGATCACCCAAGAAGGTCTAGTGTCTCGTCATGTTTAACCTGGAAGTCAATATCTGAAATTAATATTTAATTGAATTTGTAACATATGTGGATTTGGATTAATAATGTTAAGCATCGTTTGCGATCCAAGTTTAAACCACTAAGAACGGATAAGTTGAATTTGGAATCAATAATGTTAAGTTCTGTTTGTGACTCCAAATTTAATTTCTAAATAACACAATAGGTTGTTAGGAATGGTTCAGGACTTGTATAGAATTTTTGCATAGGAGAACCAGTATGATATTCCGAGTAGCAACCAACACTACGGAGAGAGGGAGAGGGGGAGAGAGTTGTTGGTGGCAGGAGAAAAAGGGAGGGGCATGGAAGAGGCGATCTCAGCCCACAGGCGGCGAGAGGCTACTGTGATGCGCTGCCGACGAGAGGAGAGAGAGAAAGAGGAGGTGATCTCTGACCAAGGATGGCCGGCGCCGGTGACGATGAGGAAGAGCAGTCTCGAGGGTGAGGTTGGCGTGGAGAAGGGGAAGATGATGGCTTCCTCCCGTGCACCTCCTTGTCGGTGGCCGAAAACCCACGAGCCTCCCTCCTCTCATTGTTACAGTGCCCCCTTTCTTTAAGATCCTAATAGTCCTTTTACCCCCTTGCCCCTCTTCTTCCTCTAAATTTCCTCTCTACCCCTCAACCTATATCCACATCACATTGTATTATCATTAAGTGATGATTGTTGTTGAGCAATAGGGACAGATGATGAAGCATCAGAATGTTCAATTGGCTCAAACACATAAGATTCTCCATGATAATACCAGTTGTAATAATTTAGAATAAATAATTTTTTACATAAATATATTTTCACAGTATCTGCATCACGAAAAATTATATTTCTACATTTGCAATGGTTACATGGACATTTTAATTTGTCTTCATCCAAACATTCTGGATGACGCTTAGCAAAGTTGACAAACTCTTCAACTCCGGTAAAAAATTCATCACTAATAAACTCATTTCTAACCTATTATACATTCAAGTCTTATTCATATACACTATAACCTAAAAAATATAAATTTACAATATTAATTAAACATGTAAAACTAGTAATGCATATAGTCATTAGATGAGCTCAATTACATCATTAAAACATAATGAAATTATTCATGATACCTGATAACATAGGGCTGGAAATAAGAGTTTGGAGAAATCAGAATATCTGAAATAACAAAAAAACAAACAGAAATCAGCATTTCAATACAGCAATGAAATTCTTTCAATAAGGTGCCCAACAAATCTTGAGTCGGCCAAACATCCATGACGGCCAAGGAAAGGGTGGCTAATCACAGGCTGGTCAAGTTCAGGCCAACCAAGCTGAGGTCAGCCAAGCTTAGGACAGATCAAACTCAGGCCAGCCAAGCATCCATGGTGGCCAAGGAAAGGTCAACCAATCACTAGCCGCCCAAGCCCAGGCCAGTGATTGCTCAGGCCGGCCAAGCTCAACCAGCCAAGCTCAAGCTGGCCAATGCTCAGGCCGACAAATCTCAGGCCGGCCAAGTCGACGTCGAGCCTGCTGACGCTGTCCAAGGAAAAGGTTGTCCAAGTTGAGGTCGGACAAAGATTGCTCGGCAAGGAAACGCCGGCCAAGTTGAGCCTGTCTAGACCACGGCCAACCTCGCAGGCTGAGCCGGCAGCCAAAATCACAGGAGAGGATCAAAAGAAAAATGAAAGAAGAGAATATTATCTGCACCGAAGAGGAGCTCACGCTAGAAAGGATCGCCGCCGCCTCCGGAGAGAATGGATAGTGTCGTCGGAATCGCGTCGGAGTAAAGATCGCGAGGAAGAGATTGTGATTTATGGATCACGTGGGAGAGGTCGGGAAGGGTTTGGGGTTTAGGGATCGCATGGGAGGGGAGGGAGTCAGGTGCACGGCTAGGATTAGGGGATTTTAACGACCAATTTAATATAATTGATCGCTAAATGTTTATAAATAAATGCACTCGCAAACCCAACGATCGAAATTATTCTAGTTGATAATAACGATCGATTTATAAATGCGGTCGTTATTGTTGAATTTTGTTTTAAAAAATTATTTTCTTTTGAAAATTCAAATTATTTCTTTGTTTTTTAATGCATATGTGTATGCATTTAGTCCTACATTGCTAAGCAAAGAAGGTTGGAATGACCTTATATATGGAGTCATTCCATCCTTGCTTAGCAAAGTTGGGTGGACCTACACGCATGCGCGGGTCAAGCCCAAATCAAGTGGGTTCGGGGGGTTCGAGCCGGAAATCCATAAACCGAGCGCGACGTACGGGATTATCGTGCGCAGGGGGGTGCAAATCCCCAGCTCGTGGGCCTCGCACTTGCAGGACGCCCGGTCCGTTTTTGCCAGTCTCTGGTATGGTTCAGTCTGGGTTTGATTCTCCGGTTCTGTTCATTTTTTTCTATCCTCCGGACGCAGGAGGCAAAACAACGACGCATTTGTTCGCTGGTGAAGCAGTGCTTCGAGGCGAAAAGGGGAGGCGCTGTGCCTCTCTTATTCACTCAACCTATTCCTGCTTTCTTCTCCTCTCTTCTCTACGATCTGAGGTATTTTTCTGATTCCCAAGTTTTACAGTCCTGAGGCTTGGTCTGTGCGATCTGAGGTTGGGTTCGAGTGTGACGATCATCTTGGAGTGCACCTACGATCGTCACGAGTGGTTGTCAGGTCTTGGGAGGATTGTGCAGGAAAGCCTTTGCACCGTGAGGCGGCGATAAATTCTTTAAAGACAGTTGGCACGCCGACGCTTCAAACCCGAATAACTATTTTTTAACCCTGCTCTTTTCTTTATTTGTTTATTGCATGCTAGCTGTTTTTGTACAAATACATTATTGTATTATTGCTTAAAAAAAAACAACAGTTATATAGCGACCGAATCATAAATGTAGTCATTAAATTTTGATCCTGACCGAATCGATGGTCCGTTATTTATGTACTAAAATTTTTTCAATCACTATTATAGCGACCACAATTTATTTTGGACACTAATTAGCGACCTCAATTTTATTCGGTCGCTATTATTTTTTTTCCATAGTTCAAGTTGTGATCAAAATTTATTTCAATCAATAAATTAATGATCGAAGTGAATGTCGGTCGCTATTATAGTTATAGTCGTTTAAATAGCGATTGAAATTAATTTCGATCGTTAATTCTGTCGCTATTTAACTATTTTTTTATAGTGTTCTATATATTTAATACTCACAGGAGATCCTTTGCTATTATTTATTTATTTATTTTTTGATAGCGCACAAGGGTGCAAGTATACTTGTCCCGAGCATAGCGTAGTGGCAAGATTTAGTAGATCACCCACGCAATCAAAGTTCACAATTCATGACAGATAAGAAATTCATCATTGTATTTGAAAATTGGGATACGTCGGCTACTGGATCTTCACGAATTTATTTGATGAGTGAATCAGAGAGAATGTGATCCACCCCCAACACTACTCAGGCTTTCTAAGCGAAGATATCTGAGCTATCAAAAATAAAAAATTCAGATTAGAAATTAAAAAGTATTTATGACATCCAAATTTGATTCAAATTTTGAAAATATAAAAGCATTATGACTAGATTCAAAATAACATGAGAACTTGAGTTCGGTTCGAGTTGTTTGGACCTTAATAGTTATTTGAATTTTAATTTGAGCATATTTATATTAAAATTATGAATAAAAATAGAGTCCAATTCGAATTTGACTCATGAGCATTTGATGAACAATCATCAATAAAATATTATAAATTCAAATTTGATTTATCTAACATGTTCAAGTTCGATTTAAATTTGATAATTTATATTCAAAGTTGGACTAAATTCGATAATTTTAAATATAAATTAAATAATTTTTTAGTTAATTTGAAAAGCCCATGAATAGATTTTATTCGTTTGCACCCTTAATTACAATGTTGTGTCATTTCCTTTTCTTGAACTTGGTTTCTCTACCCAGAACTGGAAATGAGGTGGATATGAACTTGAAGCAAGAAAGAATTGACCAAGGAGAACTTTGGCATGTGTGACCTTGTGATCACGAACTCAACTAATAAAATAACGTCTTGCAATGTAAAATAAAATTATGTATAAGAGATTCAATATGATTTAATCCTTTTTCTAGGATCTATATTGATTGGACTTTTGTGCATCGCGCTATCCTTTATTATTCTAGGTTAATTGGTAGATTTTTCATAACTTTTATATGAAATTTCAATATATCACAATTGGTAAGAAATTTCTTATTTATTAGTGTTATTTAATGGAACAATAGTTAGGACATCCCAATGATAAACCTAATATTTTAGCTATTGCAATTTAAAATATGGTTGGATATTAATGGGGCCTACAAAAATTTGGAAAAAATTTAGGGTGCGTTTGATTTGTGCGTTTTCTATTTTAATTTTCTAAAAAATGTATATTTCTGAAAAATGATGTTTGGTTTGTATTTTCCATGTCCATTTTCTTAAAAAATATATAGCATTTTCTAGAAAAATAGAAAATGTCTAAAAGTTATTTTCTATTTTCTAAAAAACGCGTATTTTCTAGAAAATGAAAATGAAAAACGTGCAAACCAAACACACTTACACACCCTTGGTTTTTTATTTTTGAACTAAGTTTTTTATTTAAACCAAAAACTCAAGTCTTATAGTAGGTTTAAAAATAGAGGTTTTATTTTTTAAACCCAACAATTTAGTCCCCCATTAGGTATGCCTTTATATAGTTAGATGATGGCGGAATAAAGAAAATAGAAATCCCTAATTCCGAGCCTCCATCCTTAACCCTAATTCCCCATCTCTAACAAGACAAACGACAACAATTTAGTCCCCCATTGGGTATGCCCTTATATAGTTAGATGATGGCGGAAAAAAAAATAGAAACCCCTAATTCCGAGCCTCCATCCTTGACCCTAATTCCCCATCTCTAACAAGACAAGCGACAACAGATGGGACTCGTGGTGGTCATCCGGACGATGTGAAACATCCGATGCTGACATCATACCTCTGACACTCGATACAACTTCATCAACTAAGTGGGCTCCGGGCTGATGTGGCGACCTACGTAGATGGTGAAGTTCACCAACCAATAGATAGGTAAAGATAAGCTATTTTTACGCGTGCACTCAAGCTCTTTCTCTTTTCTCTCGTTCCTCATCTAGTACTGACTTAACTATCCAAGGGATCACGTCGATCATCATCAACATCCATTGACACGTGTTGAAGCGCAGACTTAGAGACAACTCAGACGGTGAGAGGAACAAGAACTCTATCGTCAAGGTCCTAATGAGGTGGAAGGCGCGGCCGCGATACAACATCAACTTCATTATTGGTCAAATCGTGTTCATGCTGATTGTGCTCCACATAGATGAGACATATTTGTTTGGCATTTAAAACATTTTTTATGGGGTCTGCATTTCAATAATGCTCTAGTAATATATTAATTAAGTATTCATATTTTATTTCCAGCCGTGATATATTATAAGACATTTTTTTTATAAAATAAAAAATCTGAGACATTGACAATTAGATGAGGAGCTACATGTACATGTCCTTCTGAATTTATTTTAATAGAAATTTTTTATAGAACTGAATGTATACTTAATGGATTCTGAGAATTAGATACTAAATTATTAAAAAACTGAAAAAATGTTTATTTATTTATTCTGACAAGTATTTCAAAAGAGTACAAAAGCCCTGACATATTCATTTTGTTGCTTGTTTTGTTTTTAATTTTTGTGGCAGATCAATCATGTTAGATGGGTTCAGGTACCATCTATCCCAAATCAAATCTTCTGTCTTCAAATTTTTCTGTCCTCATGTCCCCTGTTGATCAGACGGATCAAATTACATCTGAAGGTATCATGGCATCTTTAAGATGTGTACAGTATCCTCGTGATATGCAAGACATCCTTGAGATATAATCTGGTCCGTTCGATCGGCAAAGGGACATGGGGACAGAGAAATTTAGGGATAAAGAATTTGATCTCCATCTATCCACCCTATTTAAAATATCATTATTGGATGAAATTTATTTTTTTTCAAAACGATGTAATTGAGACATATGGTGTTATCATCTGAGAACCGTATTATCCTAAACATAATTAATTAGATATTCACTGAGCAATTCATAACTACAAACTTATTGTGAAATTAATTTCCTCCATTTAATTAGTTAGATTTTAAAAAATATATGTAATATTTAAATTTAATTAATGTTTAAAAACATAAATAATCATCAGTCGGAAATGAAATTCGAGTTGATTCGAGATATTATTTGAAATAACTTAAATTCAAATTTGGATTATTTAAATTTTAATTTGAGTATATTATATTAAAATTATGAAAATAAATAGAGTTCGGTTCGAGTTCGAGTTCGACTCGTGAATGAGTCATCAGCAATCGAATAAAATATGAGTTCGAATTTAATTTGAAAAAATTATCTAACATGTTTGATTTTACTCAAATTTGATAATTTAGAAAATGAATTATAAGTTCGATTCTTTTGAATCCCTAATTATAGTGTTGTGTGTCATTCCTAATTTTCTTTTCACGAAGAAATAAATTGACATGTTACTAGATTCATGATAGTTTTCCCCTTTCATTTGGTTGTTTCCTTAGGTTTTCTTGAACTTTTGCGGCACAGCTTCTCGATCAAGAACCAAAAATGAGATGGATTGGGAACTTGAAGTGAGCAAGAATTGACTATGTTTTAAGGTATGTTATTGTTTCTAGGTTAATTGAAGAAGGATCTTGGCAATAAAATTACTGTCGTATGACCGTGTGATTATAAATTTGAGTCATTAAAATAGTCTATTACGATACAGAATAAAATTACATATAATAAATCTAATATGATTTAATTCTTCTTCGAGACCCATATTGACAGGGGTTCAATGCATGCATCGTACGGTCCTTTATTGTTTCTAGGTTAATTGAAGATCTTTCATAACTTTTATATAGAATTTAAAATATATCACAATTTGTAAGAAAAAATCAGATTTATTGATATTATTTTAGTGGGAAAAAAATACTAACCCCATTTAGTCTTATTGACTAGCCTTGGGTGACCGGCCTGATCCTACTAAATTTTTCTACTAGCCACCAGGGTAAATCAGGAAGCGCGTGTGGTGGACAGCTCAGAAGCCCAACATCCTTTGGTTGTGTGCTTCATTTGGAGGAAAAAATCCTGCAAATACGTCTTAACTAGGGATCGAACTGCGGGTGTTAGGGTGACAACTTGGAAGCCCTACTGCGACACCATAGCCCCGGGGACTTAAATGATAAACTCAGTTAACCTCATTGATTAACTTATATCCCTTGAGTCTCAGTTCTTAACCCTACACTATAAGTAGCAAGCAATGAAGGTTCGGAGCTCTACTGAGACAATGAGTGGATTGTCCAACGATAACGAGTAGTGGATGACCTACAACTCTAGATATTATCGATTTGCTCCTTGCCACAACCAAGTTACAAGGGCCCATTGTGTGCCCTAAGATCTTGCCTACAAGTTGAGACTCAATGGTAAAGCGGAATCCTTGAGGGACCGTCTACCCATGTACTCGAGTAGGATTCCGATCATCCACAACGGAGGGACTTTCAATAAACATGGAGAATCTCAATCTAGCAACACATCTAGCAAACAATAATTGTCATTGTGGCGGCGACCATGGATGATCCTAAGGTCATAGAGCCACTCGAGGCTAGATGGTGAGCATTGTGGCTTTCTTGTTAATGCCATTGGACAACCATTGAGTCGTGTATAGTGTAAAAGTGATCTCGCACAAAGATATGTTGATCTAGCTTTCTACCATGTCGATATAGTATTTTCAAAGTGACAAATGGATTAGACTTGTAAAAATACTTGGGGAATTTCATAATTTTAGCTATCATAACTAAAACATTAAAATTTATAGTAAATATAGTTTCAATGATCATCTGGCAATAGAGCCTTGGCTGTAATAGACTTTTCCTCGAGACTCTGCATGAACAAGAGCTTCGTGCACCGAACTATTCTTTATCTGGCAATACCTATCTTACCAGAATGCCCTAATTGCTCCATCTCCCACATCACCCTCGGTGCCACACTCTCATGCCTTGGCACATAATCCTGCAAATAAATCAAATAGTGGTATGGACTTAGAATTCTTTGACACAAGGAGTCGATGAATTTATGTATTTGCCCTTTTATAAGCATCTAACATAACCTCAAGCTTGGACAATAACTCATGGGCGGTTGTCGCCGAGACAATGATGTGGCGGGCAGTCGGAGCAATGAATCCCTCGTCGATGGCCTTGTCGATGAACGATAACAAAGAGTTGTAGTATCCGTCCACATTCAATAAACCAACCTGCTTGCCAAGCCAACGCGATCATATTTATCATAACTTAAATGTCAATTGATATACATATCGAAAGTTAAACGCGTACCGGTTTGTCATGGATCCCTAATTGAGCCCAAGTTATCACCTCAAGTAGTTCTTCTAGGGTTCCATATCCACCTACACTTCCAAGAGTAATGACTTAAAGTCAAATTAGTGAAAAAAATGCAATCAAGCATGAACATGAGGCAAACAATTCTACAAAACGGGATTTAACAACCAATTAAAAAATTTTGATCTGTGTTCAAAAAGTAATACTCTATATTTAAGATAAAAATATAATTAGGAGAACTAAATAAATACATAGGACTTAGTTCTGTATCATTCTGAAATATATAGATTTATCAACCTATGTTAATTAGATCAAAATTGGCCAATGGACATTGAAAGCTTCCAGATCCTCTGGTCCGTAATCTCTTGTCCTTTCCTCGTCCCTTCTGTAATTTATACGTCGGATTTAAGATAAGAATATAATTAAAAGAATTAAAAAAATATATAGGACTTAGTTCTGTACCATTCTGAATTCTCTAGATTTATCAACTAATTTTGATTAAATCAAAATTGACCAATGGATATTGAAAGCTTCTAGATCCTCTGGTCCGCAATCTCTTGTCTCTTCCTCGTCTCTTCCGTAATTTGTACTCGGATTGTGATCAAAATCTGGTCAACATTGGCTGTGATTTCCCTTAGATTCACCTTTCCATCTAGATTATAATTTTGGATCTTTCTTGCCGCCATACAATCTGGCCATCGTTGGTAGCCTTCGGTTTTCTGGCTCGACTCAAAATTATAATCTAAATGGGAAGATAATTTAGAAGAGATCACAGTTAATTTTAACTGACTATGATCTACCTTGTAAAAATTACGGAAAGGATCGAGGATTACAGACGGGAGGATCTATGACAAAATTTCAGTTATAGTGAACCGTCCAATATTATAAAGAAGAGTGTTACGAGGATCTCACCGGGCAAGGCTATGAAAGCGTCGGCCTGCCGGGCCATCTCCGCCTTCCTCTGGTGCATTCCGGCCACCGCGTGGACTTCGCCCACCGCCTCTCCGGTGATCTGAACTCGCCGGCGAAAAATAACGCCACCCCATAAATCATCAGAAAATCGAACAGAAAACGCCACTGGCATTCGAGTTCGAGAAGCAAGATTGGGTACCTCTTTCGGCATCAGAGTCCTCGGAATCACTCTGCATTATTTCAAACACACAGCGAAACGTGAGATTTCGATGATAAAGATTAGATTTTGACGGCGAAAACAAGTCGATTTTGGTGCGAGGATCAGTTTTTGACGCTAAAGATCGGATTTTGAAGACAAAGATGGGATTTCGAAAGAGACCCCAAGACGTGGCGGCCGCCGCTGAAGACGGCGCGGGAAACGAGGCCCATGAGGCCGGCGCCGCCGCCGCCGTACACCAAGTCGATGTTCCTGTGCACCTGAAATCAACCGTTTTTTATGAGGCGATTTCGGATGATAAAGAGGAAGGAGGAGGAGGTGAGTACGAGTTCGTTGCCGAGGTCGATGGCGGCGATTTGGTAGCTGAGGCGCTTGCCGGAGCTGCTGCCGCAGAAGACGCAGACGCGCTTGAAACGGGGAACGGAGGAGGGAGAGGGCGGCGAAGTGGGCGGCCGCCGGTGGAGGGAGAGTTGGGGCTTCCAAAGGGATTCTGTCGATCGCAGCAGTCCCTCGGATTCCATTGCCAACTGCAGAGGAAGGTGAAGAAGGGTAAGTATCCATTTTTATACCTGTAATTTAATTAATTAATTAATTAATTAATTGGAACATTTTTTTAAAACACCCTCTAATATTTACCCTTGTCTTAAATGCCTTTCATTATTCATCTATTAATAGAAAGGCAACTGATGTGGTCTTAAAGGGGCATATCAAAGATGAGTCAAAGGTGAGGAAAACGGTTGACATGAAGGATAAAGTCAAGATCGTCAAAGGAAGGAAATCGTCGACTCACCAAAGTCGGCTGATTAGGCAGGAAGGTTCCGATCATCTTGAAGGTTTATCTGAGCAGATCGCTCATCTGGTCGGGACAACCATAGAGAGGACATAAGATGCTCACAATTGTGACCAAGTGAATGTTAGTTCAACTGGACCGCTTGTCCGATCAGGCAAGAGACGACCTACTGAGCCAAGCGACCATGGAGAAGAACAGCCTTGAGCCACTAGGCAGGGAATCTTGGCCGAGCGGCTCCTCCGCTCTGTCAAACAGTGGGACCCCTTGTGTAGCTCAACATATCCTTCTGGGAATCAGTGTCGCTGACAACAGGGCAAGGTCAACAAATAAATCATACGACGGAAGCTTCTATTATCATGTCAGGATTTACACACCTTGTTAAGGAATGGTGTCAGAGACATTTTTCTTACGTGTCTTTTCATAGGACAATTGGGAAAAACGTACACATGCCTTGAGAAACGTGCACATCGGCTACTGAAGTATTATATAAAGGAGGATCCATGCATCGACGGAAGTATGCATTATTTGTACTTGAGCTCCCGTTGTTGCTACCTTTCTTCATCGTCTTTCTACTATTCTAATGACTGACTTGAGCATCGAAGAGCTAACATCGGAACCCCCTTCCCTAGCCCGACACTGACTTTCTTTGTGTTGTAGAGCCAAACAGAATTTTCATATAGTCAACTGAAGAATCACATCTTTAGTCAATCATCAACATGTAAGTTAGAATGAGTTTAAAATAATATTTTAAAATAAATAATTATAAATATATTCTTACTTATGAACATTGCATTTACAAGTCTAAAAGTAAAGAGCATTTTGACAATAAAATGACATTGATCAAATTTTGAGAGGCATTTTTAAAAATACAATAAATATGAAGTATTAGTTTGGAAAAAAATGACTAGAGACGATAGACGGTGGAGGAATTTTGAAAACTCCTCTAATTAGTTAATTAATTAATTAATTTTATTTATTAAATTTTGAAAACCCCATGAAAGCTTAAGGGTCCTCGAGGAACACATGCTCCTTGACAAGTCCTTTTCATTCGGATAATATTTTATTATTATTTTTTTAAAAATAATAATAATAAACGGTTGTGATATTAAAATTGTGGTTGTGTTTGGTCCGTCAAAATTATTGATTTTTTTAAAATTTTTCAATCTGAAAAAAATAATCAAGAAAAATAAAATAAAATCCTCAATCATCCTAACTTAGTCCAGGATCTTCTAAGTCTCAATTGGAATATTCCCTTCCTTTTGTTAATTTAGGTATCAAGTCCGACTAATTCTGAAGGTGAATGATCTTTCTCCCGATTCATTTTTTATTAGATTAATTGACCGTTTAGTTCAACCGATCAACTCGAACTAATTAACCTATCCAAATCAACTAGTCCATTAGCTTGATTAATCTGCCCTATCAAAGACTGGCCTATCGATAATATGCGATCAACTCGACCCCATTAAACCTAAAACTAATTGTCCTATCCAACTTGCCAAGTTTACTCGGAGTAGCTACTATCCAATTAGTATCAATTCAACGTTACAAGATTGAATCGAGTTGTTTTCCTTCGGACTCGTATTATTCTACAAGTTGAAAAATCCAAACTAATTCCGTAAGCGAGTAACAACCAAAATTGTTTGCACGCGATCTCCTTTGAGTTTGAAGTTCCTCAAATATAATGATTCAATCACCCACTCCCGACACATGAAAAAAGTGATGACTCATACTACGACCCCATCAACAGTGCAATCCATAACCCCTAGGGGGTCGGGCGGGGCGGTCTATCATCTTCATCATCCTACACTCACTACTAATTAGGTCATTCACTGACCTTGCATTGTCTTATATGAAACATACCCTTCCTTTTTTTGATCTAATTTGGAAAAACCTTAGCTAAAGTTGTCGGCATCCCTACTATAGTTATACTACTATTCCTAGAGTATGGAACGAGGAAAATGTTCTCGCCTAGTCTTTCTACTCAATCCCTACTTGTTTCGTTGGTTCGAGGTTCGACTACTCAATCAAGAGCGCAAGTGGGGATTAAGTGTCTCCGACACATGAGGCGGCGGACAAAGATAGAGTGATGTGCGGCGAAGGAGGTGAAGAACCGATTGAGCGATCGAAAGAGTAGATGAAGTGATATTTCAAGCCGAGATACTTGTTTTTCTTCAAAAGCTTGTTTTTTTTCATATTCGGTGCTATAGTTTTGGCTCATGTTTTTCTTGTCAACCTCCCCTCCCCCTTGCATGTGTAGCAATTATAGAGTGTGTCAGTTAGGTTTATTCATGATCGTGATTCATCCCCCCTTGAACAATAATTTTATCTAGTAATAAAATCATAAAAATAATTTATTTAGAATGTGACCTTATGATTGTGGATTCAAAACAATGTTTTACAATACAAGGTAAGGTAAGATAAGGTAAGATAAGGTAAGGTAAGACTTCTTATAATCCTTTATTCGGGCCCTCTGTGTATTAACTATCCTTTATCATTGTTTTGATTAATTATCATATAATATCAATCCAAATATGTTATATACCAAGTGGGTTTACAAGTGAGAAGAATTGAAATGACAAATCTACCTCATTTTTCCTTGCTTTTTTACTTGCATTTGTCTTCTCTCTTTTTTTTTTTTCTTTTTTTTTTTTTTTTTGTAAGAATGCATTTTTTCTTATTATTTTTTTATTTATTTTTAAATATAACTCATTTATATTTTTATTTTTAAAACATATTTATTCCAACATTATTAAGGCATCCGTAAGGGTGTAATCGAGCCGAACTCTTGGATATTTGAGTTTGGCTCGTTTATAATCGAGCCGAGCTCTGACTTTATTTAACGAATATATTCATGACTCACGAGCTTATTTGAACTTTTATCGAGTCTAAACGAGCTTAATAAATATATATTGTAAATTTAAATATTCATTAAAAACTAAATTATATATTTTAAAAAAATTATAATATTTTTGTTAAAATTTATAATTTTATTCTATTAAATAAATTTAATATATTTGTCTATGTTTTTCATAAGTAGAGTATAAAATCTATAAATTCAATATCAAAACTATTATTTTTTTATTTAAAAATTGATTTATGAGCTTAACAAACATGTTCACGAGCTAACGAGCCGAATATTGTGAAGCTTGAGCTTGGTTTGTTTATCTTAACGAGCCTCATTAAACGAGCTCAAATGAACTTTTATCGAATCGAATTTCGAATAGTTCACAAGTGACTTGACTGATTTACACCCGTATTAATTTGAAGATTAATATATATCATCGTTTTAAAAACATAGAGTCTATATATCATATACTTATATTAGTATATCTTTTTTATTAAGTCATATCCACATTACGACTTATTATTTGTCCACGTATATTCATTCATCTTTATTTTTTATACCTAAAATTTATTTTTAAAAATTTTTTTATAAAATTTACTCATTAGTGATATTTAAATAAATTGAACGTTGTTAACACTCATTCATATTAATTATAACATCATTTGATAAATACTTTCCTCATATATCAATCATTAATTTAAATATTAATATTTATCCATAATTTACTTTCTCCATTTTCTCCATGTTAGACTTAAAAACATACAGATGGACAAGAGCACTAAAATAAATTCAGTTATCTTTTATCCAACTTGTCTATTGTATAACTGTTATAATATATTAAAATAAATGGATTGCAGTAGTTATCAAAAAATTAATATAATAATTTTAATTAGGTTGAAATAGCTTTAATTTTAATTTATAGGACTGTAGGGGCATTTTTGGGAAAAGGCCGAAAATGCTAAATCAGGGGGCGCTTTTTGATTTTTTTTTTTTTTTTAAAATTATTTTTGCCGAAGGAGCTTTTGATCGTTGCTGATTAGGTAAGCGAAGCCCTAAGTTTTCGCCGGAGCGTACCATGGCGCCGCCGTCGCTGCTCTCCGATCTCTCTTCTTCCGTCACAGCTCGCCTTTTCCCCTTCCGTGCGTCGGAGGCCGCTACCAGGATTTTCCGCTGCCATCCGCCGCCCTCTCGCCAACCGATTCCCTCCAACTCAGTCCCTACCCGTTTGACCTTGTCCCGGCGATCGAGTTCATCTTTCGTCTTCGGCGGTAAATTTTGGATCACTTCGGTTCGTGATCCGCCTCAAAAATGTTATTTTTCTTTTTTTTTAAGGCTGATATTTCCTTGATTGGGGCAGTAGCAGCGACGGATTCTGGTGCTTCTGCTAAGGTCATTGATGGCAAACTGGTCTCGAAGCAAGTAAAAGATGAAGTCGCTGAAGAAATTGCTACGATGAAGGCCGCAACCGGCCATGTTCCAGGATTGGCTGTCATTCTCGTGGGTTCGAGGAAGGATTCGCAGACGTATGTCCGCAATAAGAAGAAGGCTTGTGAGGCGGTGGGCATAAAATCATTCGAGGTTAACTTGCCTGAGGATGCCACTGAGGAAGAAGTGATCGAGCATATTTCAGAATTCAACAATGATTCATCTGTTCATGGGATTCTCGTTCAGTTGCCCCTTCCCCGTGTATGCTCTCTGAACTACTAATTCTTGTTGCTACGCTTCTCTATTTTTTGTATTCATTTCAATGACCTTCCCAAAAGTATGTTTCATGATCTGCGGATTATACTATACCTCTAACTGCTTGTTAGTTTTTAGCAATGTTATTTTAGGCAATGCCCATAAGTTAAAAGTATTCAATTGAATGCAATGTTCTTTGATAGACTTTGAAAAGTTAACTGTTCATGTGGATAAAGCAATTCATGATTGCATAATTGTTGACACATTTCTTTATCAAGTACCTTTTGTTCACTTTTTCTTGTTCTCACACTATTATGCTTATGGGAATCTGAAAATTTTCAGCATATGAACGAGGAGACTATATTGGGTGCTGTAAACATTGAGAAAGATGTGGACGGTTTCCATCCATTGAATATAGGTCGTCTTGCCATGCAACGTAGGTACCCGTTGTTTGTTCCTTGTACGCCCAAGGGATGCATGGAGCTTTTGCACCGGTATGGAGTTGAAATCAAGGGGAAGCGAGCTGTCGTAATTGGCAGGAGCAACATTGTTGGCATGCCAGCTGCATTGCTTTTGCAAGTACTGCACTTCACACTAATATCAGATTGCTATATAACATCTTTGTGTTGTTGTTTAGATTCTTTTTGTATCTTGCATTTCTCTTACCAAAGTCCTATTTCTCAAATCGACAGAAAGCGAATGCAACTGTTAGTATAGTACACTCCAACACTAAAAATCCTGAGGAAATCACAAGGCAAGCAGATATTGTTATTTCAGCTGTTGGGGTTGCTAACTTGGTAAGAGGCAGCTGGATAAAGCCAGGGGCAACCGTGATTGATGTTGGAATAAACCCTGTCGACGTAAGATACTTTAAATTTTGGTTATTTACTTCTTGCATTCCGAAGTTGACATACCTTTGAATTTGCCACAACTTTGAGTTCTTTAGGCATGCAATTCTATTGTTTGTGCCTAGAGATAATATTCCCTTTCATGGTAGGTTTGATTTTTTGTCTCTCTATTTTTCATGTTAGGATTACTTAATCTTTATGTTTTTGGCTACAAATACCTAGCTTAATGATCAGCTGCATATATATATATATATATATATATATATATATATATATATATATATATATATATATCATATTTCTTGCCTATTTGAATTGTTTTGCATATATTCGTATTTAGTCGATAGAGTTTGTTGGTAATTGAAGTGTATGTGATCTATGATGTTTCATGAACTTTTATCAGCAACACTGTTTATACATTCACTAGCTTCTATAATTGGGCTATTCTTACCTATTTCAAATCGTATCTGTTATGCCTCTCGGGTTTTGACTGACACCGACATATTCAATGAGTCAATTCGTCTATCTTTTATATGACTAACAGTTCTCAACCTTGGCTCCTCGAGCATCATCTACTGGAGTCATGAAGCTTCTTAGAACAAAGTTACTAAAATACTGCACTATTTAACTCACAATCTACTTGAGGAATAGCCCGACCTAGCGCTCAATCGGTCCATTTTTTCATCTGGTTCTGGTAGCCAAGATGCAAGGACGTAGGCGAAACTAAAATATATAACCATGAACAGTTGTTTGCCATTGCTATTATCATCAGTGGTTCTGATATTTATATGCCGTGTCACTGTTTTATCTGTTGAATACTTTCACTTAATCTATGTATCATCGTATTTGATTCTTTGTGCATAACCTTGTCGGAATCGAATCTGGTTGTGTTGAAGTGAGTATAAACTTTATACTAGAAACCATTAGATTGTGAAATCTCGATTCCATTGATTACCCTATATATTATTTGCTAGAACTATTTCATCTGATAATTTATAGTGCAAATGAAAATTAGAATCATCACTCATATTTTTTTTTGGTTCTATTATTTTTTTAGGATGCGGAAAGCCCTCGTGGCTACCGATTGGTAGGTGATGTGTGCTACGAGGAAGTTAGCAAAATCGCATCTGCTATCACGCCTGTCCCCGGGGGAGTCGGTCCGATGACGATAGCTATGCTTCTATCCAACACACTTGAATCTGCCAAAAGGGCATACAACTTCAAGTGATCAATCTCATGTCTGTTTTAACTTATGCATCATCTTCTAAAGGTTTTTGCTAACATCTCCAGTCGATGTCGAATAATTCCAATCCATATTTTTGTTTGATCTCCAGAGTTCTCTTTGTCTGTAGAAATCTCCTCCAGTAAATGGAGGAACTCATTGATAAATGTATAAAAGACATTTTTGAGGGTGGTTTCAGTAGTATGTATTTGGGCACTTTGTACTAAAAAGTTATTGAATCTTTTAGTGAATGGAATTAATTTAAGTATTTAGTTTTTGTTTTTGAGTAAAAGGGAGCTTTGGCGCAATGATAAAGTTATTGTCATGTGATCAAAATGTCACGGGTTCGAATTTTGAAAATAATTTTTTGTAAAAAAATAAGATAAGATTACGTACAATAAATTTTTCTGGGACTCTGTATGGCAGAAGCTCTCATTTTAATTTTTGTTTTTGAGTCTCGACGATAAAATGAAATTGTTCATGTGTGACTTTGACTTCTCGAATTTGAAAGGTGAAGACTTCTTATAAAAATATAAAGTAAAATGGTATATAACAATGTGATCTGACTCTGAAATTCTACATTGGTTGAAGTGTCTTTTTTTTCATATAAAAATAAAAAGTTATTCCAAATTTATTAAATAATCTATTAGTATATATTGTATAAAAACATATAATTAATTGTTGATTGCATTTTATTAGTATGATAAAAAATATTATTTGTTTTTTGTGATTTCAAAAGTTTTAGCCTGAAAAAAAAATAGTGGATTTGGACAAACTTAGATTTGAGCTTGGGGATGAATTTGTTTTTTGTTTATATATTTAAAATAAAATTTGCAGATTAAATTTTGCTTATAACACTGGTTTCTTATAGAAAAGAATAAATATAACACAAAAAGTAACTTTGTAAAATATAAAAATAAAAGAGATGATATAGAAATAATTATTATTTTTAAAATAAAATATTTTCCCCTAGCAAGAAATTTATATAGTGAAATTGAGTTATATTTTTTTTGAGTTTTATCTAATATTAATTATTTTCAAATCATATTTAATATTTATTAGCTTCAGTTGTAGAGGAGGAAAACAAACTAGGAAAAGAAGAAAAACATCCTTAAAATAGGGGGGAAATACAGAGAATTTTTAATTTTCAAAATTAATTACTTTAAAATATACAAATTAATACCGTCAACAAATATGTTATTTTTTTATCATTATTAATAGGACAATATTCTAAAATAGCATAGCTTTTATCCTACCACACTTATTAAATCCTAAACCAATCTATTAACTAACTATAATAAGACAAATTTATATTATAGTAGCTATAAAGGACTGATAGAGTATTGTTCCGTAATCATGTCTTATATATGGCAAAAGGTGAAATCGTTCGTCCCCAGTATCTCCATCGTATCCGATCTAAGGTCATCACGAGGGAGGTAAATCATAGCATCCTGAGCGAGCATGTGGCAAGTGGGGTGAGTTGTACAGGGACCAAGGATTTACACCCCGACTACCCTGAGTTTCGACCCCGCGACCTCATGTGACAAGCATCCCACCATATAATAACTCGGATGACTTGTGGGATCCGTAATCATGTCTTATATGTTATATGTTAGTAAAGTCCTTGTTATTCCTTATTATTTAAAGGTCCTAGATAAAATTATTAATTATGTGCTAATGTTATCCTTCTATCCATCTCAATAATAACTATTTTAATCTATAAAATTATATTTTTATAAATGGATTAAGGAAATAAGATTTTGTTATCTTAGGACGGTTATTTTTTTTTAACTAAAAAAAGATATATCATTATTTGAAAAAGAGAAAAACCTTATTAGAAGGGAGCTAAAATTTATTATAAAACACTAACAGCTTTACAATTAGCTCAAAAGAAAAGAAAACCAACTTTAGTACTTTATTTACTTTACAAATATCGAATATAAAGAAATCATTTCCCCACTTTCTAATCTTGTTCGTTTCAAAGAACTTAGATGTGACAAAAGGTGATTTGTTTGTCTCAGTGCCCCCGCTAATTCGTCCCTAAGTCAACACGGAAGAGGTAAATTATGGGTGACTACTAGCCATTAGTGCAAATGGACAAGACATGAGGGAGGTCATGCTCGGTCACGCCGAGTTTCGACCCCAAGACCTCATGTGACAACACCCCATGTCTTAACCATCGCCTTAGCCATTTCAAAGAACTTAGAGCATCTACAATGGGATGTTAAATGAGTATTATAACACTCATTTAACATCCCTTCTCCATTGTGAGTGGGTATTATAATGTCCACTCACAAGAGAAATGAGAGAGGGTATTCAAAGATTCGAATACCTTTGAACACTAAACACTCTCTTTTATTTTTTAATATTTTTTTCTTTTTTAAATGATAAAATTTTTAATATTATTTAAAAACTAATAAAAGGGATGAAAAAGTGGATGGTGAGGCTCATATTAATGTTAAAAGGGATGTGAGTGAAAAGGATATATTGTTATAATGAGTATGTGATAGTGGACTCCATATCTTTTGATGAGATGATAGATATTATAACACATTAGCATTGTGGATTTTCTTATTAGTAATTTGATTAATTATAGTTTCAACATGTATCAAATTGAATAAATATACCCAGCACTCCTCCAAGGCTGTCTATAAAGGGTTTCGTCTAGCATAAAAATAATAATTCCAGTTATCTTCATTGATTATCTTTGACGATGATCGGTTTGGTTCTACGGAAGTTTTCCACCGACTATCAGGATAAATCGAAAAGCACACGTGACGGTTAGCCCAGAACCCCAGCATCATTTGATTACGCCTCTTATTTGAAGGAAAAATTCCTGTAAATATATCATAGCTGAGGTTCGTCTAGCATAATCCCTTAGCTTGACATGGAGTTATAATGACATGTGATGCGATTATACATTTCACACACGTTCGAAATCAAATCATCATTTAAAGTTGCTGACGATACCTTCTCCTTATGACATGGTCGATTAGTAGGATGCTTGGATTAGAGTTGTAATTGGATTGACCCGAGCTTGAACTGATCCCAGCTCGAGCTTGAGCTCGAGCTTGAAATAAATAAAGAGGCTTGACTCATGCTCAAGCTCAATTGAGTTTGAAAATTTGAGCTCGAGCTCGGCTTGACCATCTAATCACAGGCTGAGCTCGGCTAAAAAATGCTCGAATTAAAATCAAACGTTTGAGGGTGAGTTCAAACCAAAATAGAAATAATTTTATAGTAATTTTTTATACTGTAAATCAAACAATACTAACTGTTTGATTTTCTTGAAAATAAACTTTCAAATTTTGAGATTTCATCTAATACTTACCATTAATTATTTGACGTTACTAAATTGTTAAATATTTATATAAATAAATAAAAATAATATATTATATATATAATCTAGTTCATTAGGGCTTGATAATCTCAAGCTGTATTAAGTAAGTTTAAGATCGACTTAAATATTAAATGAGCTAGTTTGAATTTGATTCGAGTTTGATCAATTCTAAGTTTGAGTTGAGTTTTGATTCAGTCGTTGATGAGCCGTTCATGAGCGACTTAATCTATTTATATCCTTAATTAAGATTGTCGATTAGAGAGGAGCTAGATATTGTTAGTAGTAATCATACGTATAATTATATATTTTTTTTTTCTGTCCTATCTACACAATTTTTCATTTTAAAAATATATACAAATATTTTACAACACAAGACTAATATTATAAAAAATGAATAATAAATACTCATTTTTTTCGAATTTTGATTTTTTTAAAAAAATGAAAAAAAAACTTGATAAATGAAAACTGGTTCAAGCTCGCCAACTCAAACCTTTAATCGTCATTTTTATAATTTAATTTAGTATTAATTTAATAAATAAAATTGTTTTAAATTTATAAATAAGTTTTATTTTCTTTGCTTTTTTTTTAATGCGTTGAAAAATGTTTAGAACTTTGTTTTACACGTTACAAAAGGGTTTCATTTGCAATTTTCTAAAATTTAAAATCGTTTAGAATATATATATATATATATATATAAATTGTTTTTCCCACCCCTCACACAGCACACCTCCCTCTCTCTCCCTTGTTAAATGACTTGTTTGCCCCTTCCTTTAAAATAATAAATTATTTTATTTTTTTTTTCCAATTTTATTTACTTTCTTTAGTTTATCGTTTATTTTTTTTTTCAATTTTATTTACTTCCTTAGTTTTATTTTTTAAAATAAATTTTATTTATTATTTTTTTCATATTTTTTTTATTTTTTATCCATATTTTACTTTCAAATTTTTATAAATAATAACTCGTAAAATCTATTATTAAAAAAAACAAAGATTATAAGATATCGAATCCTCTATCTCAATATCATCTGTCCCTGTGTCCCACTCATTGCCCCAGCCCATCGTCGGTGGCACCGTCGGCGGCCTTCGGCCGCCACCCCGATTAAAACTATATCCTAGGGGAAGGTGAATACGGTCGCCATCGACGCGATCAATCTCGAAATTCGGCCGGATTTGAGTAAACTTTCCTTCGTCGACGATATGAGTCCCTGCTTAAATTCGACCGAATTTCGACGTCGATCGTCCTGATAGCGACCCCCGGGTTCACCTTCCCCTAGGGTATAGTTCTGGTTGGGACGACGACCAGAGCTCGCTGGTAGTGGGCTTGAGGCGACGAGTAGGATAGGAGGACAGAGAAAATTGGGGACAAAAGATCCAATCTCATATTACGAATATAAAAAAAACATGACTTTTTTACCGAGAAAATACTTAAAAAAATGATGTAAAGATAAATAATATGATGGGACTGGGAAGGGAGTGTCTGCGAAAATCTACGATTAAAAAATAAATAAAAGATTATAAATATATAATAAAAAAATTAAAAAGAATTAAAATTATAAAAAAAATGATTAAAAACAAAAATTAATAAAATAAAACAAAACAAAATAAAACGTGGAGGTGGGAAAAGCAGTGCCACTCAACATATATTAATTTATAATTTTTATTTTGATCCATATTTTTATACTATTTTAATTTTTACAAATAATAATACTTAAAATCTAACATAAAAAATAAAGAAAGATTAAATAAATAATAAAAAAATTATTAAAAAATAAAATTAGTTAAAAAAACAAAACTTAAAAAAATTAAAATAAAAAAAACGTGAATGAGGAATAAGGAAAATGATAGAAAGGTAAATATCATTGAATTTTATGATGGGCCCGAGGAGGGGAGGATGTCAGCGGGGATGAGAAAAGCAGCTCTCCTTTTATATATATATATATATATATATATATACAGAGATGTTAACCTGCGCAACTTATTTTCCGTGCTTCGTTCGCGCCTGTACACCTGGCTTCTCCACATGGCTAATTTGCTTTTTTACTTCATTTTGCTTTTTCTGTTTTTTTTGACTTTTAGTTGACTTTTGGTTTCTTCACAGAAGCGTGAAGCTATTTGCTTTTTTACTTCATTTTGCTTTTTCTGCTTTTTTGACTTTTGGTTGGCTTTTGGTTTCTTCACAGAACGCGTGAAGCTAGGGCACGCCGCTACCTGTTCTCCTCACAGCGACGTCGTAAAATCAGAGCTAGGTTAGCACAGCTTGGCCAGCAAAGTTTCTCCATCATTATGGTTCCGCCGAAGCTGTCCTTCCTTGCCCCTCGCCTGATTCCGCTGGATCTGCGCTGTGGTTCCGCCGAAGCTTCCAGATCCTTCTTCGCTGCCATCTCGCTTTCCTTGCCCCTTCAAGACTGTGGTTCCGCCGAAGCTTCCATAACCTCGCTCGCCACCATCTTGGTTTCCTTGCCCCTCGTCGTCGCGACGCTGAATCTGCGTTGTGGTTCCGCTGAAGCTTCCAGATCTCTCTTGACTAACCTTCGTGGAGAAGCTTCCAGATCTCCCTCGCTGCCGACCTCACGCCACAAAGCCTTTGTTCTCGCTGCTGACCCCTCTCTGTGAGAATGCTTGTTAATAGTTTTCCTCTCTTCCCATCTTAGGGCTTAAAGTATTATCTGATTTAATCACATTGGTTATGGTGATTTAATCACATTGATTATGATGAATTCCTCTTGCACGTTTCTGTAGGGTTGTTGTCCATCTTGTGTTATCTGTACTATTCTAAGGTGAGTAGGGTGATCTTCTGTGTTACTTGATTGAGCAGTGCAGTGCTGAATTTTGGATTCTCATGTTTGACTCTTGCAAGCTGCTGCAAACTTTGGAAAAGTAGCTTGCATTGGGACTTTTCAGAGTTTTTTCAAGGAAATTGACCTATTCAGTAGATGCCTTAATTTATATGCTAAGGTTTTATGATGTTTGAATAATATAATTCATTTTAGTTATTTACTACCATATTGAAAATTAGAGAATTGAAGAGTTATCTAAAACAGTTGAAATATTCCTTGTATAAGAAACTAGTGATAACTAATATTCTTTTGGTTCTACAATTTACAGGAAACTTGCAAAACTTTGACTGACAATCTATGGTAAATCATTTGATTTAAGTTATAATATTTTGTTTATATAAGATTCTGAATGTTCTTTAAAATGCAGGGGAAAACATATGTTGTATTTGTTGGGCGTAAACCGGGAATTTATGAAACGTGGGTAGAAGCTTCTGATCATATTAATGGCTTTAAGGGCGTTATACACAAATCATTCAAAACTAGAGAGGAGGCACAAAAAGCTTATGAGGAATAATTTGAAAAAAGATCTACACCAACTTCCTTTGCATCTAGTCCAAATAAAATATCATGTGCAACTTTAAGTTCAAGGTCAAGTTCATATTTGGAGAGAAAACTTTCAAAAACTGAAAAAATTATTAAGTTGAAAGATGCATTTAAAGAGATAGAGCATCAGTTAAATTCTCTTATGATCAGTGATGATAATGATGATGATTAGGCATGTTGTTACAAGTGTTGTATCGAAATTAAAACGATGATTTAATCTAAATTGCTTTATCTACGTTGTTATAAGTAATGTGATTAAATTGTGGATTTGCTTCATGAGATGTGCTTTAAAAACATATTACAACTGTACTAACATGAGATGTGCTCCAAAACCTTATTCAAAGATCTTCATATGCCATTATATACCATTGATTATTGTATATTGAAAGTGCAGTTGATATTGTTCTCTGTGAAAGAGCTTCAGTTTGTTTATGAATTGAACAGTTGTGTTTGTCATTACTTACCACATCAAATGAAAATTAAATCTTGGAAATTACTTCTTATTCATTGATTCAATTGCATATTTCAATGCTAACGGAAGTTCCTCACGTAAGGTGGTGAATCTGGTACAGTTCTTCATATCTATGATATACATCAAAAGTCCCTTTGCATCCATCTTTTCGCAAAGTTCCTTCAACTGAGACTGAACCCCAGTATTTGCACAATGATATTTGTCATGCTTTAAATATGTTAAATTATCACTATAATGCCAAAAGAAAACCATGAAACAAACTACAACCACCTGGATATTTCAGTAAAACATTGATATTTAAACTCAAAGTTTTGAGATTCGCCGCACAGTTGAAATATAATAAAGTTATATAAACTAACGAAAAGAATTATCATTTCATTCCTTGGTGAACTCATTGCATATCAACTAAAACAAACAACTGATTTATTGGAAAAATTGATAAAATTCTCCAAGGTCAAAACTGTAAAGAGGAACTACTTTAAAAACATAAAAAATTGTCCAAAAATTCAAAGTTTAATGAATAAATAATCTCCATCAATATCTCAGGAAAAAAAAACAAGAAAAGGCCATATTCTGAGCAACCAATTCTATACAAATATTATCCAGCTATGTGTCAAGATAAATAGTGGCTTTGTTACTCAAAAAAGGGAACACTTTACTTCTAAAGGGGAATTATAACTTAATAGGATTGAACACCATCAGAATAAAACATGGACAGAATTCTAAACCATCCCGACAGTTCTTAATTTAATCCAAACCATCAGTTTAAGTGGGCAACTGAAGGTCAGATCCTAGAAAGCACCATCAGAATAAAACATGGACAGAATTCAAATTAAAGCAGTAATATTAAACAGAAGAAGAATATAATTTTAAGAAATACGTAAACATTTTACATTATTGTCCCAGAAGTTACTTAAAACTGAGTGCTAATATCTTCTACAATATCTAAACACTTCAGTGTCAGCCATCCTGTTGGACTTGTTTCAATGATAACTTGAGGACAGTTGCACACTATAAGGGTTTAAATTATGCTAGAAGAGACAGCATCCAGTAAATCCACAAGAAGCTTACATGCATACATGGTCTGTAACAGATGAATGTTTGATAAAAAAAAAACTACATAGAGAAGCAGCAACTTTAGATTTAGGTGCTTGTCTTTGCAACTCCTCCATGATGCAGCATACATCGTCTTCTCCACCTTTAGAACAGCTTCAGATTTAGGTCTCCATGAGCATCTATAAGCACAACTAAAGCTAACATAAGTGCAATAGCTAACAAATTAAAAATAAATTGTACATGCATCTTCTATGGAACTAAGTAGACATAATTAACAAAAGTAAAAATAAACCTTCAATACGAATTGTCCATTGAATTATTTGCTAGCGCATATTGTTAGAACCTACAATAATAAAGATAATTATTATTTGTAATAAATGTCTTTAATCAATCAGCATATTGTCTTTAATAATTGTCCTTGCCTGCTATTGATGCCAATTCTTCTTCGTATGGGTCGTCATCATTGTTATGATGATTATCCAAAGTTGATCTGTCAATCAGCACATTGTCATATTTATACAATTTAATAAAGGTAATTAATTTGCAAATATAATTAACATACAAATAGAGAATTAATTGACACATACCCTTGTTGCAAATTTGGACAATTACGCTTATCATGTGACACACCTCGATGCCCACATCCATGACATAACCGAGACTTTGAGGTTGATTTCTCCTTTGATGATTTCAATCTCTTCCCACATCCCTTTGTTCTTACTAAAGAAGGATCCATAATATTAGGGGACTCATCCATAGATTTTTTCCTTTGACCTCTATTGTCACATATTCTACTAATGTTCATCTCTTGAATTTTACTGTAGATACAATCCAATTGTTCATCCAAGAAGTTTGTTCCTTCATCATTCAAAGATGCATCATCAATTAATAGTGAAGCTTTATAGGATAACCTTGAGTGCCTTGACATCAAAGCCCTATTTGGATCATCAATGAAATTTTATACCCCCAAAGCATATATTGCTCCAACCTTTGCATCTCGTGTCCATCGTTTGAGTATATACTTATCAGGCAAATGAAAGATTTGGTTGATACGAAAAAAAACTAACATATGCCTGCATGGAATGCCATCAAACTCAAATTTTCTACAGCTACAAAATATGTTGTCCCTCTGTTTGTCATGCGTAAGCACCCTTGGTTTGGAGGAAGAACAACTTTGAAAATTCATCACATGGTAAACTACTGAGTCAACTTCTAAAGATACTTGTTGCACATAATAACCATGACTCTCATTCATTTCACTTTGAAACTCCATCCATTTTTTTTTGTGTATAACTTAACCATTTGAGTTTCCATTGGCCAGTCTGTCTTAACCCTGGGATGCTCATTCAAATCAATATGATCTGCAACTAACTTATTATGTCTTTGATGTCTCAGTGCCCTATTGAAACGGGTGATAAAGTCCATCAATGAATTTTTATTTGAGACATATCTCTTGAAAAATGCATGTGAGCCTTCAGATCTCTGACTACTAGACATTCCAGTACAAAATAAATGACTAAAATAAGCTGGCACCCACTTATGTCGCAATTCATACATCAAAGACAACCAATCATTGTTCTCCAAGTTAGCACACTTGATAACCTCTTCCCATGAATTCTCAAATTCATCAGGTGTTGAAGAATTTCTAATTACATTGTTTAGACTTTGATAGTAGTCACGAAAAGTCAAAGGATGCAATTTTTCTGGAAATTTATTCAGTATATGCCACAAACAATATCGATGCACTGTCTGAGGAAAAACTTGGGCAATGGCTTTTGTCATAACAGGATCCTGATCAGTGATAATTACATTTGGTGCACCTTTAGGCATGACTTCTATAAACTTGTTGAATATCCAAACAAAAGATTCAGTTTTCTCATCACTTAAAAAGCCACAACCAAAAATAATTATTTGGTGATGATGATTAACTCCTACAAATAGTGCAAAAATCAACTCATATTTGTTGGTGTTATATGTTGTATCAAATACAACTACATCGCCAAATACACTGTATGCCGTTCTTGATACATGATCAGCCCAAAAACACCTACTGAATCTGTTATCTGAATCAGTCTCATATTCAAAGAAAAAAGCTGAATTTTTCTCTTTCTCAGATGTAAATAGCTCAATTAGTGTTTCGGCATCAATACCCTTTTGTTGATCCCTTAACTCTTTTTCAAAGTTTCTAATATCTCTTTCTGTGCAACTTACTTGCTCAGGTCCTCCATACTCTATCTCTAGTAATCGCATTTGTTGACAAGTTGGCACATTAGCATCTGAAAACCGTTGAGTCAATGCTTTTTTTTGCTTCTGAAACATTGCGATGTGAGCGTAACAAATGCACCTTTGAAGGTGTCGAGAGTGGATGGTTATGACCTTCTATAAAGTTAGTGACAACCCATGAATGCGCAGTTTGTTTTTTGACAAGTGAAATCTTTGACTTACAACCAATTCTAACTTCCCCACGTGCTCTTTCCCTTGTCCGTTGATCACCTTTTGCTTGTTTATTCCGTTGATCATCCGTATGCCCTTCTTTAAAGCATACAAATGTTTTCCACACGACTTCATTTGTCATTTTATTTTTCTTGCTACTATTTATCCTGGCACTAAATCTAGATTCACGTGCATATTGGTTATAGAATGCAAATGCTTCATCTATTGATGAGAATTCCATCCCATATTTTGGCTTTCGGTCATCTAGAACTTAAGGAATGTATAACTGATCTTTGTTGGTGCAACCTTAGGTCAAGGTTGACCTGGTTGACCTGACTCGAGTTGACCTGACTCGAGTTGACCTGACTCGAGTTGTATTTTGATGTTTGACTTAGGAAGATTGTCGGTGCAACCTTAGGTCAAGGTTGACCTAGTTGAGTTGCATGTTGATGTTTGACGAAAAGAGAGTTCTATTCTTGATGTTTGACAAGAATAGATGTTTGGGAGATGGTTGGTGCAACCGTAGGTCAAGGTTGACCTGGTTGACCTGATTCGGGAAAAAGTCCAAGTATGGAGACTTGGCAACGGAAAAGTCCAAGCAGGGAGCTTGGCACCGAAAAAGTCCAAGTATGGAGACTTGGCACTGGGAAAGTCCAAACAGGGAGTTTGGCACGGGAAAAGTCCTGGTGAGTGAAGCCAGGCAGTCGGGAAATCCTGGTGAGTGAAGCCAGGTGAAAATCCTAGTGAGTGAAGCTAGGTGAAAGTGAAAGTCCTGGTGAGTGAAGTCAGGCAGCGGGAAAAGTCCTAGTGAGTGAAGCCAGGCAGTGGTGGAAATCCTGGTGAGTGAAGCCAGGTGAAAACCCTAGTGAGTGAAACTAGGTAAAAGTCCTGGTGAGTGAAGCCAGGCAGTGAGAAAGTCCTAACTGGATGTTAGGCAGTGTGGAAAGTCCTGGTGAGTGAAGCCAGGCAGTGGGAAAGTCCTAACTGGGATGTTAGGCAATTGGGAAGTCCTGGTGAGTGAAGCCGGGCAAGGGAAAATCCAGATGGATCAAAGGTGATCGGACATCTGGTGTTGAGAAGGTCAAGTAGGTCAAAGGGTGATCGGATACTTGACACGGAGAGAAAAGTCTAAGTGGGTCAAAGGGATTGACCGGACACTTAGCAGGGAATCCTAGCAGGTCAAGGGAGTGACCGGATGCTAGGCGCAATGTACCAACAGGTCAAGATTGACCGGATGTTGGTTTGGACTTGGTTTGGGCGAAAACCATGAGCTGGATCGATCTGGAGATCGATTCAGTGATACTGAGAATATTCTGATCGGTCTGGTGACCGATCGCAATACATCGCAGTATATCGGTGTTAACCGATCGGTCCGGTGACCGATCGGAGTCGATCGTGTTAACAGATCGAGGCGCAGAGGGCCGATCGGTCCGGGACCGATCGAAATCTGATCGGTCCCCGGACCGATCAGAGAACTCCGATCGGTCCATGGACCGATCAGGGATGGAACAGCGAGCTTCTTTCCGATCGGTCCGCACCGATCAGATGTTACTGATCGGTCCACGCATCGATCAGGTTCTAACCGCGACGCAACGGCTAGTTTCTTCATTGCTTTGCTTTCTTCTTCGCAGGTATAAAGGGGTCGAGGGCTGCTGCTGTATAGGCTCTCCTTCCTTCTTCCTTCTTCCTTCTCTTCTGCTGAAGATTTGTGGGCTGCGATAAGAGCTCTGTTGAGTTCCTTTCGAAAGCTTCGCGTGAGCTTCCCCGACTGGAACAGCTGCTGCTGTTAGGGTTTTTGAAGCTGCTGCTTCATCCGGACTCCAGTCGACGAGAAAGCAAGTTTGGTAGAGTGCTTGTGTATTCTTACTGTATTTCTTGCTTATTCTTTGTTCTTGTACTCCTTATTGCTGTTGCAAAGATTGTGGTGAGGTTTCTCCACCCAGAAGGAGTATATTGTATTAGCCGGTTCTCCGGGGACTCATCCACCGACGGATTGACTGGACTCGTCCACCTTACGGACACGCCGAGGAGTAGGAGCCCTAATCTCCGAACCTCGTTACATCCTTGTGTTAAGGTTTGGTTTTCTTCTCTTTCGTTTCTTTGTATTTTCCGCTGCGCTAACACGTTTTGTAGAAAGAAACGACGATTTGGGGTCGGCTATTCACACCCCCCTCTCTAGCCTCCGTACGAAGGATCCTAACAAGTGGTATCAGAGCGAGGTCGCTCTTCGCCGGATTAACACCCGAGGGAGCACAAGCTAGAGATGGATCAACTCGGAGAGGACATCACGATTCCACCCTTCTACGATCGCGACGACTTCGCGTTTTGGAAGGTAAGAATGAAATATTTTCTTATGACTAATCTTGAGAATTGGAGGTGTGTGCAAGTAGGTTTCACTCCTCCGGAGGATGAAGAAGGAAAACCTCTCAAGAAGAAGGGGTGGACGAAGGAGCAAATCCACCAATCAACCATCAACGATGAGGTAACGAAAATTATTGAATTTTCTTTACCTAATGATGTTTTGTGTAGGATAGGTGGAAATAACGATGCCAAGGAGTTGTGGGATAACTTGGCCAAGTTCCATGAGGGAAGCTCAAATTCAAGCCATGAAGAGGAGCTAAGTGAGCCAAGTAGCTCACATCATGGAGGAGAAGATTTAGAAGTTGAGGGCCACTCAACATCTAAAGAAGAAGAGGAGGAGAGTTCTTCTTCAAGTTCGGAGCAAGAAGAAGAAGAAGCGTCTACCTCCGGAAGGGATGAAGAAGAGAGCTTTCATCCACCCTCAAACCTAGGTAACTCAAGCATTTTAATTTCTAGCAAATTACACATAATGTGCTTTGAGTGTAGGGAGTATGGACATTACAAGAGTAAATGTCCAAAGAGAGTTAGAAAGACTCCACCGGCGCCAAAGGTCAAGGAAGCCGGAGTCCCAACACGCAAGGGCAAGGAGCACGTGGTGTGCTTCCAATGCAAGCGAAGGGGACATTATCGGAGCCAATGTCTGAGAGGGAGGCAATCTCACAAGGACAAGAGATCGAGCACATGTATAGGGGGAGCAAGGGCAAACCCTAAGGTAATCTCTAAGGCACATTCTTGCAATTCTAGTAGGATGCATGCTAGTAGCCTTATTGCTATTGTCAAGAATGATAAGCATGTTAATTATAGAAATCGATACACATGCTTAGGTGCCAAACATGTGAGCCTAGATAAGGATAACACTAGGAAAGCCAACCCTAGAATTAGCCCATCTAAGGCTAAGGAAAACCTAGGTAGGAATCCAAAATCATCTAGACATATGCCTAGGAATACCTCAAAGAAAAATGATAAATTAAAGCTTGAGGTATTAGAGAAAGAAAATCAAGTCTTGAGGTCAAGACTTGACTTTCTAGAAAAGGCTCTTGAGGATTTGACTCTAGGGTCTAGGGGTCAAAAACCCAAGTCCAAGGACAAGAAAGGTTTGGGTCACAAACCTAAGTGCCAAATGGTCAAGCCCACTTACCACAATGTTCCATTCGATTATGGAACAAAACCTAGGGCTAGGAAGACCATTACCAAGGTTACAAGGGGAGTCACCCCTATAGTTGACCTTGACGAGACCCAAACGACCAAGGCTACAAAGCCTAAGAGGGTCATTAGGAGGGTTGCTAGGGAAGTCATCCCTAGTGAATATTTAGTGAACCCAATGAGCTCAAATAGGTATTGGGTTCCTAGGAGCATCTTCTCTACCCCATAAATGGGTTAGAGAGTGTCAACTCCAATAAGAAGGGTAGTTAACCCAACTTTGAGGAAATTGACACTCAAGGAGCATTTTCAAGGTTTTGTGAACCTTTGAAAATGAAAAGGAATTATCGTTTACTCCTTGAAGAGTAAATTGTGTCATATTTGAAAAATATCGATTTTAATCTTATTTGGCACAATTTAAGAAAACCTAGAGAAATACCATAATTGGGATTTTGGTTTTCTCTTAGGGATATATGGGCAATCTAGGGTTAGATTTTAAGTTAGCCAAGGCTAAGGATACTTAGATAGGGAATTTAGGTATTTTATTTGTTCTAACTTGCCATGATTGGTTGCCATATGCCATGCCATGACATCATATTTATTTTATTATCATTTGAAATGTCATGATAATGCTTAGGTTATCTATATGTCATGTTTATTTAAGTTTTCAAACTTTATGCCATGACATCATGACATTGGCACATGTTTTTACTTATGATATCATTTTATGCCATGTCATCATCTCTTGCATTAATAATCAATGAAATTGATTTAAGGATGAAAAACACATTTTGATATTGAGATCAAATTTGTGTTTAGAAAATGCATGAGACCTTAGTCTAAGATACCTAAACCCATATCTCACATCAACATTGACTTGGATGTGTTTGATACACTTTAGATGTATGTGAGATATTAGGATCATGAGTTAGGATCAAGGTGCATAGTTTTTGTACCTAGATGAGCCTAATTCAAGAAATGGAGGATCATAGGGAAAGCTTGTGTACAAGTCATGTACATTTAGCCCTAAGATTATGGTCATAAATTAAAAGGTTTAAAATCATTTTAAAACTGATTTGAAAAACCTTGATGAAGCTTTCCTAGTGATAGCATTCATCATTGAACATTGTGATACAAAGTTGAGTTAAACTTGAACTATTTCAAAGTTTTAGAACTTTGTATCAAGATTGAAAAATGGAAGTTATTTTCATAGAAAACTATTTTTCCATGATAGTATATGTTATGAGGAATGTATCCTCAAAATTTCATAATTTTTCAAATTTTCTGGAATTTTCTAGGAGTTTCTGAATTTCGGGAAGGAAATTTCAGAAATCTGCCTATCAGAATCTGGATCGGTCTGGGGACCGATCCAGGTAAGTCCTGATCGGTCTGCGGACCGATCCAGTGAAGCATGGATCGGTCTGCAGACCGATCCAGTAAGAACCAGGGAGCTTGGTGCGATCTGGTGAAGGCCTGATCGGTCTGGGGACCGATCCATGGGGTTTCTGATCGGTCTGGGGACCGATCAGAGCGTGCCAGTTTCTGATTTTCAGCTGTTGTCTGAAATTTCAGTTATGGAAATGGTGTTTTTGTGGATTTCTAAAGGTTTGGAACTCACAAAGACATTGTTGGTGCAATGGTCAAGGGGGAGTTGACCTTTAGGGGGAGTTTTACCTAATTGTCAAGGGGAGTTGACTTTTAGGGGGAGTTTTTACTCCTTAAGACTTTTGAGGATTAGTGATATGGGATTATCACTAAGTTGATTGTTGAGTTTAGTATCAAGGGGGAAATTAAGAGTTTCAATGAAAGGTATGGGACTTTCATTAGGAAGAAACTCTTGACCTTGATACCCTCTTTTTCTTTTTGATGTGTGTCAAAAAGGGGAGAGTGTTCATTGGAGAATTATTGGAGAACCCAAGTTAGGTTATCGGGTTAACCTAAGCTAGGGGAAGAATGTCAAGGAATGTTCGAGGAAGAACATTGGAATTCTTTTGATGTGTGTCAAAAAGGGGGAGAATTATTGGAGAACCCAAGTTAGGTTATCGGGTTAACCTAAGGGGAGAATGTCCAGAGAATGTTCAAGGAAAGAACATTGGACATTGGAAGATGGTTGGAAAACCTAAGTTAGGTTATCGGGTTAACCTAACTTGATTATGGGTTTTGTCAAACATCAAAAAGGGGGAGATTGTTGGTGCAACCTTAGGTCAAGGTTGACCTGGTTGACCCGACTCGAGTTGACCTGACTCGAGTTGTATTTTGATGTTTGACTTAGGAAGATTGTCGGTGCAACCTTAGGTCAAGGTTGACCTAGTTGAGTTGCATGTTGATGTTTGACGAAAAGAGAGTTCTATTCTTGATGTTTGACAAGAATAGATGTTTGGGAGATGGTTGGTGCAACCGTAGGTCAAGGTTGACCTGGTTGACCTGATTCGGGAAAAAGTCCAAGTATGGAGACTTGGCAACGGAAAAGTCCAAGCAGGGAGCTTGGCACCGGAAAAGTCCAAGTATGGAGACTTGGCACTGGGAAAGTCCAAACAGGGAGTTTGGCACGGAAAAGTCCCGGTGAGTGAAGCAAATCCTGGTGAGTGAAGCGGGTGAAAATCCTAGTGAGTGAAGCTAGGTGAAAGTGAAAGTCCCGTGAGTGAAGTCAGCAAGGAAAGTCCCGTGAGTGAAGCCAGGCAGTTGGGATGTGAGTGAAGCGTGAAAACCCTAGTGAGTGAAGCTAGGTAAAAGTCCTGGTGAGTGAAGCCAGGCAGTGAGAATGTCCTAACTGGGATGTTAAGCAGTGTGGAAAGTCCTGGTGAGTGAAGTCAGGCAGTGGGAAAGTCCTAACTGGGATGTTAGGCAATTGGGAAGTCCTGGTGAGTGAAGCCGGGCAAGGGAAAATCCAGATGGATCAAGGGTGATCGGACATCTGGTGTTGAGAAGGTCAAGTAGGTCAAAGGGTGACCGGATACTTGACACGGAGAGAAAAGTCTAAGTGGGTCAAAGGGATTGACCGGACACTTAGCAGGGAATCCTAGCAGGTCAAGGGAGTGACCGGATGCTAGGCGCAATGTACCAACAGGTCAAGATTGACCGGATGTTGGTTTGGACTTGGTTTGGGCGAAAACCATGAGCTGGATCGATCCGGAGATCGATTCGTGATATGAGAATATTCTGATCGGTCCGGTGACCGATCGAATACATCGCAGTATATCAGTGTTAACCGATCGGTCCGTGACCGATCGAGTCGATCGTGTCGAACAGATCGAGGCGCAGAGGGGCTGATCGGTCCGGGACCGATCGATAATCCCGATCGGTCCCCGGACCGATCAGAGGTTCGATCGGTCCATGGACCGATCAGGGATGGAACAGAAGCGTATTTCCCGATCGGTCCGCAGACCGATCAGATGTTGCTGCGCACAGCTTCTGATCGGTCTACCGATGCGACGCAACGGCTAGTTTCTTCACTGTTTCTTCTTCGCAGTATAAAGGGGTCGAGGGCTGCTGATAGGCTCTCCTTCCTTCTTCCTTCTCTTCTGCTGAAGATTTGTGGGCTGCGATAAGAGCTCTGTTGAGTTCCTTCGAAAGCTTCGCGTGAGCTTCCTCGCTGTTAGGGTTTTTGAAGCTGCTGCTTCATCCGGACTCCAGTCGACGAGAAAGCAAGTTTGGTAGAGTGCTTGTGTATTCTTACTGTATTTCTTGCTTATTCTTTGTTCTTGTACTCCTTATTGCTGTTGCAAAGATTGTGGTGAGGTTTCTCCACCCAGAAGGAGTATATTGTATTAGCCGGTTCTCCGGGGACTCATCCACCGACGGATTGACTGGACTCGTCCACCTTACGGACACGCCGAGGAGTAGGAGCCCTAATCTCCGAACCTCGTTACATCCTTGTGTTAAGGTTTGGTTTTCTTCTCTTTCGTTTCTTTGTATTTTCCGCTGCGCTAACACGTTTTGTAGAAAGAAACGACGATTTGGGGTCGGCTATTCACACCCCCCTCTCTAGCCTCCGTACGAAGGATCCTAACAATCTTCACCGTAATTTTCATCCATTGCTAGGAAATTTCAGATTCAGATGAAATGAGACTCTACATATCATCATCATATAGCCAGAAAAAAAACATTCTAAATCAAATATACATAAAAAAATGCTGCCAGTAATCTAACACAGTATTATCATGTGGAACGGGCAAGTATAATGCATCCACTAAAGACTCATGGAAATAGAAATCGCAATTGTAATTTCAGCAACAGTTGTATAGATTACTTGCTATCCTGAACATAACCAACAGTTGTAATTTCATATTTTTCCAGCAGTTGTTAATTTCAAAAATGAACAATGGGAAGTAGAAGAGGGACCAAACATTCTTACAAAGAGGGGTTGCGGCGTGAGGTTGGCAGCAAGAACAATGGGGCAGTACAGTTCTGGAAGGGGAAAGGACAGCAAGGTTCTGCCTAGTTGCGGCGTGAGGTCGGCACGAGGATCTGAGAGCGAGGTTATGGAAGCTTCGGCGGAACCACGGTCTGGAAGGGGCAAGGAAAGCGAGATGGCAGCGAAGAAGGATCTGGAAGCTTCAGCGGAACCACAGCGCAGATCCAGCGGAATCAGGCGAGGGGCAAGGAAGGATAGCTTCGGCGGAACCACAGCGCAGATCCAGCGGAATCAGGCGAGGGGCAAGGAAGGACAGCTTCGGCGGAACCACAATGAAGGAGAAACTTTGCTGGCCAAGCTGTGCTACCCTAGCTCTGATTTTGCGGCATCGCCGTGAGGAGAACAGGTCGCGGCGTGCCCTAGCTTCACGTGTTCTGTAAAGAAACCAAAAGCCAACTAAAAGTCAAAAAAGTAGAAAAAGCAAAATGAAGTAAAAAAGCAAATAGCTTCACGCGTTCTGTGAAGAAACCAAAAGTCAACTAAAAGTCAAAAAAGCAGAAAAAGCAAAATGAAGTAAAAAAGCAAATAAGCCACGTGGAGAAGCCAGGTGTGCAGGCGCGGACGAAGCGCGGAAACGAAGTCGCGCAGGTTAACATCTCTAATATATATATATATATATATTTGACAAAGGTTTTTTTGTTTCTTCGTTCCCTCATTTTTCTCGGCCGCTGGTGACCTGAGAGTAAGGTTTTTTCATTCCCTCGTTTTTTTCGGCGCTGGTGACTGGATAGCAAGGTTTTTCCCGTCGAGAGAGACTATGGAGTGTCATCCTCTTCCTCCTCCTACTCCTCCTCCTCGGCCACTGCTGATGGGCCGCCGTCCTTCTCCACCACGGCCGACGGCTCGTAACCTTCCTCCTCGTCTTTCGCGCTATGCACCGCCCCAAAAGCCAATCGTTGTGTGCCGCTGGGTTCCCCCGCCCACCGGAGAAATCTCAATCAACTGCGACGCCTCCGTCCGCGACGATCGCATCGGCCTCGGTGCATTGCTCGCAGCCACATCGGTGCCGTGCTGTTTGCCGTCGCCACAGCACACAGAAACAGAGCTCGTGAGTCCGTGGTCTACCATGAATTGGAAGCAATTCTCAGAGTTCTACAAGAAGCCCTCCTCAGAGGCTTCTCCGCAGTCAGGGTTCTCTCCGACTCCTTAATATCGGTGCAGATCCTGAACGGGGACCGAGAAGCAGACAGTCCGTGCCGCCGCCTGATTCACCAGATTGCCTCCGCCGCCTCCCTGCTTCGATCCGTCTCCTTCTCCTTCACCTACCGAGAAGCCAACTGTCCGGCAGATTTCCTTTCCAAGCACTGCCACCCTGACGACGAGGAATGGGTATCCGACGACAGCATGGCCGGTGACTACCCTGAAGAATTCCAGTATTTGCTCTGCATCGACGCCTTCGGCATATTCCACCTAAGGAAGCCCAATTAGCAGCTCCCGTCGGCGCTAATCCCAATCATCAATTCCTGAGAATCAATCGATCTCTTGCCATTATGTTAAAGATGTTATGCATCCATCATCTGTGTTAGAGAACTGATCTGTGAACTGTGGCATAAAACTCCTATGTACAACAGCCCATCTAAGGCTGAAACATTTGTTCTTTGTGGTCAATATATGTTTTGTGTTCTATGTATATACTTTATTGTTGGGTTTATATAGTTTTTGTATTTCTTGGAGGCAAACCCATTGTTGATCTAAAGTGTTTATTTCAACAAAATCAGAGTTAATTCCACTAATTTCAAATGTTGTTCATTTCAAAAACCTTATAGAGTAAAGGTGGAAATCAAAGTAGACTCCTGATATCGGGCACCCGGCACCCAGCACCCGGTAAATAATTTGAATTGAAAAGATAATCACACCCGATTTTTGTTTTTTGTTCAAATTGATATTGTTTAATTTGTAGCTATCCTCAAAATGTTACCTTGTTTATGTTGTTTGAGCTAGTATTCCAGTTAGTACTCCCCATTAGATTTGTCTGTTCAGGGAATTAATTATTAAGTAGTTCATCGAAAGAAATTCGTTGGAAATTTATTTGGAATAACAACTTTGAAATCAGTAAACCTGAACTCAGATTATAAATGTTTGCTTTCTGGATTGTGTGCTGCTGAATACTACTTCTATTGCTTTGTTAATTGAGTGAAATTGCGTTTGTACCAAGCTGCCTTCGGGGGTGTCGCCCTTTTCGCCTCCAATAGCTGCACGAGCTCGTTGCAGTCAACATCGCCACACGCTCCATGTGAGAGATCCCTCACAGCCCCATGGGACCGCACTACCCAACACCGTGGAGGGGTTGAAGCTGGTCATCGATCCCTCCGGTGTCAATCTCTTTCACTTCCTCTTCACGAAGATGGTTCATAACCGTTCGTGCTATTCGCGTACCGATCGAAATTAACCGACTCGTGGCACGCGGTCCAGGAAGAGCAGGCGACGACTGCGGAGCAACGGCGGCTGAGGTCGACCGTCGCCGGGACGGAGACAACGCAATAGCAGAGAGGGCGCTAGAGGTTCGTGCAAGAGGCGACGTGCTGGCAACTTGCAGAGAAGGCGGCATTGCTACTGTAGAAATTAACAGGTAGAAGAGAGAAATAGACTTATGTTAGATTATGCCATTATCTAGTTGAATCAAATAAGATTATAATTATATTTTATTACTCATAATATTGATTATCATATATATAAGAGGTTATAGACGATAATTTGAATCAAATGCACTATAAAAAAAAAAATCATCAACTTCCCAATCCAAAAAAAAGTCTTTGGACTTAATGGATATTAGGCTGTTTCCTCACAATTTCTTCATTAATGGCTTACAAATTAGGGAAAAAAAACATCTTTATTTCTTACTCAATTTGACAGTTAATTATAATTGATCATATAATTTACCTTTTTTCATATAATAGGAAGACGAACTATAAGAGACACCTAAAATAAACGTAATTAACTATTACTATCGTGATTTACAAATTACAATTATCAATCATTCTATAGAAATAGCTACTTTCACAGGAAGATATAACAATATTAATAAATGGATGATAGTTGGATCGGGATACTAGAAGAGAAGATGGGACAGGAGGCTTTGCTAATGAATTAAAGATGGCCAAGCCAATGTGCTTTGAGAGTCGTGCAGAGGATGGATCGAAAACTTATAAATTTCGAATAGAATCAGAATCGAAAACATTCCAATTTTAAAATTTTCAATTTGCCGTCATCTTTATTCAATTTTTTCACGTAGATTAATAGCCAATTAGCAATGATTAATCTGCCCTCGGATGACGCTTTTTAAGCGAACGCATTCAGTTACCTACATTTCCTAAATCCCCTCATTTCTTGTTTTTCGACGGGCAAACAACCGAAGAGAAAGCTCTTCCCGGTCCCGAAGAGAGATCAAATATGGAACACCGTCGTCACAGTTTCCTTCTTTTGCCTTCTCCTCCTTCCCCACCGCGGCTGCTAATGGACCGCCATCCTCCTCCACTATAGATGGGTCGTAATCTTCCTCCACTTCTTTCGCGTTCTTCAGTAGCACAGACGCCCGCTGTGATGTGCCGGTGGGTTCCCCCTTCCGTTGGAAAAATCAAAATCAACTGCGACGCATCGGTCCGCACCGATCGGAGGACTCGAGTGCATCGATTGAAGTCACACCACCACAGTGATGTTTGCGGTCGCCCTAGCCCGCAGAAACATAGAGCAGCTGAACTCGATGGTTTATCATGAACTGGAAGCTATTTTGACGGGGTTACAAGAAGCACTCCACATAGGCTTCTCCGTCGTTTGGGTTGTCACTGATTCCTTGATAACAGTCGAGATCTTGAATGGGGTAAGAGAAGCAGAGGGTTTGTGCAACCGCCTACTGCTCCAGATCGTTGCCGCGACCTCCTTGAAATTTGCATTTTAAAATTTATTAATTCCGAATATAATCGAAAACTTTCCAACTTTGAAATTTTTACCAATTTGCAATGACTAATCTACCCTCAAATGACGCTTTTTAAGTGAACACGGCCACTTACTTACATTTTGCAAATCCACTCATTTCTTATTTTTCGGCGGGCAGACAACCGAAGAAAAAGCTCTTCCCGGTCCCGGAGAAAGATCAAACATGGAACACCGCCGCCACAATTTCCAGATCGCTGCCGCGGCCTCCTTAAAATTTGCATCTTAAAATTTATTAATTCTGAATATAATCGAAAACTTTCCAATTTTGAAATTTTTACCAATTTGCAGTCACATTCATTCAATTTTTTCACGTAGATTAATAACTAATTTGCGATGACTAATCTGCCCTCGGATGATGCTTTTTAAGCGAACACAGTCACTTACCTACATTTCCTAAATCCCCTCTGATCCGGTGACAAGGTCGGGGGGCCCTCATGAGGGCAAGGTCAACGACACGTGGAGGTCAACAGTCAATGGGGGCTCGACAAGCGAGCGGGACATACTGATCACTAGGCAAGGACCTTCATTCGAGAAAACAACCATCTTGCCGTGAGCCCAAATTTCCAATAAGGGAAAAAGATCATATGGCCGAGCGGAAAGTCCGCTCAGCCGCATTGCATATCAAGAGTAAAGGCCGAGCGGTTTCCCGCTCGGCCAGGGTGTCCGGCTACAAGAGCTGAGCGGGCGACGACTCTGAACCATCCCGGACGGACGACCACCGACGCCAGACCAAAGGCGAATAGTCTGGCCGAGCGGTTTGATGGCCGATCCAGGAAGAAGAAGTCAAAGAGTATGGGACAACGGGTACGTCATCTTAGTAACCCCTGTTGCTGACAACAGGCATGTTCGAAGACCAGGTCATACTCAGTATCGTACGACAAAAGGTTCTGCTGTCCCATCAAGGAGACGCTCAGACTGTAGCAGTATGGCATCAGACATGCTCTTCTGACAAGCCCATGCTGCAGTATGGTGTATGACACGTGCACACCTCGGTTTGTGTGCACCAAGCTCCCATAGCTCTATATAAGAGCCCTTGGACTTCACCGGAGGTATAATGAAATCTCTAATCTTGGAAGCCACCCTCTTGTTTTTCGTCTGCCTGACTTGAGTGTCGGAGGGTCGTCGCCGGGAACCCCTTCCCGGCCCGACTTCTGTGCAGGTTCGCCGGAGCACCTTGCGATCAACCGGAGATCTACGTCAGCAGCTTGGAGAGCGCCACGTGCCAAGCGTCCGTTGATTCAGCTTTCGGACAGGATCACCCTCATTTCTTATTTTTCGACGGGCAGACAACTGGAGAGAAAGCTCTTCCCGGTCCCAGAGAAAGATCAAACATGGAACACCGCCGCCATAATTTCCTTCTTCTGCCTTCTCCTCCTTCTCCACCATGGCTGCTGATGGACCGCCATCCTCCTCCACTATAGATGGGCCTTAATCTTCCTCCACGTCTTTCGCCTTCTTTAGCAGCATCGCAGAAGCCCGCTATGATGTGCCGGTGCGTCCCCCCTTCTGTTGGAGAAATCAAAATCAACTGCGATGCATCGATCCGCACTGATCAGATAGGACTCGGGTGCATCGGTCGTAGCCACACTGGCACAGTGATGTTCGCAGTCGCCGTAGCTAGCAGAAATAGAGACCAACCAAAGTCGGTGGTTTATCACGAACTGGAAGCCATTCTGAGAGGGATACAAGATGCGCTCCACAGAGGCTTCTCCGTCGTTCGGGTTGTCACCGATTCCTTGATATCGGTCAAGATCCTAAACAGGGTAAGAGAAGAAGAGGGTTCGTGCGACCGCTTGCTACTCCAGATCATTGTCGTGGGCTCCTTTAAATTTGCACCTTAAAATTTATTAATTCCGAATAGAATTGAAAACTTTCAATTTTGAAATTTTTACCAATTTGCCGTCACCTTCATTCAATTTTTTTCACGTAGATTAATAACCAATTTGCAATGACTATGCTGCCCTCGGATGATGCTTTTTAAGCGAACACAGTCACTTACTTGCATTTCCTAAATCCCCTCATTTCTTGTTTTTCGACGGGTAGACAACCGGAGAGAAAGCTCTTCTCGGTCTCGTAGAGAGACCGAACATGGAACACCGCCATCACAGTTTCCTTCTTCTGCCTTCTCCTCCGTCCCCACCACGGCTACTGATGGACCGCCATTCTCCTCCACTACAGATGGGCTGTAATCTTCCTCCACGTCTTTCACCTTCTTCAGTCGCAGCGCAGAAGCCCGCTGTGATGTGCCGGTGGGTTCCCCCTTCCGTTGGAGAAATCAAAATCAACTGCGACGCATCGGTCCGCACCGATCGGATAGGACTCAGGTGCATCGGTTGTAGCCACACCAACATAGTGATGTTAGCAATCACCACAACTAGTAGAAACAGAGACCAACCAAAGTCGGTGGTTTATCACAAATTGGAAGTTATTTTGAGGGGGCTACAAGAAGCGCTCCGCAGAGATTTCTCCGTCGATCGGGTTGTCACCGATTCCTTGATATCGGTCAAGATCCTAAACGGGGTAAGAGAAGCAGATGGTTCGTACGACCGCCTGCTACTCCAGATCGTTGCTGCGACCTCCTTTAAATTTGCACCTTAAAATTTATTAATTCCGAATAGAATCGAAAACTTTTCAATTTTGAAATTTTTACCAATTTGTCATCACCTTCATTCTTCCACGTAGATTAATAACCAATTTGCAATGACTATTCTGCCCTCGGATGATGCTTTATTATGCCCTCAGATGATGCTTTTTAAGCGAATGCTGACACTTACCTGCATTTCCTAAATCCCCTCGTTTCTTGTTTTTCGACGGGTAGACAACCGGAGAGAAAGCTCTTCCCAGTCCCAGAGAGATCGAACATGGAACACCACCATCACAGTTTCCTTCTTCTACCTTCTCCTCCTTCCCCACCACGGCTGCTGATGGACCGCCATCCTCCTCCACTACAGATGGGTTGTAATCTTCCTCCATGTTTTTCACTTTCTTCAGCCACAGCGCAGGAGCCCGCTGTGATGTGCCGTCGGGTTCTCCCTTCCGTTGGAGAAATCAAAATCAACTACGACGCATCAATCCACACCGATAGGATAGGCCTCGGGTGCATCGGTCATAGCCACACCGGCACAGTGATGTTCGCAGTTGCCGCAGCCAGCAGAAACAAAGGTCAACCAAAGTCGGTGGTTTACCATGAACTGGAAGCCATTCTGAGGGGGTTACAAGAAGCTTTCCACAGAGGCTTCTGTTGGTGCGGTTAGCACTGACGGTCTAACTTAAGTTTTGATGAATGACAAAGTAGGTTAAATTAGTTTTATTTGTGTTCTAAACACTTTGATCAAGTGTGCAGGAGAAATCCAGATAGGTCGACGAGCTAACCAGATGTCTGGCACGAAGTCCAGCTAGGTCAACAGACCAACCGCATAGCTGGCACGGAGTCCATACGGGTCGACAGGCTGACCGGACGTTTGGCACGAAGTCCAGCTAGGTCGACGGGCTGACCGGATAGCTGGCACGAAGTCCAGACGGATCAACGGGCTGACCGGACGTCTGACAGGTAAGTGAAGATAAGTCACTGGATGGAAGTGACTGTGAGGACGCGTTCCCGGGAAGGGAACTTAGGCGCCGATCCGACTTAGAACTATTTCAGAACTCTAAGTTGAGATCTTGACTAGATTCCGGTCTCGGAGAGATGGAATCTAATTAATATTCTGTTTGATTTTAAACTGTGCTAATACTTTGTTTTGCAGAATATATATCTTATATTCGTCTCCGGACTAACGTTTTCTTGTAGGAAGGAATTTGCTGGAAAACAAGGGTTCGGGCGCCCGGTCCGAGCGCCCGGAAGTGACCCGAGCGCCCGGAGGCAACTTTTATCCATATCATCGCTTCGCCACGTGGAGCTCGTTGACTGGCTCGGTTATGTCACTTTCAGGGTACCCCGAGGGGATCCGGATGCCCCGAACTTTCTATATAAGGAGGGTGAAGGCTGCATCAAAGACAACAACTCGCGATCTGCTCTTCTGTGCTTCTGCGACGATGCGAAGGCTCTCCAACAAAGCTCTGTTTTTCTGTCTTATTATTTATTGTCGGTATTTTCTTTCTAGCATTTTTGTACCTAACTTTTTGTAATCAAATATTCGAATTGCCAGTAGATTGACCAACGAATGCACTCGACGAGTGCGTGCCTTGGAGTAGGAGTCGACAAAGGCTCCGAACCAAGTAAAAAATTACTTGTGTTAGCGTTGCTTTAATTTTCGCTTTTTCCGCTGCGTATTTACTCGATAATTTTTTTCGCTATTCATCCCCCCCTCTAGCGAATTCACGATCCAACAGCTTCTCCGTTGTTCGGGTTGTCACCGATTCCTTGATATCAGTCGAGATCCTGAACAGGGTGAGAGAAGCAGAGGGTTCGTGCGACCGCTTGCTTCTCTAGATCGCTGCCGCGGCCTCCTTATTTCCATCCGTCTCCTTCTCGTTCACCTACTGAGAAGCCAACTCTCTGGCGTATTTCCCGTCGAAGTTCTGCTACCCTGACGATGAGGAATGAGTCTCCGACGACGACCGCAGCGGCGACTTCCCAGAAGAATTCTAGTATTTGGTCCGCATCGACGCTCTCGGCATGTTCCATCTGAGGATGCCCAAGTAACGGCGCTAGCTGAATTCCGGATCGATGAAAATATGGCCAATAGATATCGTATTTACTGTTGTTGTACTACAATTTCTCTGTGATTGAAGATTTGTTTTGTATATGTTTTGATTAATATTTTGTATGCTATGGGATTTTTGATCGTGTACGGAGTGGGTGGGCCAGGAGAAAATTCGAAACCGTGAACTTCCATTTTTTCATAGTCATCCTTAATATTTTCAATCTTTTAGGTTTTGGAAATTTGATTACAATCGTGTGTGAAATCATTTGTAACATGAGATCGGTGCAATTTTAACAAATTCTATTTAGATTCCACTACAAAATTCAATCTACAAAATCCAATCTCAATCAATCCCGGATCAATTTACTTCCAGATCATTCGATCCAGATTGCAAAGTTTTACAAACCAGGGAGTGGACCGGTCTTTTAAAAAAAAATAAAAATAAAAAAGAACGAGAAGCACTCCATGATTCAGAATATATATATATATTACTATTTTATTAAAAATCTTCCTTTTTTACTAACTAATTTTGATGAAACCTAAAATGAATTTACGTAACTGTCCTTTTTTCTATTCACACTAAAAATAATTCCAAAATTTATTAATAATTTCACAAGCATAACAATCAGTGATCTAGAGTTCGAGACTTAGCTACGACGTATTATTAAGAATTTTTTTCATCATTAATTTTCTCTGGTTGTTTTATATAAAAAATTATAGATTTCTTTAGTTCCACATCTTAGAATTGACGACACTATGATAAAAAAAATTTCTATAAATATTTTAGACCGATGATATTAATAAATATATTTTTCTTAGTTTCTTTTACTAAGATAAGTATAATATTAAATTAAAATATTTTTTTTATATAAGAAATCCCGTTAGCATGGGTCTGACGAATCTTACCCAAATAATTAATTTTTAGTTCTGAATAATTTGGATTCTTAAAGATCTAAATAATTTATATATTATTATATTACACACGCAACATGTGTACACGATCACACTAGTATATATTATTTTTGCCCAAAGACATTCACATCCAATGCAATATAATAACCAGACAGAAACAAAAGAAACACAGACGGCTGGCATGTGTAGTTCAGCTTTAGCCATTGAAAAGTCCATCAAATTGAAGCAAAATGACCCAAAAAAACATAAACAAAAGAAAAAAGAAGAAAGCATTAACGAAACCATCGTACCTGCCCTGATGCTAACAATAAAATCCAGAGACAAAATTTGGGGCAAATTGACTTTTTTTTTTTTTTTTTTGAGAAAAAAAGTGTGATCAAGAAAAATTCTTTAGTTGTTTCCATCGCATCGGTTGCCTTGCTCGTGATCTTCGGCTATAAAATTGAAATACTCGATTCGGTTTGGAAATCGCGGTCGAGGCTTCCTCCAAATTATCAAAAGCTTATTGGGCGACACCGGTTGATTATACAGCAACTGGTTCGTTTACAGAAGACATTACGCCAGAATTAACCTGCAAAAACAAGCAGCAAGGATTACTATTATCCCCAAGTAATTTTTTTTTTTTTTTCAATTTCAATCTTTTGGGAACCAGATGTCTGACGAATGAGTTTGTCGAATGTTTCTCAATAAGACCTGTGGAACCTGGTTGGATTCAGCAGTGAACTATCATAACATTCAGATTGAGGTTGTTCACCAATTTTTATTGAGTAAAAATCAAATGGGCATCCTTTTTATTGGAATCAGGGGCTCATTTTCCATTTATCAACACGACAGTCCCTCCCTCATCCCATTTTTGTTCCCGAAAATATTTATATTTTCGATGTATTATAGCGGCTACAAGCCTAACTGCTTCAATATAAAACAAAAATGACTTAAACAGTGTTTGTTATTTATTCTTAATTGCTATGATATAATATATATGAGACAAAGTATCTATATTGTAATAACTACAATTCATAGCCATTATAATATAATATTGATCTTGGCCAAAGATAAAGTGTCTATATCATAACAGTTCCGGTTCATAGTTACTACAACATACTGTTATTAATGTTCATCAAAGTTGAAAAAGATACCGATGTTTTGATGATAAATGAAAAACAGATGCCCTTTTGACAATTCCAATAAAAGGAGCACCCTTTTGATTTTTGTAGTCCTTATTGTTGTTAAGTCTTACTTAGCTAGTCAAATTCAATAGTAAATTTTTCACAACACCATTAATTCTAGTCATTCAATGTGCATATGGTTACAATGGAATGGGGCATGAAATCAAAATGACAATAAAAAGAAGAATGATCAATTCTGAGGTCAAACTAGTGAAAATATGCATTCAATTTTTTGGCTCCTCTAATTCACCCAACATGCTCGGTTCAATCAACATCTAAGTTTGATCAGTTTTCTGGCTCATTTGACCTCCGCACTCAGTTTATTTATCTCCGTCTTAGTTTTCGAAATACTAACCTGATAAATAATATTATACTTAATAATGGTAGAACAAAGCTTTCTATCTCTTAAATTATAGAATGTTACGAGTCATTCCTCATTTCTGCATCCAAATATTGGAACAAAATCGTATTCTTTTGTATAAGGCTGCTAAATATTATTCAGAAATAAGTTTTTTTCTAAAAAAAATATCATATAAGTTACCACCATTTTCTTAAGAGAAATCCTCATAAGCAAATTCTTGCAATAAATTTTCACTGAGAACTGAATTAAGATTGTGAAGACAACGAAAGCACTAAATTATATTTTATGTGTTATCTACCAGAGATTCTTGATCCTAAGAGTAACACATGATCCATATGACTACGGTAACATGTTATTCAACATAACTAAATTGAAACTATTGTGTTTCAGAATTTACGCATGCAAATATCAAAGAGATTATTTTTTATTTCATTGATTTGGATATTTGAATCACAAGATGAGCTACATACCTTGGCAGATTTGAAGAGTTCGTCCAAGACTTCAGATAAGGTTGGATGTGCATGAACAGCAAATTTAATGTCCTGTTGAGATTTAAGATAATAGTTTGATTTAGTTGAGTAACTAGAATTGGCTTGGCTTGCACACAAAACAAAGCAAACAAGTTGGTGTGATTGTTCACTGAATACACGTGAGGATTTTGTATGTTTGTTGCTGTGATAAAGCAAACTGTAAGCAGCCGTTCATTTGGGATCCTTCAAAATGGAACATTTGCACTTTCTGAGAACTCTTAGTAATTTAAAAAAGATGGAGTCTGCCTTAATAATAAGATTTAAACATCATATGAAGGTAAAAAGAGCAGGACAGTAGTCATGCATTATTCAAGTCTTTTCACACGGTGGTCGGCGCAATACAAGTGCAAATATACAATATGATATCAACAAACCTTCACGACCATTTCGCAAAAGAAGACCTCTGTTAATTGTCAAACATACAAAAGTAAATTAATCCCCAAAACATAAAGTGGTGTTCGTGTATGAGTTCTATTGGTCCTTTCATTGTAGGAAAAGGATCTTTCAGGTTCATTCAAAACTGTGAACTAATTATTTAGGCATTTAAATAATGTGTTTGTCGAAATAGTCGAACCTAATGGCATGTTGTTAGTATTTAGATGCATCGAACATGTAAAATAAATAATTGTATCAGAGCAATTCAATTTGTTATCATTAAAAAAAAATCATGAATCACGAGTCAGATTATGTAAATATGATTACCTGTAATCTTGTTCCCAAGGCAATGGCATTTGATGCCTCGTGGATGAGGTCAGCAGCATGCAGCCCTATGATATGTACTCCAAGAATCTCCCCAGTATCAGGTCTGTATATTAACTGCATTTAAGCAAACAAGATCTCTAAGTTAATCATGAATCCACAGCAAATTTCCCAAGTTTGTAATTTGTTGGTGTGGGAAAGAGGAAACAAAGTTCTAATTTTCTAAGTTGATTGTTTAAAACACAAAAATAAAAAGTTAATTAACTTAAGAATTTTAGGCAAAAAGATTTAGTTCCCAAATCAAAGTTAATTGACTTAGAAGTTTATGAAAAAAAAAATTAGGTCCCAAATCAGATGGAATGTGTCAGCAGTAACACTTCTGCTCGATTCCGTGGAATCAAAATGTGAAGAGACAGTGTTAAATTCACAAAGGAATAGATTGTAACCTTAGCAATCCCCTCCCCCTCATTTTCTGCCAGAGCTTTGGTGTTCGCCTTGAAACTGGTTTTAGCAACACTGATCGGGAAACCACCATTTTCAGCTTTCTCCCTTGCTTGTGGCTGCAAAAGTAAGTTGAGAAATATTAAATTTTCACAAACCATAAATTGAATATGCTAACTTAACTGGTACAGTTCCACATTTCCATTGGCTAGGTCCAATTCCTTCTAACAAATCTAGACTTGTGTTTTTATGATTCATTTCGTTGGTCCTTTATCGAAGCAAGCAAATTGTTCTTTGAAATTCCACATGTCAGCATCAATGTAATAGTTGAGCTACTGCTCAGTAAACAGTTGATTGATTTCTATAATCATAAATCTCATGTAATTTAATCTACCAGAGACACTAATGAAATGTTGAAGTCTTATTTCAAATTCATATCTAAGTTGTGCTTACCTCTGTGAGTCCAACCATACTGATCTCAGGGTGAGTGAAACATGCAGCAGGAATGCTCAAATGATTAAGCACATTATCGTTGCCACAAATTTGCTCGACAACTATGTTCAAAGCATAATGAATTATCAAACTGCAAGAATTTAAAAACTATGAAAAATAATTATACTATGAAAGGAGATGGTACCCGATATCCCCTGTGCACTGGCAGCATGAGCAAGCATCAACTTTCCGTTGGCATCTCCTATGCAAAATAAATGAGGGACCTGCATGGAGAATTTTGCAGATCATTTGCAAGGGTTATATGCAATATGAAACTATAGACATCTAAAGTGTATGTATTACTCTTCTGGAAGAAATGCTAAACTAACCAGATTGCCATCTGCATCTGTTACTTGCATGTGCTCATCAACTGGGACAAACCCACGTACAGTAGCTACATTTATCTGGAAATCATACGAGAACATCAAAAACCACATATTTTCCCTCCCTCCTATTTGATAAAGATCAACAAGTTTGAAGATTACGTTTTCTAAGCCAAGTCCCTTTGTGAATGGTGCCCTTCCAGTTGCTATCATTGCTGCATCTACCTGCAGAAAAAGGCTAGTTAGTTACAACATCAAAGCAAATAAGTTATACATAGAATACCCGTTACTCTGAAAAGAGATGTCCTAAGTAACAAAGGCAGCCTCTAAATGGATCAAGTAATTGTTTTGGATAAAGGTAGGTATGCCTTCAAAAGACATTATAGTTTCCCCCCTAAAAACTCATGCATAGCTTGAGTAACAACTGTCTATTATTAAACGACTGTCCAAACTAGAGGGATTTATTTTTTTTTTAAAAAGGCAATCCATCAAAAATACTGAGATCTCTTGTCAATAAAGTCCAAAATAGGGCTACTTTCACCACAAATATGCAAAGCCGATGTCTGATAGTGCGTTGAAATTTGTTTACATTATGATAAAGCGACAGATGCAGAAGTGATAAAAAAACTGGAAGTGCACGTATTCACCTCTAAAGTATCCTTTGGTTCCTTTGTCTTGGCGTCGATAAGTTCAATAAGAACAGGTTTCCCATCCTTTGCTGGTGTGATCTATAAGACCATATAAAACCAAAATTGTGATGCTTTAACTGCCAACCAAAAGAACCTTACAACAATTTCCAATCAAAGGGAACAGAGGTTAGAGGAAGGAGAACTAAAACCTTGGTTGCAAATACACCTGTATGATAATCAATCTTCCTAGGATTAATAAGAACTCTCTGAGCAAGCTTTGATATCTCAGGATCAAATCCAGGCATTAGCTGATCTAGAGCTTCAACAAAAGTAACCTTATACAAATAAAAACAGGATCAGAAGTGTTCCAAGCAAAAAAATCTAAAATTCATACAAGTTCGATGGAACCAACAAAGGTGGAGTATTGCACCATAGGAGAAATAAAGATGAGGTTTTGTTTTTTGATCTAACTGTACAGAAGTACAGAAATACTTGGGCTCTAGCTGTTTCACTAAAAAAACAAACCTTGGAACAAACTTTAATAGCACACATCTTTTGTCAAGTCATAGGTTGTTTGATGGACCCACTACATACAAAGGCCTAGTCGAGTGAAGAAAGATTAACAGTAGCCAGTGAATTATGATATAAACCTCTTTCTTATTAAAGGCAATATGCTTGTAGAAGCACCAACGCCATTAAGAAGTATCTGTCATGTGCTCAGGAACCACCTTAATTCAGACAAAAAGCATGTCAATGTGGTAATGTGGGAATAAGGTATGCTAAGACTTGTTTGCTGATGAACGTTGGGACTTAGGAGAAAGGCAATGTAACAAAGCATGGCATTTGATTTTACATTAAGGATTCCTGTTATAAAGAAAATATTGGAATACAATTATACAAATCATTACCCTAAGTATCTGGAACAGTAATTGTCCAAACTAATTATTTCGTACAAAAATGGAGCTGCGTAAAAGAATCAACCAGGGGAGCTGAGTAAAAGAATCAACCAAGGAATAGATACAGCTGATAAAAAATCATAGAAAGGGGAAGCTGAAAATGCAAATACCTCACTACCAAGGGCAGTGTAGACATCACTAAACTCAAGTCCAATATAACCACTTCCTACTATAGCTATCCAATCTGGCACCCATTCCAGCTTGAGTGCATGATCACTAGTAAATACAGTTTTCCCTGCCCATATCACCAAAGATCAAAATTAGTGGAACAGTGTATCCAAGCACTACCAAGTCGACCATGGAAGTAGGTTTGAAGATGAGAGATGTTTAAGAAAATGAAATGTCATATCAGCCAAGCAACAAGGAAAGATACAAGGAAAGAAGGGTTGTCATACAAGTTAAGCTGCTTCCACAGAAAAACAATATTCAAAAATAATCAAAGTGACTAAAAAGAATCAGTTCATCACTTCTGAAAAAAGGTACATAGATTAAACCAATATGATAAAGAAAAGAAGCAAGGAATGCACAAATGAACATCTCATTGGAAATTCTCCTACATGAACAACATGTTATAATCTGAGTGTACATATATGACTGGCTAATTACCAACAAAAGAGACACAAGATAAGGAATTACCATCAATTTCAATGCCTTTGGGTACAAAAGGAACAGATCCAGTAGCTATTATTATGTTTTCAGCTGTAACTTCTGTATCTGGAAACCCAACTTTTCCATATTTCACCTTTTGTGTCCCCTGAGAACATCAGTAAGCCTAGTTTACAACTCTCTGGTGAAGGCAACAATGCAAACCACTGAGAAAGATAAGAGCTAGAAAGGAAGCACTACCATGTTTGCTCTCAATATAACAGATAATATAGTTTGTAACTGACAATCTAAATCTCCATACAAGATATTTGTATTCTGCACCTTTATGTAAGTTAATCAAAGCCGACAAATAACAAACAGAGCATGCAAGCACTAACACAGTATAGCTGCTGTCTCTTGTAAGATTTATTGCAATGAATAACTAAAACAAATATATGCCAAAAAGGCCAGTTTGAGCAAATATTATATGATTTCCGTTAGCTACCAATAACAATGTACACTTGATTTTGGTTCTCATATTCTTTTATTTAATGGCACCACAATGTCAAGATGAAGCAAAGCCTTCTAATCAATATGAATAAAAATATCAAACCAATAAAAATTAAGTGAAGTAAAAATATCTTCTCATAATTTTATAGTTCATGTGGGATAGGCATTGAGATTCTACAAACCATTTGATTTTTGTATATTTTTTTAGTTAATGGCGCTCAATTGATGAGAGATTAATAACGGACCTTCTATAGAAAATGGCTAAAAATATTAAGCCAATGAAAATTATAGAGAACTGGAAATGTGTTTTTGTCATTTATATAGTTCCTTCGATTGAAAGAATTCTCACCTTTTTACTTGTTTGTTTGATATGTAACTGAGCAGGAATATCTATTTAAACACAGTATGGTTAAGATATGATTTTTAAGTTAACCAAAAGATATATGGATGGTGAAAATAGTAGCTAAATTAATAAACAACAGGTTCAAATATTTACTCAAAAAATATGATTTAACGACAAGCAAATGGTTTTCCACAGCTTTCCTAACACCATATCAAATAAAGATCAAATGTGTAAGAATATATCCATAAGATAAAATATTCCAATCTAATTAGGATGAAACTCAGCTATAAATCAAGTGGCATAATGATGGACAAGTATAAAACAACGTTTGACATTGAGCACATGCAACTTACCACAATAGTGCCAAAGCCTGTCAGTATATCAACGCCTAAAGATTTCAATGAATTAGTCAAGTTGCTCCGGATTTTAGAGGCGAGATTGTTTGCGTGATCAGCAACACTTTGTCTATCATAACCAGGAGAGGCAACCTTTTTCAGAGAAATGAGATGACATCAGCAAAATATTAACATAAATGGTGGGAAAAAAAAGATAAATTTTGTCACACCATTTATCTCTCTAAGATATTTATGCTACAAGCAAAGAAAATGAAGACCTCTAGAACTATAGTTTCAAAAGATAAAGGGACAATCTTTTTAAAAGTTTCACAAAGTTAATGTAAGTTTGAATGCATTCAAGTGACATGACATTGATATTGTACGATAGTAACCAGATTTATGTCAATTTCTTGTTGAGGGGGGACTTCAGTTCCATGTTGAGAGAAGTGACATTGTAATACCTGTAGACCCAGTGCCTTCAGATGATGTTCATCTTGGAATTCACGCATGCGACCACTAACTGCTAGTAGAGCTTTAGATGGGACACACCCTCTGTTTACACAAGTCCCACCAACAATATCCCCTTCTATAATGGCAGTTTTCAAACCCTGCAAAACAAATACATGATTTTGCACTCCTAGTCGAGGTAATAACCCACGTTGCTAAGCATATGTAGAGAACTCCATGAGTGAGTCAGAAGTTATAAATGTCAATACAGATTTTCAAGAGAACATAAATAAGGTTGATGGTTCAGTTACAGTCACAGATGTAAAAAAATCTTCATTTGGCCGTGAAATAAGCAGCAGAATCAGATACTGTGCTAGAAGTGCAATTAGAACCATTACGATTGGTAATTTTCTCTACAGACTATTTTCTACTTGAAAATAATTGTAGAATATTGTCGGTTATTCATGTGTGATTCAAATACCATGAATTGCAACAACTCACCAAACATGGAACGCCATCATCAGTGGGTAAAAGATAAGCCATAAAAGAAGAGAAAAAGCACACTGATTACACCACATATGTCAGAAAAATCGCATGATGCCAAAGCGTCGATTGACATAAGACCACGCAAGGAAATCATCGCAGGTAAGGCAAGCTACTTTTGGCGATGCATTACGAGATAAAGCACCGAATGTTCGGAGGAGAGAGTGTAAGTTCAAAACATACGGCGTGCCTCAGATGCCATGTAAGAATTGATCAGCAGAGAAGACTATAGTACCTTCTCGACCGCGTGAAGCGCAGCTCCATGACCACCTACGCCAGCTCCGATTATGATGAGGTCGTAGTCGAACTTGGCAGGCTTCCCGTTGTTCTCAGCTGCAGCCACGATCTTGGCGGCGCGATGTCGGGCGAGATCCGCGATCATCCTGCGCGAGTCCGCCGAACCAACCGAGCGGAGGGACAAAACCTCCCTACGAAGACCGCAGAAGCTCAGGCTGCTGCTGCGGAAGGCGGCACCGAGCCTGGCCGCGGCGGGACCGGATCTGGGAGTGGAGGCCGGGGAGAGGGAGAGGGAGAGAGAGATCGACGCTGCCATCGAGAGAGCGGAGATGGAAGGTTTTGCGGCCGACGAGAGATCGGGGAGAGATTTGTAGCGGAGATCGAAAGCAAACCTCGAGGACTCCGTTGGAGGCGGAGGATTCGAAGTGAGGAGGCGACCGCATCGTTGGCGAGGTTTAGTCGCTACTGGGTCAGGGGCGAGTACAAGGTGCGGGCGACCGCGTAGAAAATTTGAGTGCGGATTGATCGGCATCACACAATTTGGAGTTTTCTTATCCAGTCCGATTCGCATGTGGCCCCACTTCTATTTCTAATAGTAGGCTGGTAATGTTTAGGGTAACGCAGGTTCCGGTGGAGGCAATTGATAATTGAGAAGGTTTAAAAAATTGTTTTAATTTTTTTTCTATATTTATTATGATATAAATCTAAATAAAAAATATGATTTTTTTTTTAAATAAATGATTTATAGATTTTCTATTGCCTTCGGGTAAAGGTGTAGATACTTAATTAGAGACAGACTACTTTAACCATGGTTGATTGAAAATTATTATTATTAATTTTAATTATCTATCAAAATTATGTTAATTAATCTTAATTAGTTTAAGTAACGAAGATACATTTGATTTAAATTATCATGTATAAATTTGTTTATTGATTATGAGAAATAAAATAATATAATATTACTTGATTCAATTATTTTAATAAAATAATATAATTTAGGATCTAAAAAATAACAACTCATAGGTGGGGTCATCCATCCTATTTTATAATTAGACTATATCCCTTACTATATCATCATATATATATTTAAATAAATTCTATAACATTTTATTATTATTATTAATTAAGAAGGTATTTTGTTTAAATTTATGAATCGATGTAGTAATTGTTAGTTAGAGTCCTAGAGTCAATCATTTGATGATTGTATTATGAACTTGTTGTATCATATTCTTATATAAATAAAGACATGTGTTTTGGTTATTATACTTACTTATATTGGTGTCAAATAAACTAAGTATAATAACGTCCTTGAGTAGAAGGTTCTCACCTATATCAATCGGTTAGTTGAGCCGATAGTGAGATGATATAGGGAACACTACTCTTAATCATTCCTAGTCGAGTATTAACATTCAGGGACAATGTTAATGCAATAAGACTAGCATGTAGGTCAACTCGATGACTTGATCTCACAAGTCATGGATAAGAGATATCAAGTTGACACATGGGTATGCATTGGAGAATGTATACTGAATGACCCGCCATGAGAAAGTATCATGGATCGTTATATGAGTGTCATATACTTTCTCATGTGGTTATTAGTATGACTACTAGTCCTTGGACCTGAAGTCACCATGGATCCCTACATAAGGAGTTATGTACTTTGGTTTCGTCAAACGTCACCCGTAACTGGGTGGACTATAAAGGCGATTACTAGATATGTAACGAATTATGCCGAGGGATGTGAGTGATGTAGATGGGATCTATCCCTCCTATATGACGGGAGTGACATCGATATTCTTGATAGAGTGAGACCACGAAGTACATGGTCATGCTCAAATGAGTAAATATGAGATATTGAGCTCATTTGATTTAATGAGTCTACTTGGAGATCAAGATTTAGATTGGTCAGAGGATGACACGGTCTATGCCTCATATTGATCAATCTAGATGTCTAGGATAAAAGGGCACTTGTCATATATTGTGAGGAGTCACAATTAGTAGTCACAAGGTGATGTTGGATCTCAACATTCTTATAACTTGGGTAGTAATGATGTGTTGTTAGATACCGCTCATTACTTATGCTTCTAAAAGGGTTTAGGAGCATTGCCAACGTTATAAGAACCTATAGGGTCACACACAAAGGGCAATTAGATGGATATTAGGTTCATTTGATGAACCTAAAGGATTAGGTTCATGTGATGAACCAAATTGGATTAAGAGTAATCCAAAGTAGGCTAATTGAGTTGGACTCAATTTGGTTCATGTATTAGATGAGTCTAATTTGGACTTAGACTCATTGAATTAATTTAATTCAATGAATAGAGATTCATTAAATTAAAATTGACTTGAACCAATTGTTAGATTAGATCAACCAAGAGAGAGAAGTGGTCAAGTTTGACTTGACTTGAGAGGAAGATGAAAGGTCAAGTTTGACTTGACCATTTGCCACCTCATTAGTCAGTTGGCATTGAGTGGGCCAATGATGATGCTCCACATCATCATGGTTGCTTAAGTGGGATGTCACCTCATGGGAGTTACCAAGAGTTATGACTCTTGGCCTTCCATGGAAGTTACATCTCCACCTAAAGTGGCCGGCCACTTTTATTCAAGGAGGAAGTTTATTTTTCTTTGGGTAACTCCATCTTCTTCTTCCTTGGTTCTCTTCTCTCCCTCTCCTCCATGGTTACTGATCTCTAAGGTTGCTAGCACATCCTTAGAGATTTTTCTCCATCTCATGCTTGTGTGGATACATATAGAGAAGTGTCTACTTTGACACATTCGAGATCCGGTGAACCAAGGACAAGTAGGATTGCGAAGGGCTTCGCATCAAGGGTATATTCCTTCTTCTTTGTAGATCTACTGTAGATCGAGGTTTAGAAACTCGTACTTGTAAGTTTTTCGAAAGTTTTATCTTCGTACGGATCAGGTGGCGGGTTTTCGCGATGCAAAAAAGCGATTTTCGCGGCCCGAAAAACCCAACAGTAATAAGTTTGATTACGGGTCAATAGGAATGAGAAACAAAATTATATTATTAGTATTTGGTTCAAAATCTAGAATGAATATGATTATAATTGATAATTTCTTTCGAATCAAGATCACTAATGAGAATCAAATAAATTTCCAATTTTACCTTCATTAATTAATACATTAAAAATATTTAAAAAATAATTTCTCTATTTTTTTAAATAATAATTTGTTCATTTTAATTATTTATGTATTCGAAGTCTTCTATTATTAATTTATTTACTATTTTTTTAATATATATTTATTAACATAATCTCTGAAATAGAAACACTTCCAAATTTAAATTTTAAACTTTTAAAGATTTTAAATTTTTGGAAGAGAAGAGAAGAAATAATGTTTAACATTTAAAGTTTCGAAGATCCAATAGTAGGTGAATTGTCTCCAAATCATCTATTCTATCATTCTAATTGATAGTGGTAAATTGTATCCAATAGAAGGTGAATTGTCTTTCTTTCTAATTATTATCATAACATTATAATTGAAATAAAATTTATTTTCTTTATTTCCAAAATGAAATAAATTCAACACATTAAGCAACATATTCAAAATATTACCAAAAACAACATTCATAACCATTTTAAACATCATCTACTTGTTGAACACAAAATGAAATGTCTCGATGCAAAACCAACTATGAGACTTAAGCAAAATATAAACTTACTCATAAAATATTTGTTGGTGCAATTGACCTCTAGGGTTTGGATGTTTGACAATGCATCAAAGTCTAGTCAGTTTGACCAAGGGTTAATCCAAACAGGACTTGATGTTTGGAAAAGAGTAGTATAGTCAGGATTAGATGACAAGTAAGGAGAAGTCATAACTAGAGGTTAGATAAAGTGGAAGTCTAGATAGTGGATGGAAGTTCTGATGAGTGAATTCAGATCCTAGTGAGTGAAGCTAGGTAGTAAAAGTCCTGGTGAGTGAAATCAGACCCTAGTGAGTGAAACTAGGCGGTGGAAGTCCTGGTGAGTGAAGCTAGACCCTAGTGAGTGAAGCTAGATAGTGGAAATCTTGGTAAGTGAAGTCAAACCCTAGTGAGTGAAACTAGATGGTGGAAGTCTCGGTGAATGAAACTGGGCCCTAGTGAGTGAAGCTAGGAGGAGGAAGTCCTAGTGAGTGAAGTCACGAAATGAAAATCCTAATGATTGAAACTAGGCAACCCTCAGGGGAGATGACCCTAGGTTATATGTGACCGACTAGTTTCTGGTCGACCGGACCAGTGAAACTTGAATTCTGTTAACACTGTTTTACCTTACCATTTTATCTATTATGCTAACTCAGTGTTGCAGGGAAGTTCAGCTAGGTCAATGGGCTGATTGGATAGCTGGCACGAAGTCCAGACAAGTTGACGGACTGACCGGATGTCTGGCAGGTAAGTTAAGGTAAGTCACTGGAGGGGAGTGACTTGGTGAGACGTGTTCCCAGTTAGAGAACTTAGGCGTCGATCCAACTTAGAACCATTTCGAGAATTTAAGTTGAGATCGAGATTAGATTCTGGTCTCAGTGAGATAGAATCTAATTACTACTCTATTTGAATATAATTGTACTAACAATTTATTTTGCAGGATAGTATAACTTTTATTTTGCCTCGGACTAACATTTTCTTGTAAGAAAATGAGTTTCTAGAAAATGGTGGTCCGGGCGCCTGGAAGGGATCCAGACGCTTGGAAGGCAAGTCTATCTCGTCGCAAACATGGAGCGCACTGATTGGCCGAGCCGACGTCACGGTCCGAGCGCCCGGAGCACTCCTATAAAAGAAGCCTTCCTCCAGAGCTACGGACAACAACTTCTTCTACGACTGCTCTGTTGCGCTCTGCTCCTGCGACGCTACGAGACTCGAGCCGCAGCCGGGTGTGGATCAGACTCAGACCGAAGATGTAGAAGACAACCTCAAGCAACAACTTATGGATGTTGTACTTCTGACCGGCCAGCATCGCCGCAACATTCAAGTAGTCTGATCAGCTCTTGTAACTCTTTAGTGCGGGCTGAGGCACCACTTCGAGCTGCTAGTGGGTTGAAAAATCTGATCACTCGGGAAGACCCAAGAAGAACAAAATACTCCCTCTAATGTTTGTTGAAAGTTGGCATTTTATCAAAAAATACTAAGCCGACCCGAGATTGGAACGGAAGGTCCCCGGTTCGGATTGCTTTGAGTAATAAAAATAATGTCGTGCAGTCGGAACAAGACAACAACGCTGCACAACAAACGAAAAGCGTTCGACACAAATTGGGGAAGGGAAATGCGGAAGTATTTACAGACGGCGAGAATGAAGTGGTGAATAGGGAACCGCAGACCGGCGGTAAAATGGTCCCTGAATAGACAGATGCATCCAATCGGCGGGGTATTCGGTCGATCGGACGAAGAAGGCAAAATGATTTCGTGGTCGAGAGGAATTTCAAAAGCGTTCCTAAGGCTCTCAACGTCGCCCTTATTGAACCTAGACTCCATGGTGGTGTATCATAGCCCAGGGATGGAGGTCGACGGCTGTGAGGAGCTAGCCATTACAAAAAACAGGCAGAAAATGGACTAGAAGGAAGAAAATACGAGTCGAACGAGGAAAGACAACCACCACAAGGTCACCGGAACAGAGGAAAGCAGAAAGCTCGAAAGAAAAAATGACGGGGAAGAGAGCTTACGGGAAAAAGATCGACGAGAAGGAAACGCAAAGAACTGCCAGAGCAAATCGCATAGAAACACAAAAGGGTCATCGGAAACACAGCAGCGGAAGCGTAGAGAAGGCGGCGACGCAGCAGGTTTATAAACCCCAGGCTTAACCAACCGGAGCCGTCCGATCTAGGTCGCGGAAACTCAGGCCAAGACCTCACTGTTGAATTCAAACCGCTGAGCATCACATCACGCCTGTCACGTTAGGCGTGCAGCGACGGTGGGCGTGACACATGGTACGCTACCACGGGTCAGTAGTTAATGCAGGCGTGGGAACCTGTTCTGCCTTAATGCGAGGGGATTTACATGATTCTCAAGAAATCAAGGTGATGTCAACATAGCCCGCGCACACCCGAGGCATTCCACGAAATTTTTTTAACAAGTGCAAACCTCCGTCAGGCCGATCAGATAAAAGGAGCGCACTTATGCCCATTCGGCAAACTTCAACAGGTCGATCGGCGAGGATCGGGCCTACCCCGATTGGAGGTCACGCAGTAGCGAAGTCCAATCGGAAGGGAATCTGCTCACCCAATATTCCAGTCAGTCGGAGTACAACCTCCTTCAACTAGACTTGAAGGAGAGACTTGTGATGTGGTGATAATAAGGGGTCCCACCCCGTTGTCACGGTGGAGGTCAAAGTCAAGAGGGTCAATGGGTGGACGGTGTTAGCCAGTCAGGTGAGGCATATCCCGACCACGGGTATGGAGTAATCAAACCGACGCTTAAGGGACGCGCAGGAGCCGAGCCGAGCGACAATCACGCTCGGTCCGTCAATCGAGCATATGGACAGTGGGCTACCGGCCGAGCGACCCTACTGCTCGGCCCGACAACGGGCGACACTTGGACAACGGACTTTCAGCCGAGCGGCTATCCCGCTCGGCAAGACAATAGATAATGCAAGGATAGCAGAATTCCGGCCGAACGACAATTCCGCTTGGCCAAGCAACAGACGCGGCAAGGTATCCTTCGACATCCTTTTGGGAGCTAGTGTCGCTGACAGACGGTATGGTCAGACAGAGGATTGTACGACAAAGCTTCCACTGTCACTTCAGAGATATGCTTGGTCCGTTAAAGTACTGTGTCAGAGACACTTTACTGGCACATTTTTTCAAGGAAAGATTTGAGATGCGTGCTCACCTTGGGAAGTGTGCATGTGCACTCCCGGGGCTCTATATAAAGGGGGTCCAAGCATCGGCGGAGGTATGCTTCTCTTGCGATTTCTACTGTTGCACTACAATTCTTACTTCTTCTTACTTCGCCAGAGACTAATTTGAGCGTCGGAGGGTCATCGTCGGGACCCCTTCCCTCGCTCGGCACTGACGATGCTTATGTTGTAGGCGAGAGTGGAGTCCACCGGAGGTCAGCAAGAGCGCACGTCGCCAGCATTCGTCTTTCCAACTTTCAGACAAGATCATGTTGTATAAACAATAAAATAGAATAAAATAAATAAATAAATTTAAATTATCAAACTCAATAACCAATCAAACAACTAAAAGTTTCAAACAATCAAACAAACTTGAATTAAAAGCTTGATAACATCTAAACGAACCAAGCTCAAGCCAAACTTGAATTGAGAACTTGATAGCATCTAAACGAACCAAGCTCAAGTCAAGCTTCAAACAAGCTCAAGCTCATAAAAAATAAACCAAGTCAAGCTTGAACACTCATTTCAAAAGTTTGGTTCATTTTAAGCTCGGTTCGGCTTGGCTTGGTTACTTATCAAACAAGCTTGAACACCCCAAAGCTCGGCTCGGCTCGGCTTGTTTACAGCTAGTCCTATTTTCTTCCTCTCGAGTTGAGGGTCGTCTCCGTTCAACCTACTCCCAAACAGGACTTGGATTGTTCAATTGTTGAGATTGATCGCAGCGTGGTTCGACCTCTGTCCTTTCCCTTTCCCTTTGCCCAGCTGATCAGCACCTATATCTCCAATTGGGCGACGGTGACTGACGATACTGCCTTCTTGGAGTCGGTCTATTAGCCAAGTAGCAGTCCTGGGTATTATGAATCGTCGATTGATGGAAAGAGCAAAACATCAGTGTCCATATTTTGTCCCTGGAAGCTTTAGGCGTCCGACCCCAACGTGTTGCATGGCATGCGTCCTAGGCTCGTGTTGTGATTGAGTTCCTCCAGATCGGGGTCCTTTAGAAGGTTGATGGTTGCTCGATTGACGCTGCTCGGACGTCATCGCTGGTTTGGCAAGTGCCTCTTTTTTCCTGACCGTCTGGACTTCTTCTACATTGATATATTCATTGGCCCTTTTTTTGTAGATGGCCAAAGTCCTTTGGCGACTTCCGAATGAGTGACCAAAAGAATTCTCCTTCCGTGAGCCCTTGAGTGAAAGTGTTTACCAATATATCCGAGGAGATCGCCGAGATGTCCATTGTCACCTGATTGAAGCGTTGGATATATGCCCTTAAGGCCTCTTGTGGCCCTTGCTTCAGTGAAAATAGATTTATGTTCGTCTTCTGGTGGCACGACTGCCAGCAAAGTGATGCAGGAAGTTCGCTCGGAAGTCTTTGAAACCGTAGATCGAACCGCTTGGCAAACACTTGAACTAGCGTTGTGCTAATCCAGATAACGTAGTAAGGAAGACTCGGCATTTTACCCCGTTCGTGTATCGGTGAGCGCAGCTGCGTTATCAAACTTGACCAGATGTTCATCGGGGTCGGTCGCTCCATCATATTCCCCAACCGTCAGTGGGGTATAATGTTTCGATATAGGGTCATTTATAATCCCCTCCGAAAACTGTTGATTGACCTTTCGGGCGAGTCGTTCCCCCTTCTTTTTCTTGTGTTTTGAACGAGTGTCTTATCAGAGGATGATCCCCGATCTTTATCCGTGTGGCCCCTCTCTGCTGGAGCTCATTACAAGGCATGCACATTAGGGGCTTCCCTATAGATATTGATCGACATCTTGTTCAGTTCTCGAGTGGAGTGTTGTTTAGCCTACCGCCCACTATTGAGGTTGCAGGTTCTTACACTTAACGATCGACTAGCTCTTGTTATTGTTGCTCCACTATCTTTGCTGCCCGGGTTTATATCAGCGCGTCGAGTTCCTCTTGCGTCAGTGTTATCGTCGTGAATCGTCCAACGTCTTTCATCTTTTCGTTCAAATGCAAGCTACGTTCTCATAGATGGTATCAAAATGATCATATTCGAAAGCATAGAGATAAAAAGTCGAAGAGATAACAGTTCCGCTAACTAAATGATGACCTTATTTCTTTATATAAAACAAAATTAAAATAAAGAAAAAGGACTCTCATCTCCTCATCAAATATTTTAAATTATGTTTTGTTAGTTATGTCATTAACTACACGATGATTTGAACCAAAAGCATAATATTCAGGTTAGAATTCAAATTTTGAACATCTTGTTTATTTCCTTTAATATTAAAAGAAAAAACAAAAAGTAAGTTAAAATAATTGGTAGTTTAGGTAGGTGGAGTTGCTACAATCGCATTTACTTCCGAGCCAACCCTTTGTGTTTACTTCGAAGAGGATGGAAAATAATAATAAATAAATAAAATTACACGTGTCGGTCATTTACAAGAACACCTCGCCAACTACTCCCTTAATTGCATAACTACCCCTTCATTTTTATTTATCACCATTTTTCTTCAATCTACTAAGAGGGAATGCATAATCTTTAAGTTCAAGTTAAGTTCATCGCGTATCAAATAGACTTATTTAAGACTTAGACCTAAATTATCAACTTAAAAAAATGGTGAATATTCTCAAAAAGTAATAAATAAATAAATAAATAAATGTTAAATAATTAATAATGCAAACCGTTTAAGTGACCTTCCTATTGCTTCCCAACCAATTCATTTAAGAGGAAGGAAACAACACTTCATTGCTATGCCTAATTCAATCCAAGCATATTTAATTCTCTATTTTGAAAAATATTTATTTATTTTTTTATGTTTCAATTTTATCTTATTTTATTTTATTTGTTATTGTCATAGTTCTCTATATATATGAACCTTCTTTCCTCACCACACACAAACATTGAAACACACTAAAGAATCAAAGCTTAGGCAAAGGAAGAGATCGACAATGGCGGTTGTCATCACCGAAGAGTTGAAGGCGAAGTCGGAGGTTTACTACGGCGATGAGATTTGCCGGGAGAAGTCTAAGTTCCTCCTTCAAGAAGTGAACCTCCCTCGCGGCCTCCTTCCTCTTAGGTATAAAAATGTTGTCCAGCTCAATCGGTAGAACGCAAGGCTTTTAACCTTATGAACATGATTTTTTCTGTGTTTTAATAGGGATATCATTGAGTGTGGGTACGATAAGGAGACGGGTTTTGTGTGGCTAAAGCAAGAGCAAAAGATTGAGCATGTGTTTACGAAGATCGGGAGGAAGGTGACCTATGCGCCCGAGATCACGGCCTATGTTGAGAAGAACAAGATCAAGAAGGTGGTCGGTGTGAAGACGAAGGAGCTGCTGTTATGGCTGACGGTGGAGGAGATCTCGGTGACCGATAAAGCGCCGGAGAATGTCACCTTCACAACCTCGGCCGGGCTTTTTAAGACCTACAAGAGGTCGGCCTTTGAGCTCGAGGAGGAGGAGAAGAAGAAGATGAACATAGAGGATGAAATAGAGAAGATCAAGCTTTCTCCCTTAGCTCCGGCACCGGCGCCGGAGCAAGCTTCTGAGGTGGTGGCCAACAAGTGAAGTGAAGTGTCGTGATGTGCTTCAGGGAATAAAATTAAAATTAAGAAAATTGATGGAGGGAATTGAAAAAGAAACTGCTGCCGTCACTACTATTTATGTTTTATGTAATATCTTGAACTTTTTTCAATATAATATATGATTTCTTGTTATGAGAAATTAATGGAATATTTTTTAAAATATATTAATTTAATGAAACATTTAATTCACATTACTGTACGAAGAAAAAAAATTGAAATTGAAATGTTGGTGCTAATTAATATGTTTTAATAAATTGGTACTCATCCAAGGACCAAACATTAATATTATGGACATGAAGGACCACGTGGTAAAATGGATAAGACAGGTAATAATTTACCAATAATAAAAGAATCATTTTGCAATAATAATTTATAATTTTAAGAAATATCAATTCGGTCCAAGTAAAATTGATGTGTTGATTGGTTCGATAGAGAGTGATGAGATAATGATGCTCTCATAAATTGAGAGCGAGTTTTGACAACTACGGATCTATATAGTGGTTATTTTAGGTTAATCTCATTTAAAATACTTAATTGTACTTTTTGAATAGTACATTTGAAGAATTATATACTTTTTTTTATTTAATCCATTAAAGTTCAACCTTCCGCACGCCAAGTCTAGTCCATCTCTAACTCCCAATCCATTCCTTCTAATTTTTGATTGTCCGAAGAGAAGAGGTCATCCATAATATCTTCATCTAACGGTGTTATGGAGGTTGTTGGTCATCCGACGGCCTAAAATTTAGATTCATAAAGACATCAATCTAGTAAATCCATTGCTAACGTAACATGGTAGACTCGCATGGCGATGATGTGAAGGATCATTTGGTAGCATGGACCAATAATTAATATTGAGGATGTGAAGGACCACTTGGTAAACTGGATAAGGCAAGCAAGAATCATTTTGTAAAAATGATGTATTATTTAAAAGGAATATCATTTGGGTCCAAGTAAAAAAAAAGGTGTCTAGATTGGTTCCATCAATAACTATGGAAAGAGGGTCATCATCGCCGAGTCAGGATTTCCTGGATCACTTTTTGTGGTCCAAGGGATGAACCACTCATATTTACGGTTGAATCGTGATCGCGATCCAATCGTAATTGGTTGCGATCCTTTCCTGAGTTCACCGTCCCCATCAGGTTATAGTTTGGTTTGGAGCGGACGGCCAGAGGCCGCTCGGAGGAGATCCTCGCTCGGCGTCCAGCAACCTGGCCACTTGTCCACCACCGGTGTCCTCCGAACGGCCTCCAGCAGTTCGCTCCGAACCAAACTATAACCTGGTGGGGACGGTGAACCCAGGAAGGGATCACAACCAATTACGACCGGATCACAACCACGATCCGACCTCAAATATGAGTGGTTCATCTCCTGGACCACAACAAAATGGTCAAAGAGATCTACTCTCCATCGTCGCCATAAAAAGGATTATGAGTGTAGTTAATTTAGGCCCTAGAGTTTTAGTGTAGCGATCAGACATTGTAGTGGTTAATACTTAATCAAATGACAAAATTGTGAATATGTTTGTCCCAGTGCTCTCACCCGCTCGTCTCAGAATAAATACGGAAGAGGTAAATCATGACTAAAATGATAAGTGACAGGTGGGATGAGTTTACAAGGGTTGTAGAAATTTACGCCCCGCCAGTCCCGAGATTCAATTTCAAGACCTTATATGACAATCAACCTGTCACTTACCGATTCAACTAAGCAAGTGGAGATGGTTAATACTTAACCAAATACATAAGATTGAAAGCTCAGCTATGTAAGATATTTTCCTTTAATAGGATGACAAATCTAAAGATGTTAGTTGCTCAGAACAGGGTAATCATAAGTAATTTCTGATTTATTTAGTGAGCAAAATATAGGATCAAACTATCTACCTTATATCTACCTTATAATTAGTTGAGTCATAAGATCTAAAACCTGATATAAAAAAGGATGTGCATAAATTAAAAGTGGGTGAAAATTTAGGTTGATGTTGACCATATATAATAACAATAACAATCAATTAAGAGTGACTGTTGTAATACATTTTGGAATCAATTTTCAACGAAGACCTATTACGTTAAGGTAAAATATCTCTTATGATTTATTTCTTTCAAAATATATCGGGTTGTCTTGGAGGAGATGTTAAAGTGACGACTTTACTCTTTGCTGCAACAATCAATTAAATCTTAGTAACTATATAAATCTTCTTATGTCATTAAATTTTATTTTTTATTATATTATTATTTATATTTAAATATATTTTAATTTTAATTTTATTATTATTAAATAAATCTTTTTTATTTTTCTCCTTTAATATGAATATTTGTTATTGTCTTATTGAAATATTTATTAGAGCATATTAGCCATATGACTACATGAAATATAAATCCAGAGCTGATAAAATCTATTGTTAATGTCACATAGTGGGCTCAACCAAAGCCCAAGTCTAGTAGCTCGATGTAATTCGTCATTACATTTTGAAAGAGATCAATCATAATCCAACCCTAAACTACTAATTTTCGATGTCCCATTTATACTCGTTCAATAGATCATTTATGGTCCATCCATCTTGTTCAATGTCCCAATTCTCTTCTTCATAACCGATAGCAAAATCTCCGTTAGTCGTCTCTGTATTTACTTTGTCGTCCCGTTGATCTCCTCGAACTTGTACAACAGTCGAATTAGGGTTAGTAAAGTTTGAGTGCTCTTCTGATGCAGTTATCAACGACGTTCCAATGGTGCGATCGTGATCCACGTGGATGCGCTCCAAGAGGCGTGGCATCCATACAAAGCGTACGATGTCCTGAAATGTCTTGCTGTCGATGTCGCAACGGAGTTGCTTCGCATGCTTTTGCACACGAGTCCTCCAATAGTTCTTTATTTCATTATCAGTCCTTCCCGGTAAGTGTTGAGCTATTTTCGACCACCTATAGTGAGAGTAATTAAAATTGAAAGGGTAAAAGTAAAAATTATCATATGTATGAATATTTTTATTTTTTATGGAAATAAAAAATTATAATTACCGATTTCCGAAACGGCAATGCAACTCCAGGATGAGGAGCTGCTCCTCCGCGGTGATGTTACCACGCCGAACATCAGGGCGAAGATAATTGAGCCAACGTAGTCTACAACTTTTCCCGCTACGTTTCAACCCTGTTCAAATTAAAATAACACATTTTTTTTAAAAAAAATGTAAATATTATTATTTTAATAAAATTTAAAATAAAATCTTTATAAATGATTATGCTTAAAAACATTCCCATTATTTAATGACTCAATCCACTTCAGAAAAATATACAATCTAAACTTTTGATTTCTCCTAACAAATCCAGTCAGTTAGAAAAATACAGATTTATTATAATAGAAAAATGATTAATTCTTAATGAAACTCCTCTCACCCCTAATTATTTAATAGTCAGTTATAAATTGATCTCGTAATTTATTTTATTTATATAATTTGGAGATAGACGGTAAGAGATGTCTAGTCCCACCTCTAGTCACGTGATGATTGACTATAAATTAATTCCGTAATTTATCTTCTTTAACATAGAGACTTTTAGAATAAACATAATTATTTTTTTACTACAATAATAGGTCGAATTTTGATCAAATTTTATATTTTTCCTATTCCATCCTTATTTATTAAATTCATCCATATCTCTATTTATATGAGATATTTAATTTGCATCCTTATACTTATTCTTATTTTCATTCTCATCCCTACTAAAGAATTAGATATTGATGCTCTATCTAAATATTCTATTACCACCTATAATATTTTCATAAAGTTATGAATATTTAATTTATCTAATTTGGTAAAAAAAATTCATAGGACTAGACTGAACTAATTTGGTTTATCATTTTTTTATCATAAAATTATGAATATTTATTAAATTTATAAAACAACGGGTGGAAAATAAAAACTAAAAATAAAAAATAAAAAACAAATTAAACATCATAATCATAAAGAAATAATAAAATATTAAAATAATTTATCCTAATACCATTATCTTATATAAATATAATAATTTAATTGAGCATTCAAGTATAAATAGTATTTTATCAAATCTACTTCTATAAATTATATAAATAGTATTTTATCAAACTCACTTTCATACTTGAATTTAAAAATTCTTATGCCTGATTATTTAATCAAGTAAAAAAAATCTCTTTATATATTCTTTTATTTAAGTCGGATATATTCTCCATCTTTATTCTTTATTCAAATCGAATGTATCTTGGTCGAATTCAAAGAAAATTATCATCTCTGAAATTTATTTATGTTAGCTCAATGTAAAAACAAATGTAAACTAAACAACTCAAATACTAATGAGTTTGGTATGTTAATATTGGATCATAGCGAACAATTTAAGATCAAATGATGCATAAACTTACTCGATTTTAAACTTATTTTTTCTAGTTTAAATATATAAAATTAGATAAAGTCGATAATGCACATAGATTCAATTTCAACCTAATGATATTGTTCTTCTCCGCTATATTCAGGGAGCTTGTTGACAAAAACTAAAATTCCAGGGAGATTTTGAAGAAATGCATACGGAAGAGGGAGGGGCAATATAAAATAAAATTGTCATTTACTCCTCTAAGTTATATAAAATTAATATTCACCCTTCAAAGGTTTAAACAGAGCACCTGCGTGGCTCGCCCGCGCGTTCCACCGGCCCTCGCCGTGCTCCGCCACGACCTGGACGAGCAAGAGATCCTCCTCCACCGTCCACGGCCCTCTCCGGAGTTCCTCCATCTGCTCTCCCGGTGGTGACGGTGGTGGTGGCTCTGTGGCGGAGGCCAGCGGCGCCCTTTAAAGTACCAAGCGAATCGCCTCCTCCTTTCCACGCTGATGGCTACGCAGAGCGAAGAAAAGTAAACAGAGTCGAGATCGATTTTTATTTTTTATTTTTTATTTTGTATTTATTTTAAATTGTTTTTTTAATTAAAATTTGAGTGGAAACGAGAAGGATTTGGAAATTGTGTACGTATGTCAAAGAAGGAAGGCGTTGAAGGCTGACTTCATCCTCTGTTTTCCTCTGCTTCCTCTGTTTACTTGAGGAGTGGATGGTTGTTAGGGTGGAAAGAGGAGGTTCAATGGTTGATTTTTGAAGGGTAATGGCTGAGGAGGCAGTTTGTCGCACACTTTACGGTGTGTTTACTTGGGTGGATGCAGCGGCGATCGACTATAAGACTAACGGTCACGACGCCCCTAGGCGGATGAAGAGTTTGGGCTATCGGTCAATGACGGAGATAGAAAGACTTGTCTACCCGAGCTGATTTACTCGGGTTAATATAAAATAAAAGTCTTTGGAAGAATCTAGGTCGACATTCACGCGTTGAAAAAATTTTCTTAGTTTATCTTTCACAATTTTCATTTCTCCTCCTTTTGAAATCTTAGGACTTTCGGGCTAAAGCCCGAGTAGATTTACATGTGATAGCGACTTTGATGTCGATCACTGACAGACTGGTCACGTTATCTTGCGATGACATCTTCATGGAGTAAGTCATTGCACAACTAAAAGACGCATCGGCCAACCCCCTTTAAACCTAAAATCTAAATAAAGGAGAGAAGGACGAAATAGGGATTTGAACACTATAGTTCAAAATAACTTGAATTCTATATTCAAATTTGACTAAAAAGGATTAATCTTAAATATAAATTGAATATTTTTCAAGTTAGTTTAAAAAAAGCACAAGCAAATTCAATTTATTTGCACCTCTAAGAGGGAACAAGGAGGGGAAGCAAAAAGAAAAATGGAAAAGGATGAGAGGAAGGAAGAGATCTCTAAATAAATCTATTCGCTATTAGAAAGAGGTTAACCTTGAAAAGTTCTTCAAATTTAAGTCACTTATCATAAGATAAAGCATTTATTATCGCCGATAATTACTTGTCTAGACTTGGTTTACTTAGGAGACTCCTTCCTTAGTAAGCTACTTGACTATTCAAACTAAGTTTGGTGGTCAAAATCCATTGAGAAGAGTCTATGCATGAGGTTCATTAAGTCCAAAATTCTTTGAAATTTAGGGGTGGGAAAAAATAATATTTTTCGATAAAATTCCATTTTTGATCTTTTTTTGTCATATTATTTTGCATTGTTGATGTTGCTATATAGTCACCGTGTAGGAAACCCTAACTTTGAAACTTAAAAATGAACAAGAAAACCAAAAGCATGTAGTTCTCCGATTAAGAAGAATAATGTTTCCCACCAGAGCCCCTCGTCTAGAAACCTAAGACTTTTCAATTCATGTCACTAGTTTTTTGGAAAATCGATCGTCGAAGTGGATGTTGCTTTGACTTGAGCATTAGTTGTGTTCATCATTTTCTTTTTATTTTCTTTAAATTTTAGACTTCTTCCCCATCTTTTATTTGACTCGCAATACCAATACCAATGCGGACTAGAAGTCCAATTCTCTTTAATGACAATTCTTCTCCACTTATTACTTTAAATTAATATTTTAAACTCTTTTATCTGTTTATTCTAAAAGATGGAAGTGATTGATCACTCATGCGATGATGAAGAGGAGTTCCATCCCGTGAAAGATAGTAGTTATGGTGGAGGTCAAAGTTAAGATGATCAACGCTTAGATATCATCGGCTGGTCGGGTGATCAGGTTGATACTAAGACATCATCGGTCGGTCGAGTGGTCATGCCCCGATCGGAGGGAGAAGGGTCCGATCCGACCCCGTCGTTGACACGAGGAGATCAAATGATCGACGCTTAATGGAGTATTGAACGCCGGATGGCGGAAGAAACGATGTGCAGAAGCCGAGCCAAGCGGCTATCCCGCTCGGTCAGACAACAGGACTCGACAGGCAGAGTGGAACGTCGGTCGAGCGGAAGTGACACAAGCACAGTGAAATTTCGACCGAGCGAATGCGACACAAACACAGTGGAGTTCCGGGCGAGCGGACGGTACACAGGAACAACGAAGTTTCGGTCGAGCGACCAACTCGCTCGGCCTAATAGCATATTCTCTTTGGCATCTATCGACATCTTTTTGGGAGTTAGTGTTACTGACACCGGGCATGGGCAACCAGAAGATCGTACGGTGGAAGTTTCCACTACCATTTCAGAGATATGCTTGGCCCGTTGAGGTACTGTGTCAGGGATACTTTACTGATAAGTCTTTTCAGGAAAAACTTTGAAAAGTGTGTTTGCCTTGGGGGGCCTGACGCATGCTACAGGAGTTCTATATAAAGGGGAGGTCCAAGCATCGGTGGAGGTACGCAATACGCAATAGGCGATAAACACTGTTCTCGCTACTGCTCATTTTTGTTGTTCCGCCTTTTACTTCATCGTCAATGACTGATTTGAACATCGGAGGGTCAACGATGGGGATCCCTTTTCTAGCTCGGCACTGACGTAATCTGTGTTGTAGGTCCAAACAAAACCTACAGACAGTCAATGAAAATACGACATTTTCAACTTTTCATCTCATCGACGTTTGGATTGGATGAACCACATTCATACTTCAATATAAATATAGAGCAAGATATATATTGTATTTGCCTTCAAGGAATGTGGTATAATGGTAAAAGTGGGATGAGCTTTTTAGATATTGGAACGGTTCGATCATCTTTAAAATTAATTGAATCATAAAAATTAAATATCTAAATTGAGTAAAAAAATATACATCATTTTCCACTCGATTGTTCGACTTTGATTCAACCAAACGAATCAATTGATATAGTACATCCCGTTCAGATTATGAAGACGTGTTAATTATATCATAAGTTATATTTATACAATAAATCAAGATGTAACTATAGGACATTTTTCTTCAATAAAATAAAAAATTGGGAAGATCGATACTAAGCGAGGAGTTATTTGTATTTATAAATGTGTCTGATGGCCCGTTTGTAGGATTGGATCGTCACTTAAATTATTAAAAAAATATAAAATTGTTTATCTCCACTTAAACTATCAAAGAAATATTATTAACAAATATTGTTTTGGGCTAATGATTTTTTTTCTTCTTAAAAAGGCTAAATAGTAGTTTAAATTATTAAAAAGTTTAGAAAGGGCTTATAAATCTTTTTCATGCAAGATTACTCTTAACAAAAAGATTAGTCGATATTTGAAGAATTGGGGCATTGTCCAAGACTCTTAACTAGACACAATACAACATTGAATTTAGGCATATGTTTTGCTTGTTAAATAAGGATGGATATGCTGGGTTAATTCGGAGCTAGGGGGTGAAAAACTTCTCACACTTCAATGATGATGATTTCCAGTGTAATATACTCAAACAAACTCCCAATACTAATACAAGGATTTATTTGACATCCATCTCAAGAAGAGGTGACTAATATAAGGATCCACACATCGAACACATTCTCAACTAAGAAAGAAACTCTTTCTCGAAACAATCGGAGGTGGAAAAATCTCTTACAACACTGACACAAGCATGTAACTCAACGCAAGAAATAAATACGAAAATACAAGAGAAAACCTCTTTCTTGCTTGCACTCATGTAACTTGTAGATGCCCCTTGACCTTGGAAGTGTAAAAGCACTTATCTCCAAGATACTTCAAGAAGCGACGATGAGTAGTCATGAGCTCATTGAAGAGAATGGGGGAACTTCTTCGCATTTGAATCTCGCCAACGACTTTATCCTGTCGCGATTTAGGGCTCTCAATCGATAGCCACGTCAGATCCACTAATCCCAACCATCCAAAACCTGCACCTGGGAAATGGTCATATCCCAATCAATTGACCAATCAATTGGGGAGACTTTGATCGATTGATCGATTCAGAGCACCTCTGTCCTCTCGTAGATAAATGCTGAATCGATTGATCGATCAATTCATGTTGCCTTGCAATCTCGCGAGAAAACAAGTCCCAATCAATCGACTGATCGATTGGAGTATCCCAATCGATCGACTGATCAATTGGGGAGCACATTGTGCTCTTCGCGCGAGTGACCTCCAATCGATCAGCTCGATTGACATAGCCCCAATCGATCGATCGGTTGATCGATTAGGCTGCCCTTGCTCGCGAAGCTCTCCTAATCGATCAACCGATCGATTGAGATCTGGTTCAATCGATCGGTTGAGTGATTGACTAATCCTAACTTGACTAACTCAAGTCTAATATCCCAAACCCAACATCTGGTCAACCGTGACCTGTTGGGACTCGCTCATGTCTAGCATATAGTCAACCTTAACTTGCTGAGACTTCGTTACCAAGTGTCCGACCAATCCTTTGACCCACTTGGACTTTTCTAGCTGTGTCAAGTGTCCGGTCAACCTTGACCCACTTGGACTTACCGTCTCATGCCAAGAGTCTAGTCCTCCATAACCCACTTGAACTTCTAAACATCAGGTGTCTGGTCACCTCGGACCCTCCTAGATTTCCATATGCCTGACTTCACTCACCAGGACTTTCACCTGACTTCACTTACTAGGATTTTTCATTTGCCTAGCTCCACTCACTAGGTCTTTCACCTGACTTCACCCACCAGGATTTTCCAACTATCTAGCTTTACTCAATAGGATTTTTCATCTGTTTGGTTTCACTCACTAGAACTTTCCACACCAAGCGTCAGGTCAACACTGACCATCTTGGATTTTTATCATCTGCCAACCTCCTCGCTGGACTTACCCTTACCTAACTTTCAGTTAGGACTTTCCAATCAAGTATCCGGTCAACCTTAACCTACTTGACTCTTCTTCAAACCAAATTGGTCAAACATTGACCAAAGGAGAATTGTTCCAACAATCTCCCCAAATAGATTATTGTACTTACAATCTTCATACATTGTCAAATATCAAGACTCAAGCTCGAGCCAATTCAAACTTAGTCAATCTGGTCAACTTTGACCTAGGGAAATTGTACCAACAATCTCTTCTGTTTTGATGTTTGACAATACGTTTTGTTGGTGCAATATCCCTCAGGTCAAGGTTGACCTGTGTAACCAAGCTGAGTCTTGGTTTGGGTTTAGATGTTTGACAATAAGATATTGATTGAAGAAGAGTCAAGTAGGTCAAGGTTGACTGGATACTTGACTGGGAAGTCCTAACTGGGATGTTAGGCAAAATGAAAGACCTAGTGAGTGAAGCTAGGCAGTATGAAAGTCCTGGTGAGTGAAGCCAGGCAGAAGAAAAGTCCTGGTGAGTGAAGCCAGACAGAAGGAAGTCCTAGTGAGTGAAGCTAGGCAGATGGAAATCCTGGTGAGTGAAGCCAGGTGAAAGTCCTAGTGAGTGAAGCTAGGCAGATGGAAATCCTGGTGAGTGAAGCCAGGTGAAAGTCCTAGTGAGTGAAGCTAGGCAGATGGAAAATCCTGGTGAGTGAAGTCAGGTGAAAGTCCTAGTGAGTGAAGCTAGGCAGATGGAAAATCCTGGTGAGTGAAGCCAGGTGAAAGTCCTAGTGAGTGAAGCTAGGCAAATGGAAAACCCTAGTGAGTGAAGCTAGGTGAAAGTCCTGGTGAGTGAAGCCAGGCAAGGGAAAATCCAGATGGATCAAGGATGATTGGACATCTGGTGTTGGGAAGTCCAAGTAGGTCAAAGGATTGACTGGATACTTGGCATGAAAGAAAAGTCCAAGTAGGTCAAAGGGATTGACCGGATACTTAGCACAGAGAAAAGTCCAAGTGGGTCAAAGGGATTGACCGGACACTTGGTAAGGGAGTCCTAGCAGGTCAAGGGAGTGACTAGATGCTAGGCATGACATACCAACAGGTCAAGGTTGACCGGATGTTGGTTTGGGAGGTTTGGGACTTGGTTTGGACAAAAATCGACGGATCGATCGTGGATCGATCCAGGTCTGGATCGATCGCTGGATCGATCCGACTGCCCAATGGTCGGATCGATCCGTGGATCGATCTGCAGGTCCCAATCAATCGCTGGATCGATTGGGACGCCGGTCGCGCGATAAGCGCCGGATCGATCCGTGGATCGATCCAGCGCCTTTCGAGCAGAGGCTCGGATCGATCCGTGGATCGATCCAAAGCCTCCCGATCGATTGGGAATATTCGAATCGATCGGATCCGACCGCTGGCATCGTTTATAGCTGCAGGCGTTCGATGGCTGCGACATCTCTTCACCGATTCACTCCTGATCTCTCGCCACTTCTCCACAACACTCAAAGCTCAGATCGCCAGTTCTTGAAGGATCTTGGAAGGTTTCCAAGTCAAGAGGCGGATCAAAGTCAAGAAGAGAAGCTAGGGTTAGGGTTTGTACTCATTGTAAGCTTGTAAGCTTGTATTTCTTGTATCCTTTCCCTCTTTTCTTGTACTGAGTCTTGTAGGGCTTCTCCGCCCTTGGTAGTTACCATAAAGGAGAGTATTATTAGTGGAGGGTGCGTGCGTAGGTGTGGATCCTTGGACTAGTCACCTCTTGTGAGGTGGATACCAAGTAAACCAACCTTGTTAGCGTTGTGTGGTTTGTTCTTTGTAGTTCCGCTGCACATCTTTGAAGGAACGAGCACCGAGCGAACGCGACGAGCTATTCACCCCCCCCTCTAGCTACTTTTGGTCCTAACAAGTGGTATCAGAGCAAGGCCGCTCTTCACCGGAATCATCGCCGGAAGGGTCAAGCATATCAAGAAAAGCTAGAGGGTGAAGAAGTTGGAGCAAATTCTTCAAGTTCAAGACTTTATCAAGCTCAACTTCAAGATGCAATTCCAAGATGGGCTTGGATTTGACACAAGGGTGGCTCCACCATACACTTCTACGAGTTTCGATTCTTGGAAATCAAGAATCAAAAATTTTCTTATGATGGAGATAGAGCAATGGTTTGCTCTAATGGAAGGCTTCAAGGCTCCAAGAAATTCAAAGGGCAAAATTCAAGAAATAGCAAATGGAGGAGCAAGTGCCATCCCTACACAAGAAGGTATCAATGTTTCAATTAAAAATAAAAATCATATAATATGTTTGAGTGTAGGAAAAGTGGGCACTACAAGAGCAAGTGTCCCAACTTGGCCAAGAAGAAGGGTCAAGTGACGCAAAAGGGCAAGGAGAAGGCCGAGGAGACCATTCCCGGAACAAAGAAGAGCAAGGAGCATATCATATGCTTCTCTTGCAATCAAAAGGGGCATTACCGGAGTTAATGCCTCAAGGGGAAGAAGATGGTCAAGGCTCAAGGAGGCATTAGTCAAGGGGGAGCCTCCAAGGTAAAGAAGAAGGTAACATTTATTGAGTCTACTCCTTTACATTATGGTAAAAAGCATGATAGTTCTAATTTTTATCATTTTAATGCGATTTACCATAAGAATAGGAAGCATGAGGGCTTTAAGGAAAAGCATGTGGCCCTACATGCCAAAACTACTACACCTAAGGCTAGGAATGTAGGTAAAAGTCTAGGCAAGAACTCTAAGGATTGTAGCTACAAGCCTAGAAACAAAAATGCTCATGGACTTAATGGAAAACCAAAAACTAAGGACTTAGTGATGGAAAATCAAGTCTTGAGGTCAAGACTTGATAAAATGGAAAAGACCCTAAGAAGGATGGAAAATATCCTATTAGGCCAAAATGAGCATAGCTTAGGTCTAGGAGCACAAAGGTCATCTAATAGTTATAGAGGTTTGGGATACAAACCCAAGGCTAAGAAGGATGTGCCCTCTTATCATAGGGTTCCATATAGTTATGGAACAAATCCTAAGTCTAGAGGTCAAGTCAAGGATACAAGGGAAGATATCCCTAGAAGTATCTTTGCAACCAAAGTGACTAAGACTTCTAAGAAGTCTAAGAAAGTCACTAACAAGGCCACAAGGGAGGCTATCCTTAGAGTTGACCTAGAAAATGTGACCAAGGCTTCTAAGAAGCCCAACAAGGTCACTAGGAAGGTATCTAGGGAAGTTATCCCTAGTGAATACCTAGAGCATCCAAGGAGCACCAATAGGTGTTGGGTTCCTAGGAGCATTTTCTCTACCCCATAAATGGGTTAGAGAGTGTCAACTCTAAGTGAAAGGGTAGTTAACCCAATCATGAAGAAATTGACACTCAAGGAGCATTTTCAAGGTTTTTGTTAACCTTTGAAAATGAAATTGAATTATTATTTACTCCTTGAAAGAGTAAAATGTGCCTAATGGTGAAAAATTGATTTTATCTTAAAATGGCATAAATTGGGAAAACCTAGAGAAATACCAAGTTGGGATTTTGGTATTCTCTTAGGAATTAAGGCAATCCGGGCCTTGATTTATGTGATTATTCTTGAGGAAAAATGGAATATGCCAACATTTGAGGATATGCTTAATTTTTAAGTAGCATAAACAAATCAAGAGAAATAGAAATGTCAATTTAGGTTTTGGCATTTCTTTGAAGCATTTAGGGCAATCTAGGTTTAACATTTTAAGTTAAAACAAGTGATATATTTTGGGTTAGCTAAGTGGTTAAGGATACTTAGATAGGTAATCTAGGTATATTTTATTTATGTTAAACCTTGCCATGATTATTTGCCCATCATATGCCATGACATCATGTTTTATTTTTACATTCATGACTTATTATGAAAAACTCAAAAATACCATGTCATGACATACATACATCATGTAGTTATAGGAAATTTTCTTCTGAAAATTATTTCCTTTTGATGTATGTCATAACATAATCATGCATTAAGTTTAATTCCTTATAATTAAGGACAAATGACATTTAACAACACTTATTAACAAGTGACATCCTAGGTGGATGTCTAATATCTCTAAAATGCCTAGATAGATATGCATGATCCCTAGAATAGGGCAAAACCAAAATCTCACATCTCACAAGGACGATAAGGTGACTTGTCTATGTTTTAGTGCACATTAAATACAAGTGAGATGTTAGGATGATGAACAAAACTCAAGATGTTGATTTAGTGCATTCGTTTGAGTTTTTAAGTTCATCAAAACACATAGTTATGTGTTTTCCCATCATTGGGAAAGCTAATGTACAAGTCATGTGCATTAAGCCCAAGGAACATGGTGGGATATTGGTTTTGAAAATGTTTTTAAAATGATTTTGGAAAACCTTGGTGAAGGCTATCTTTTGATAGTAATCACCATTGAATAGTTAGACACAAACTTGAAGAAAACACTAAAGTTTTAGCAAGTTTTCAAGCTTGTGTCAATCTTTGAAAATATGATGTATTTTCATAGAAAACTATTTTTCCATGATTAAGTATGCCCTAAATAAAGCCTATACAAAATTTCATGATTTTTGAATTTTTGTAGAATTTTCTAGGGGTTTCTGAAGTTGACTGAAATGGAATTTCAGCAACTATCAGAGCTCCGATCGATCCATGGATCGATTGGAGTTCCTGAATCGATCCGTGGATCGATTCAGAAGGCAAACCACCCGCGAGTAGAAGCTCGCTGGATCGATCAGCCGATCGATCCAGGTAGTCCGAATCGATCAGTGGATCGATTCAGCAAGGTTCAATCGATTGGAACCCAACTTCAATCGATCCAAGTTGCTGGTTTTGGCTGGGAAGGCCTGATTTCAGCATCTTTGAACCTATTTTAGTCTAGGTAACCATTCCAAACCCCTAAAATACATTTGTATCCATAAAAAGGGTGTTTTCATGTGAAAACAAGGATGGATTGGTTAAGGAAGGCTAAGTTGAAGTTTAGGTTGAGGTGTGTTTCAAATTTTGAGTATTTGAACCTCAAAACTTCTAAATTTGGGTTTCCTAATGTTTTAGGGATTCCAAGTCATTGTTGGTGCAATGACAGAAGTTACCACCATGTCTTTAGAGGGAGGGACTCTTTAAAGACATGAAAATTATTTTTCATGAACCTTGGAAGGTGGTTAACCTTCTGTTGTGAACTTGCTCAAGGTTGAGCATTTAAACTTGAAATGGGGAGTGGATATCCTCATTATTTCAAGTGGACACTCAAGTGGTTGAAAATGCTCAAGGTTGGGTATTTGTCAACATTGAGGGAGAAGTTAAGGTGATAATGACGGGTATGGGATCTCATTATCGGGTGATCACAATGAGTGAAGTTGTGATCACGATGAGCAACTCTTCAGGGGGAGAGTCTTCAACAAATGGATTTGTTGGAAGTGTGCCCAGAATTGGAGCATAGGTTGATGTGTGTCCAACGATGGGTTGATGTGTGCCAATAGGGGGAGAATGTATGGTTAAGTTTAGGCCTTCATTACCTATGGGAAGGTCATAGGGGGAGAATGAAATGACTCATGAAAGGGAGTAAGTTAGGCTTTCATTACCTAGAGGGAGTTTGCCCTCTTAGGGGGAGAATGAAGAGCTTAATTTATGCTTTCATTACCTAGTGGCATGAAGAAGGAGGCTATGGGATTAGCCTAACTTACATATGGGATTGTAAGTGTTATTGTGGTATTGTCAAACATTAAAAAGTGGGAGATTGTTGGTGCAATATCCCTCAGGTCAAGGTTGACCTGTGTAACCAAGCTGAGTCTTGGTTTGGGTTTAGATGTTTGACAATAAGATATTGATTGAAGAAGAGTCAAGTAGGTCAAGGTTGACTGGATACTTGACTGGGAAGTCCTAACTGGGATGTTAGGCAAAATGAAAGACTTAGTGAGTGAAGCTAGGCAGTATGAAAGTCCTGGTGAGTGAAGCCAGGCAGAAGAAAAGTCCTGGTGAGTGAAGCCAGGCAGAAGGAAGTCCTAGTGAGTGAAGCTAGGCAGATGGAAATCCTGGTGAGTGAAGCCAGGTGAAAGTCCTAGTGAGTGAATCTAGGCAGATGGAAAATCCTGGTGAGTGAAGTCAGGTGAAAGTCCTAGTGAGTGAAGCTAGGCAGATGGAAAATCCTGGTGAGTGAAGCCAGGTGAAAGTCCTAGTGAGTGAAGCTAGGCAGATGGAAAACCCTAGTGAATGAAGCTAGGTGAAAGTCCTGGTGAGTGAAGCTAGGCAAGGGAAAATCCAGATGGATCAAGGATGATTGGACATCTGGTGTTGGGAAGTCCAAGTAGGTCAAAGGATTGACTGGATACTTGGCATGAAAGAAAAGTCCAAGTAGGTCAAAGGGATTGACCGGATACTTAGCACAGAGAAAAGTCCAAGTGGGTCAAAGGGATTGACCGGACACTTGGTAAGGGAGTCCTAGCAGGTCAAGGGAGTGACTAGATGCTAGGCATGACATACCAACAGGTCAAGGTTGACCGGATGTTGGTTTGGGAGGTTTGAGACTTGGTTTGGACAAAAATCAAGTGCTGGATCGATCAGTGGATCGATCCAGACCTGTCCCAGCGAACAGAGAGCCTCTGGATCGATCCGTGGATCGATCCAGAGGTCCCAATCAATCAGTGGATCGATTGGGACGCGACTGCTTCGCGTGATAAGCGCTGGATCGATCCGTGGATCGATCCAGGCGCCTTTCCAGAGCACAGAGGCGCTCTGGATCGATCCGTGGATCGATCCAAAGCCTCCCCGATCGATTGGGAATATTCGAATCGATCGGGATCCGACCGTTGGCATCGTTTATAGCTGCAGGCGTTCGATGGCTGCGGCATCTCTTCACCGATTCACTCCAGATCTCTCGCCAGCTTCTCCACAGCACTCTCAAAGCTCAGATCGCCAGTTCTTGAAGGATCTTGGAAGGTTTCCAAGTCAAGAGGCGGATCAAAGTCAAGAAGAGAAGCTAGGGTTAGGGTTTGTACTCATTGTAAGCTTGTAAGCTTGTATTTCTTGTATCCTTTCCCTCTTTTCTTGTACTGAGTCTTGTAGGGCTTCTCCGCCCTTGGTAGTTACCATAAAGGAGAGTATTATTAGTGGAGGGTGCGTGCGTAGGTGTGGATCCTTGGACTAGTCACCTCTTGTGAGGTGGATACCAAGTAAACCAACCTTGTTAGCGTTGTGTGGTTTGTTCTTTGTAGTTCCGCTGCACATCTTTGAAGGAACGAGCACCGAGCGAACGCGACGAGCTATTCCCCCCCCCCCCCCCCCCCTCTAGCTACTTTTGGTCCTAACACGTTTAAGTTAGGTTAATCTCATAGCCTCAACTTCTTATTCATGCCCAAGCATGAATGAGGGTTTCCTTCATTTTCTCTCTTTCCCAGAGGACAAACTCCCCCTTTTAGGTAATAAAGGCATAATTTAAACGTTACATTCTCTCCCTTTGACACATATCAAAAACTCTCCCCTAAAGAGTTATTCACACGTTGTTCATAATTTCACATGTTGTTCACAACACCATAATGAATATCTCATACCCTTCATTGTCTCCAATATTCTTCCTAGAGCATTCACACACCACAATGAAGATATCCAATTGTCTATTGTTTTCCAATGCTCAACTTTGAGCATTCAGTATAATGAAGGTTTACAGCCTTCCATGGTTTTGTGAAAAATAAATTCATGTCTTTAAGGAATAGCTCCCTCTCAAAACATGCTTTAAAATTTTGTCATTGCACCAACAATAACCTGGAGCTCCTAAGACTTTAGGAAACCCAAAGTTTAAAGTTTTGATGTTCGAAATTCAATAATGAAACTCAACCTTATCCTAAACTTTAACTTAGTCTCCTTTAACCAATCAAATCTTGTTTTAATCAAGAAAACTACCCTTAAATAATCATAAATGAATTTTTTAGGGTTTTATGATGGTTAACATGACTAACCGTGGCTAAATAGACTGAAATCAGGTCATTTCAGTCAAAAATTAGTTTTTTCAATCGATTGAAGCCTTTCAATTGATCCATTGATCATTCAGTAAGGCTCGTCACGAAAAAGCTATTGAATCGATCAGCTGATCAATCCATGTAGGGTTCAATCAATCGACTGATCAATTCCACGAACTTCTGTTCGCAGAAAAATCCAATTCAATCGGTCGATCAATCGATTAAATATCCCCAATCGATCGACCGATCAATTGGGTTTCTAATTTCCTAAAGTCAAATTTCAATCGAAAATTCAGAAATGCCCCAAAAATTCTATAAATCGTGAAAATTTTTGTAAACATTATTTAAGACATATACTATCATGAAAAAATAGTTTTCTAAGAAAATACTGTTGGTTGGTCCTAGAAAGATCGTACCGGTTCCACTGTACAAAATTTTGTATAAGTGTCGAACCTTTCCTAACAACTTATTGTGTTCTTTAGAAATTAAATTTGAAATTGCAAACGGAACTTAACATTATTGATTCCAAATTTAACTTATCTGTTCTTAGTGGTTTAGACTTGGATCGCAAACGATATTTAACATTATAGATCCAAATCCACCTAGGTAATAAATTTAATTAAATATTAATTTCGGAAATCGGCTCCCAGGTCAAACATGACGAGACACATGGTCTTCTTGGGTATGGGAACATCCACCACTACCTCGACAAAGCCTCTTAACAAAATTCAATATTTAATTTCCTTATATAACCTTAGGTTTAATAAAAAAGAACAATCGAATTACAAGATCGACAAATAAAATAAAAGAAACACAACTTCGAATTACAAATCTGAAAATCTAGAATCTCTAGCCTCTTGTGTTTGATATTTCAAATCTATACAAAGAAAACTAGTATGATGCAAAATAGAATTACTAGTTATACCTTTCTTTTTAAGCAACAATCTCTTGGTCTTCTATCGTATTCCTCTTCTTATCTCAGACGTCATGTGGGCGACGATCTACCGAGATGAGAACCACCCAAACCCTTCTTCTTCCTTCTACCAAGATTCGGCCAAGCAACCTTCTCCAAGAGATTATAAGTCTCGGCCACCAACCAAGCTCCAACCAAGCAACCTTCTCCAAGAGATTATAAGTCTCAGCCACCAACCAAGCTCCAAGGGAAAACTAGGAAACAAAACCTCCTTCTTCTTCTTCTCCAAGCTAGATTCGGCCACCAAAACAAACTCCTTAAGGTTGAAGAGGTTCGGGCACTAAGGAGGAAGAAAAGGAGGAAATGAGGAGATGATATAACCGACCACCACCAAGGAAGAGAGGAGAGGAAAATAGAAGAGAGTTGTTATCTCGTGAAGGCACCTCTACCCCCTCTTTTATATTCTTTGGTCTTGGCAAATAAGAAAATTTAATTATTATTAAAATTCCCTTATATTCTTTGCCTTTGGTTAAAAAGGAAATTTTAATTAAAATTTCTTTTAACCCTTTATATGGCCGACCACCTTCAAGAGCTCCAAATAAGGAAAATTTTGTGCACAAAATTAAACTTCCTTATTTGCTTCCGGAAATTTTTAAAATAAAAATTTCTCTAATAATTTTCCCTTCATGGTTGGTTATAAAAGGAAACTTTTATAAATTAAAATCTCTCTATTAAAACATGTGGATGATCTCCAAAAAGGAAAGTTATCTTTAAAATTAAAATCTTCCTCTCATTCTACAAGTAAGGAAAGATATCAAATCTTTTCTTAATCTTATGTAGAAACTATAATAGGAAAGATTTAAAATTTTAAAACTCTCTTTTAAAATCATGAGAATGATTACAAAAAAGAAAAGTTTTATCAAAATTAAAATATTCCTTTTAACTACAAATAAGAAAAGATATCAAACCTTCCTCTCTATGCTTTGTAGAAAGCTATAAAAGAAAAGATTTATAATTTTAAAACTCTCTTTTAAAACCATGGTATCCACATAAGAAAAATATTTTAAATAAAATCCTTTTAATCTCTTGTGGTCGGCCCATCTAGCTTGAGCTCCAAGCATTGGCCGGCCACCACAACGGCTCAACCTTTTGGCTTTGGCCGACCCAAGCTTAGACTCCAAGCTTGCTTGGCCGGCCACCTAAGGGTGGGTAGGAAGTGGGTATGTGGTGGGTATAATTCTCTATATACAAGAGACTACGATAGGGACCGAGAGGAGAAATTGGTTTTGGTCTCCCAATGAAATTAAGCTTCCCGTCAATTTAATTTCATCAATAATAATTTATACCACTAAATAATTATTATTGAACTACCACACCAATCCCAAATTACATTTTGGGTTCCTTTTTATCATGAGTGTGTTAATCTCCCTGTGTTTAAAATGTCGGATGTCCACTAACTAATTGAGTTATTGACAACTCACTTTAATTAATATCTTAATCCAAGAGTAGTACCACTCAACCTTATTGTCATGTCGGACTAAGCCCACCTGCAGGGTTTAACATGACAATTCTTATGAGCTCCTCTTGGGGACATTATCAACCTAGATTACTAGGACACAATTTTCTTCTATAATCAACAACACACACTATAAGTAATATCATTTCCCAACTTATCGGGCCTATTGATTTATCGAGCTAAATCTCACCCTTTGATAAGTCAAAGAAATAAATACTAAATATATGTGTTTGTTATTATATTAGGATTAAGAGCACACACTTCCATAATAACTAAGGTCTTGTTCTTTTATTAAGTCAGTATAAAAAGAACTTACCTTAAATGGTTATGCTCAATACACTCAGAGTGTACTAGTGTAATTTATCAGTCAAAATAAACTAATACCTAATTACACTACGACTATTCCAATGGTTTGTTCCTTTCCATCTTAGTCGTGAGCTACTGTTTATAATTTATAAGGAATTGATAACATGATCTTCTGTGTGTGACACCACACACCATGTTATCTACAATATAAATTAATCGAACAACTACACTTAACTTATAATTGTAGATATTTGACCAATATGATTCTTATTTCTAAGTAAATATTTATACAAAAAACTAGACTTTTAGTATACATCTCAACAAATACACCATATTTTCAAATATTGACACAAAACTTGAAACCATTAAAAACTTCAATATTTCTTCCTAGTTTGTGTCTAATTCTTCAATGGTGATTGCTATCAAAAGATAAACTTCACTAAGGCTTTCCAAAGATATTTTGAAATGATTTTCAAACCAATTTCCAATCATGTTCTTTGGGCCAGATGCACATGACTTGTACATTAGCTTTCCAAATGATTGGCTAACACATAACTATGTGCTTTGGATGAAATTAAAACTCAAAATACTAAATCAACATCTTAAGTTTTATTCATTATCCTAACATCTCACATGTATCTAATGTGTACTAAAACACATACAAGTCAAGTTATAGTCTTTGTGAGATGTAGATTTTAGTTTTTGCCCTAAAATAAGGGATCATACATATTTATCTAGGCATTTTAAAAATGATTATCCATATAGGATATCACTTGTTGATTATTGTCATTGCCCTTAATTACAAGAAACTTAAAATAATGCATGAAAATGATGATGACATATATCAAAATGAATAATTTTTCAAAAGAAAATTTACTATAACTATATGATGTATGTATGACATGACATGGTATTTTTATATTTTTATTTTTCACAATAAATATGAATAAAAAATATAATGTCATGGTATATGAAGAGCAAACAAAGTATGTCACTTTAGCATAAATAATATACCTAGATTATCCATCTAAGTATTCTTAATTAATTACTAAATCAAAATTAATCCTAAGTTGTCCTTTATCTTTCAAAAAAATGTCAAAACCCAATTGAGCTTTTCTTTGACTTTTCCTATTTGTGCCAATTTTAATTAAGTCTAATTACTCAAATTTTGACACATTTTACTCTTCCAAAAGAATAAACACTTAAACTATTTTCATTTTCAAGGAGTACAACTACATTGAAAATGCCCTCTATATGTCAACTTCTTCAAGGGGACCAATTGATGCTCCTTGGGTGTTTTAGGTATTCACTAGGGACAATTTCTCTTGATACTTTCCTAATGACCTTCCTAGGCTTCTTAGAAATCTTGGTCATGCTATATTCCTCTTGGTCAATTCTAGGGATAACATCCCTTGTGACATTCTCAGTGATTTTCTTAGACTTTTTAGAAGCCTTAGTCATATTGATCTTCTCAAAGTTAACTCTAGGGATGACCTCCTTTGTAACCTTGACTTGACGTCCTAGACCTAGGATTGGTTCCATAACTATATGGAACCCTATGGTATGACGCTATATCCTTCTTGGCTTTAGATTTGTATCCCAAACCTCTATGGTGATTGGATGACTCTTGTTTATCTATTCCTAACCCTAGGTTATGTCTATTTGACCCATTTAAAACTCTTTCCATTTTCTTTAGAGTCTTTTCTAATTTATCAAACCTTGACTTCAAGACTTGGTTTTCAATCTTTAAATCCTTAGATTTAGATTTTTCCTTAAATCCTTGGACACTTTTATTTTTGGGCGTAAATAAAAAAATCCTTAGAATTATTGCTCAATCCAATTTCTACCTTCCTAGCCTTGGGTGAGGTAGTCTTTACACGACACACTACATGTTTTTCCTTAACCCTATCATACTTCCTGTTTTCATGATAAATAACATTAAAATAATATAACCTAGAATTAGCATGCATTTTATCATGATTTAGAGGAATTAGTTCAATAAATAATACCTTGAGTGTTCCCTTAGAAGCTCCTCCTTGATTTAAGCTTCTTCCTTTGTCTTTGACCGGATTCTTTCCCTTTGGACATTAGCTTCGATAATGTCTATTTTGTTTACACAAGAAGCACACAATGTGCTCCTTGCTCTTGTGTACCATGAAGCCGACCTCCTTGGGCTTCTCGTTGTCCTTTGCCCTTTAGTGCCACTTGGAACTTCTTCTTAGCTAATTTGGAACATTTACTCTTGTAGTGTCTTTTTTCCTTACACTCAAAACAAATAATATGATATTTATTATTTACAATTGAAATTTCTATACCTTTACCTGTACTTTCTTCATTTGATTCGAATGAAGAGACTTCTTCTTGATCCGACATTGATGTTCCAAGCTCGCCCTCAATCCTTGAGGTGGAGGTCTCTTCATCTTCATCCTCATGCATATGAAATAAGGAGTATACTCCTTTGCCTATGTCTGCATGCTCTCCAGAATATGAACCTTCTTCTTCTTCTTTTGATGTTGAGCATCTCTCAACTTCGGATTCCTCTTCTTCTTGATCCAATGAGTTGCCCTCTTTGGATTCTTCTTGATTTTGTATAGTGGAGGGATCTTTATGGATTCTTACCAATTTGCTCCAAAGCTCCTTGACATCCTCATATTCTCCTATCTTGTTCAAGATGATGCTACGCAATAAATTGACCAATAGCTTGGTCACTTTATCATTGACCTCACATCTTTGGATTTGCTCTTGACTCCATTTGCTCCTTTTGATGAGTTTTCCTTTTGAATATCTTAGAGCTTGAAAACCCTCCATTAGAGTAAACTATTGCTCTATCTCCATCATGAAGAAGTTTTTGATTCTTGATTTTTAATAATTGAAGCTTGTCATTGTGAATGGTAGAGGCACTCTTGTGTCGAATCCAAGTCAATCTCGAGAATCCATCTTGAAGTTGAGCTTGTTGAGATCCTTGACTTGTTGGCTTTAGTGCTTCAACTTCTTCTTCCTCTAGCTCGTTAGCCTTCCGGCGATGAGTCCGGTAAAGAGCGACCTCGCTCTGATACAACTTGTTGGGTCACTTCGGAGCTAGGGGTGAATAGCTTCTCACGCTTCGATGATGATGATTTTCAGCTGAATAGACTCGAAGCAAACTCCCAATGCTAGCACAAGGATTTACTAGGTATTCACCTCAAGAAGAGGTGACTAATCCAAGGATCTACACACTGGGTACACTATTTGTTGAAACCCCAAGGTTGTTTTGGTGTGAACAGCAAGTTAAGTTAGGTCCTATGTGTATTTAACCTTGTGTCTAAGTGTGCAGGAGCTTAGGAGCACAGGTACTCGAGCGGAAGACGCAGCTAGCGAGAAGGACGGCACGCGGTGCGTCCGAGGGACGAGGTGCTGCGGAAGAGTACATCGGCGGACGAGAAGGAAGCGCGCGCGGTGGTTCCGAGGGACGAAAGCCGGAGCGGAAGATTGCTCGGGGAGCAAGAGACGCAGCTAGCGCGAAAGTCAGCATGGGGTGCGACTGAGGGACGAGAAGGAACACGCGGCAATTCCGAGGGATGAGAAGCCGGAGGGAAGCACGCTCGAGAAGGCCGGAACATGGGTTCGGGTGAGCCCTATTCCGGAAGGCCGAGATCACCCAAGCAAACGGAGCCGGAGCGAACAGACCCGGACCGAGATGAGCTGGATCGAGACAAGCTGAACCGGAGTCAAAAAGTCAACTTATGTTGACCTTAGGGCTCCGGGCGCCCGGAACCCTTCCGGGCGCCCGGAATCGACTTTTCAACAGGATCGAGTTTTGACTCGATCCGACCGTTGGGGGATAAAATTTATCACCCCAGGGCGTCCGGAACCCTTCCAGGTGCCCGGACCAAGACTATAAATATAGCCTTGGTCCAGAAGCTTAAACAGAACTCACTGATTGTAAATCCAGTGCTTGCACACTCTCTTTTAGTCTAAGCTTCTGTTTTCTGCACTTCAACGCTGTACGAGGCTTCTCCGCCCGAAGGAGTTTTATTGAGCTTAATCTTCCTTGGATTAACAACCACATCGGTTGTAACCAAGTAAATCTTTTGTGCCTCGCTTTTCTTTATGCTTTTAATTTACTGCTTAGTTTATTTATGCAAGTGTTAGCTTAAAGAGTTCGAGGAAGGGTTGTTTGTTTTTCTTTTTGTGTTAGCAGGATATCCAACAACACCCTCCTAGCCGGTCCAACGGTCCTACAAGTGGTATCAGGGCCGAGTACGCCTCAGAAGGACTAACCGCCGTCTGACGCAACAAAAACGATGGCCGGAGCTAGCGACTACCCACCTGCATTCGAGGGGGAGTTTTCCATCTGGAAACAAAACATGGAGGTATACCTTAACTCAGATTCTGATATTTCTTTAATAATGAAATTTGGTTATGAAGAACCAAAGAACACGAACGGAGAAGGACTCGATCTACGCCTCTGGAACGAAAAGCAACGTGAGGAGTCTATGGCAAATGGGCGAGCAAAATATTATCTTCTGAATGTAATACCAAAGGAAGATTTCAAAAAGGTCGCAGATTTTGAAAGCGCAAAAGAACTTTGGGAAAAGTTCTTGCAACAGGTGACACCTCAATAGACACCGAGCCACCGACAGAAGAGTCCGAAATCGAGGTAAGTACTACAACAGCCGAAGTACATCCCGAGATCGATGAAGGGGGAGAATCTTCGGAAGAAAGCAACTCGATAGGGGGAGAATCAATTACTGACAAGGTAAGTCAGGTATGGACTCGAACCTCTGATCAATTGAATGATTCAATCGAAGAATTGCCTGAAAATTTTTGTGATTCATCGAAAGAGTTTTTTATATTAGAAAATCAATTGTCAAACTTATCCTGCAAATTTGAAATATTATCGAAAGAGTTCTTCGAATTTCAAAATATCTTAACAAAAGAAGTTTGCAAGTTGGAAACTTTGCTAAAAAACTTTTGTGAATCACAAAGAAGTTTTTCGAAAGAATTATGCAACTTAGAAATATTATCGAAAACTTTTTCTGGTCCTAAAAATTTGGAATTACAAATTACTTTATTGAAAAAATTTTATGAATTAGAAATTGATTCATCGAAAAATATTTTCGGATTAAGAAACCTATTATTAATAGATTCCTGCAAATTCTTATTGTTAAAAAATTTTGGCAAATTACAAAATATTCTTTCAAACGAATTTTGCACATTGCCGAAAGATTTTTTTATATTATTGAGGAATTTTATCAAGTTAGAATTTATGCTATTTGAATATTTTTGTGAAGTTGAAATTCAAAAAATAATAGAAATTAACATGATACAAATTGTTGCATGTTTAATATTTGTGGCTTTAAATTTGAAACAGTGTGATTTAAGAAGTTTTGATAAATTAAAATGGAAATTTAAATTCTGTTGATAAAGAGCATTAGAACAACAATTAAATAAATGCAAAGAAAAATTTTTTTACGTTATCAATTTTGCTAAATTTTCTTAGAATGATTTTTTTTTGGTGAAAATTATTGCAAAATTTTCAAAGTTCTCGAAATTGCTCTAAAAGGATCTTAATGACTTAGAAATTCTTTTGTTTAGAGGTATTTTTATCTAAGTCTTTAACCCTTAGATTGTTTTTCTTGAAACCCCATTTTTATTGTGATCAAAGGGGGAGAAGAGAAAGTATAAGTCTAGGGGGAGGTAGAGAAAATTGAAATTTTCTGTTAAATTCTGTTAAAATTTAATTTTATCTATCATGTTGAGGTAGAGAAAATTGAAATTTTCTGTTAAATTCTGTTAAAATTTAATTTTATCTATCATGTTGCATGTTATTGCAATAAACTGTTTAATTTCATATCTATTTTTGTCCCTAGCTTAACTTGGGTTGATCACACCAAAAAGGGGGAGATTGTTGGAACCCCAAGGTTGTTTTGGTGTGAACAACAAGTTAAGTTAGGTCCTGTGTGTATTTAACCTTGTGTCTAAGTGTGCAGGAGCTTAGGAGCACAGGTACTCGAGCGGAAGACGCAGCTAGCGAGAAGGACGGCACGCGGTGCGGCCGAGAGACAAGGAAGCGCGCGCGGTGGTTCCGAGGGACGAAAGCCGGAGCGGAAGATTGCTCGGGGAGCAAGAGACGCAGCTAGCGCGAAAGTCGGCATGGGGTGCGACTGAGGGACGAAGACTGCAGATGAGTACGCTGGTGGACGAGAAGGAACACGCGGCAATTCCGAGGGATGAGAAGCCGGAGGGAAGCACGCTCGAGAAGGCCGGAACATGGGTTCGGGTGAGCCCTATTCCGGAAGGCCGAGATCACCCAAGCAAACGGAGCCGGAGCGAACAGACCCGGACCGAGATGAGCTGGATCGAGACAAGCTGAACCGGAGTCGAAAAGTCAACTTATGTTGACCTTAGGGCTCCGGGCGCCCGGAACCCTTCCGGGCGCCCGGAATCGACTTTTCAACAGGATCGAGTTTTGACTCGATCCGACCGTTGGGGGATAAAATTTATCACCCCAGGGCGTCCGGAACCCTTCCAGGTGCCCGGACCAAGACTATAAATATAGCCTTGGTCCAGAAGCTTAAACAGAACTCACTGATTGTAAATCCAGTGCTTGCACACTCTCTTTTAGTCTAAGCTTCTGTTTTCTACGAGGCTTCTCCGCCCGAAGGAGTTTTATTGAGCTTAATCTTCCTTGGATTAACAACCACATCGGTTGTAACCAAGTAAATCTTTTGTGCCTCGCTTTTCTTTATGCTTTTAATTTACTGCTTAGTTTATTTATGCAAGTGTTAGCTTAAAGAGTTCGAGGAAGGGTTGTTTGTTTTTCTTTTTGTGTTAGCAGGATATCCAACAACCCCCTCCTAGCCGGTCCAACGGTCCTACACTATTCACTAAGAAAGACTCCTTGTCGGAACTTCTGGAGGTGGAAAAACCTCTTACAACACTCACACAAGTATACAACTCAACGCAAGAAATAAATACGAGAATACAAGAGAAAACCTCCTTCTTGTTTGAACTCGTGTAGCTTGTAGATGCCCCTTGACCTTGGAAGTGCAACAATACTTATCTCCAAGATATTTCAAGAAACGACGATGAGTAGTCGTGAGCTCGGTGAAGAGAACGGGAGAAAACCTCACCAACGACTTTATCCTGTCTAAATCTAGGGCTCCCAATCGATTAGACTTGCTCCTAATCGATTGTCATGTCATATCCATGTAATCCTAGCTGTCCAAAGCTTGCATCCTGTGCAACGGTCATATCCCAATCAATTGACCAATTGATTGGGGAGGCTTTGATCGATTGACTGATCAATTCAGAACGCCTCTATGCTCTTGCAGATAAACCTTGAATCGATTGATCAATCGATTTAGGCTGCCTCGCAATCTTGTGAGAAAACAAGCTCCAATTGATCGACCGATCGATTGGGGAGCACGCTGTGCTCTTCGCGCGAGTGGCCTCCAATCGATCAGCGTAACCCTAATCGATCGGCTGATCGATTGGGCTGCCCTTGCTTGCAAAGTTTTCCCAATCGATAAACTGATCGATTAAGATCTGGTTCAATCGATCGTCGATCGATTGACCAACCCTAACTTATCTAACTCAAGTCTAGGGTCTTAAATCCAACATTCAGTCAACCGTGACCTGTTGGGACTGGCTCATGCCTAGCATTTGATCAACCTTAACTTGCTGAGACTTCGTTACTAAGTGTCCGGTCAATCTTTTGATTCACTTGGACTTTTCTAGCCGTACCAAGTGGCCGGTCAACCTTGACCCACTTGGACTTACCGTTTCATGCCAAGTGTCTAATCCTCCATGACCCAATTGGACTTCTAAACACTAGATGTTTGGTCACCCCGGACCCACCTAGATTTCCACATGCTTGACTTCACTTACTGAACTTTCACCTGACTTCACTCACCAAAATTTTCCAACTGCATAGCTTCACTTACTAGAATTTTCCATCTGCCTGACTTCACTTACCAGGACTTTCCACACTACATGTCTGGTCAACACTGATCCACTTAGATTTTCATTATCTGCCAACCTTCCCGTTGGATTTGCTCTTGTCTAACTTCCAGTTAGGACTTTCCAGTCAAGTATCCAATCAATCTTGACCTATCCGACTTTTTTCACACTAAACTAGTCAAACATTGACTAGAGGAGAATTGCTCCAATAATCTCCCCAAATGGATGATTACACCTGTAATCTCCATACATTGTCAATATCAAAATTCAAATATCAAGACTCAAGTTTGAGTCAATTTAAGCTTAATTAACCTGGTCAATCTTGACATAAGAAAATTACACCAACAACATCCTCTGATCCATAAGAGATTGGTCCATTGTATAAATTGATTGATTTTGATCGATCCCACTTATTTAATAGATGGGATCTGTCAAAATTAATCAATCCTAAAAAATGGAGCATCCCTCCCATTCGTAATACATATTAGTTATTACCTTTGTAAATTAATCCATAAATTAGTTTATTATTATTATTAAATCAGAGGAGTTTTTGAAAGAAAAAAGAATTTATTTTGGATAAAATAAAAATACAAATTAAAAAAAAACAGAAAATTAGAAGAGAACGTTTAGTTATCAGGCCACGTGGCAAGTGACCATCGAGTCGCCTAAATTTGCAGAACACGCAGCTTTCGTTAATCGATAGAGTTAGGGTTGGGTATGATATACCATATATGGTATATTGTATTGGAAATTTTGAAAAAAAGAAAATTATATCATTATTATATTAAAATTTAATATATCATACCATTCTATCGAAAATTTTAAACTAATTAAATAAAAAAAATTCAAACTAATAAAATCAATTAAATTTATTAAAGAAAAATTGAATTAATAAAATATCGATTAATTTAATTTTTGATTAAATTAATTTGAAGAATTTTATATACCAAAAATCAGCACCATGTTTGATTTTTATAAATCATCCGCCTAAAGTAAATCAGCTATGATTTTAATTTCAAAACTAGCACCACATTCATTTTTAAGAAAAAATTTATTTTGTATTTCAGATAAATTAAGATATTAATTTTTAGTATACCAAAATTTTACTTATTAAATAATATTATTAAAAACAATTATTATTAAGTAATATTTAAATATTTAATATATTAATATAAAATATTATTAAAAGTAACTCATCAATATCCTCCGTATTATTTTTTATTTGGCAAATTAATTCAAAAATAAGTTTATTATTATTATTTTAAGTTAGGCATTTTTGAAAAAAAAAACATAAATGAAGATTATATTTCCGTGATCGGGCCACGTTGGCATCTTCCGTTCGTCGATGCAAAAGCCCTGTTACATTCCAATCACCAAACATGTTCCCCACCAATCAAAATCGTCCGCGTGGTCCAATTCGCTTGATATTACTCACTGCCCTAGCTTTCTTCCTTTCTCGCCTTCTACCTCTTCTCTCGTCGCCACTCTGCCTCCTCTTCTTCGTCCCTTTTCTCCCTCCCCATTCCAACCGGCGGCGATTTCAGCCGGATCTGAAGACACCAGCGTACACCAGTTGCTCTGATCCGCTGGAAACCAACCCATTAAGCTCTCTACGCACTCCGTCACGGGAAGGAGGTATCGATCGCGACTCTTTTTCGATTCTAGGATTCGCCCCAAAAAACTTTGGTTCCGTAACGATTTTTGGGGATCGTATTGTTTGACGCCTACGATCCTCTATCTAAGTTTATATTTACTTTTTTGTTCAATTTTGATCGAAGCCTCGTTGAACCTATCGTGAAACTCTGGCAGTGATGCAATATGTTGCAGCGGGTTGATGTGTGAGAGATGAGTCTCAATCAGCGTTTTAGAATGCCCCTGCTCAGCCACTATAGGTAGGTTCTGAAGGGATCTACATAGCCTCCGCTTAGCCACTATAGGTGGGTTTTAGAATGCCCCTGCTCAGCCACTATAGGTACGTATATGCAATCTATACAGTTAAAAAAACTTATTTGATTTATTTAAGCTAATATAAAATAAATTAAATTGATCTAAAGCCCTAAGCTATGCGGAGTAGTAACTCGGATCTCGTAACTATTACTCAAACATTTATTTTTCTAGTGAAAAAACTCAAATATCAATATAACTATTTTTAATACTTTTAAGGCAGTGAATATAGGTCTAAGTTTGGACATATAATTTGCCACCAAATTGTTATATTTGGATATTACCCAAAATATTTCACCAACAAGGGTTAAATAGTGGTTTGGGCAATCTTTTGCCAGCAAATTGTTTCTTTGGATATTACCCAAAATATTTCATCCTATAACATAGGTTAAATAGCAGTCCAGTGCTATTATTTAGATCCTTGCAAACAATAAAAAATATATACACACACACACATAAATTAAAATAAATCTTTTTAGTGCATGTATGGAAAACCTATATTGAACAACTTGTACCAAAATTTCTAAAATTTTCTATGGATAAGTTCCTTGGGAAAAAAATATGGATAAGATCCTTATGGCTTTATTCAAAATTTCTAAGTTTCCAAAATTAGGTGTACGGCGTACCTACTTGGTAAATTTCCGCATTACTTTTCAAGACTGTGAAGGGACTTATATGGTTAAAAGAGCCATTTTCAGAGTGCTTTTCTAATGTTTTCCCGTACTCCATAATGTAAATTTAGTTTATAAACGGCTTATGGATTGACTTGATTTTTGTGCATTTTTGGATGGAAAATGATGAGTTTTAAAATACCATTCTAGGCTATATTGTCAGTATTTAGTGGTACAACCAAAGCTAGTGCAGGCACTGAAGTGAATCATAAATCTGATTTTAGTGTTGGTATAAGTTGTCCAATATAAGTATTTCCATACATTCAGTAAAAAGATTTATTTTAATTTATGTGTGTATATATAAGGATCTAAACAATATGTGATATGTATCAGTTAAAAAATCACTTGGTTTTGCATTGGACTGCTATTGGATGAAATATTTTGGGTAATATCCAAATAAAACAATTTGCTGCAAGAGATTTCCTAAACCACTATTTAACCATTGTTGATGAAACATTTTGGGCAATATCCAAATATAACAATTTGGTGACAAAGGATATGCCCAAACTTAGACCTATCTACAGTTCTACACTGCCTTAAAAGTATTAAAAATAGTGATATTAATATTTCAGTTCTTTTCACTTGAAAAATAAATGTTTAAGTAATAGTTACAAGTTACTAATTCGGGTAGCTTAGGGTTTTAGATCAATTTATTTTATTTTATATTAATTTAAATAATCCAAATATACATATGTGGTAGCTATGTAGATCCCTTCGGTACCCACCTATAGTGGCCGAGTAGGGGCATTCTAAAACCCCTATTGAGAGTGTGAGATTTAATACATATTGCTCTTGTTCCGACCCCACCTAGTGGGAAAAGGCTTGGTTGTTGTTGTTGTTGTTGTTGTTGCTCTTGTTTTAATTTCACTTTGGTTGATTTTACAATATAATTTTTTTTAAAAAAAATTTATTCTAGGTCATTATTACTGAAGGCAACTTTTACAGGATTATATACTTAAACAATCATTTGTGCGTGTAATTCATAAAACAAATTTTAACCTCTTTTGTTATATATTTTACTTGCATACTATTCTTTCCTCACCATAGGATGGCATTGCAGTTCACTATGTACTTACATGGGTCATGGATCTCAGATTGGGGGAAGATAAATGAGAACATCTCACCTGTGCGATCTTAAGCAAATACGGAAATAGGCTATTTTATAGGCCAATACAAAAGTTCACAAAAGCCTTATTCTTCTTTGTATCATAATGTTTAGAATTAGCTTACTTATCAGGTAAGTTTCTTTTTTATGTTGCAGTTTTTGGTTTACTGATGTGAATTATCTTTGCAGATGGGCTTAGTTTTACTGGCATATCATGTATTGGCAATTATATGGGAGTAAAATATATTTTAGAGAGGTATTGTTAGTAAGCAATTTAGTTAGAAGAGTGTAATCTATTAGAGTGTAAGGGGGTAGATGTAAATGGAAAATAAATCTTTAATGTAATTAAAATAATTTAATTTATTTGAATACTACTAATGATATGACTTTTCAAAGAGTTAAAGGGAAGGATGAGATATATAGCTGATCTAAATGGTTGAGATAAATGACTTGATGATAATGATGCCAATACTTACTATCCTAAGCAAACATAGGGAGGCGAACCATCGTTGTTCTTGTTATCCATCCTGTGATCAGGAACAATGAGTTTAGTATCAGTGCAGAGTGTATTCGTGTATGTTATTAGCAGTATGGTGCACCAATGTCCCCTGTCTCCAATTTCAATTGTTTGTAATATAGAAAATTTTCAATATCACATCATTGTTTGATGGGTTTACTTTGCTCAAATATCTTTATAATATACCTACCTAAGTTTCTGGGCAATTGAGTATTGTATCTTTGACTAATTTTCTTATAGAATCAAGCCATTTGATGCATTCTTAGAATAAGTGTTTATTTTGGATTTTGGCTTTCAGGTAGTGATTGGCATTCATTTCAATTATCCGGGAGTGCCCATTACTATATGGCTTCAAATATCCTGTCAGGAGATCGAAGGTTGATGATTGCTTGTGATTTCAATTCAATCTTTGTTCTTGATTACAAGTTCCTGTTTGAAGTTCAAACATTTTCCTTCTATTTTATTTTTTAAAGAAGACTTTTAGCAATTTTGTGTAAAATTTTTAGTAATATTTGGAGAAGATTGTAACTGCTGTATGTAAGTGTAGCCCACTTACTAAACAAGTCTCCATGGAAAATTTAAAATTGACAGCAGGCCTTATGATGGTCTCAATGCTTTTCAATGGTCACCTATATAAATGTAAGAGAGAAACTTGAAGAGAGATCTTACGTAGTCTAGATCATTTATCTTGCCATTTGAGATGCTTTCTTTCTTTCCATGGTGTCTACCTTCTACTTTATTTTCCCGCTCCTTCCATCCTTTCCTCTTTTCATGCTCCAAAGTTGGTATACCAAGAATGTCTTAAGCGGTAAATTTTGGAGATGAAGAATCTCCTCACAAAAGCTTATTCTCTTTTTTCGTCTTTTGGTTCTTCTGCTTCCCTAATTTTCTCCTCCAACCTCCTCACTTTTTTTTTTCTGGTTTCAGGGTTGATAGGAGGGCAACCACCTAATTGAGTTATATGGCCCTCACTCTGAAAATTCATGAGCCTCTAGTCTCTGGGAAAGATTTGGGGAGAGAGAGAAGGGTAGTAGACAAAACTGTTGGCCATAACATCTTTGTGTATTAGTTGACTACACATATTGAAATCTTGCATTTAAAGTCTTGCTTGAAATTTTGGCATGGTAATCAAGATGATCTAATGTTCTTAGTTATTTTCAAAACATTTTTTATGATTTCTTGCTTGTCAGTAATCATTGCATTTTTTTTTAATGGTACTTCTTTAGATGGGCTTCTGGACGAAAGTCAGGCATGACTATTTTAGGCAAAGTGCCAAAACCCATCAATTTACCTAGTCAAAGGTAACAATGCATTATCACTATAATTTATAATCTTATTTATGTATCTTGGTTTGATTTGTGTACTATTATTTTAATAGTTTTTTGTACTTAAATTTTGACCACTTTTGAAGGTCGGAGAACAATGGCCTCGACCCAAATGTGGAGATTGTTCCAAAGTGAGCCTATTGCTTCCTCATGTGTATTTTCCCCTTCTAAAACTGATGGAGGGATGCACTGTTTATTCTACTTGCATGATGATTCCTGATTGATATTTCAGGGGCACCCTTTCTTGGGGAAGCCGATCATCTTCATCAACCTCAAATGTGTGGAGTTCATCGACTCTACTATCACCTAAAACTGATGGAGGTACTGGTTCACCCAGTCATTATAATAGCCGCCCATCATCTGGTGGAAGTGGAACGAGGCCATCGACAGCGGGCAGTGATAAATCCCTAGACTCCCAAAATGCATGGGGTTCAAATTCTCACCCATCAACTGCATCTGGACTATCACCCTCACACCAGGCACCAGTGCTTGCATCTCGTCCCAGGAGTGCAGAAACAAGGCCAATTATTGCAGCTCGCCCTCGAAGTGCAGAAACAAGGCCAGGTAGCTCCCAGTTGTCTCGATTTGCAGAAAATGTACCAGAACCTGCAGTTGCATGGGGATCTACAAAAACTGCTGACAAGTTGGTATTTCCCTATCTTCCTTCTTCCAATCTGTTTTGCACATGTCTCTATGAACCTTCTGGTTGCAGCTGTACTCATGCTTTAATGTGCTTTAAAAATTTTAATTTTTCTTCATCTGAAATTTATTTTTGTTCTTTTGACATTCAACTTGATCTTTTATATGTGTTAGGGAATTGCATCATCAATAAATCACGAATTTTCCTTAAGTTCTGGAGACTTTCCAACTCTAGGCTCCGAGAAAGGAAATGAAATGCATGGTCAGCAAGGTGACTTTTTTTTTTCTATGTTGTCTTTAAATTTCATAATCCAAGTGTTAACAATATAAATATAAGATTATTTTTTATGAGTTTGCACTTTAGAAACAAGAGGTTAGCCAATCAAATTATGTTATTTAAGAGGTCCATCTCATTAGCAATATGTCTTGGATAGAATGGGGACAAGATGCTTGCAGCCAAACTCAAATAGTTGGAACAAATACGACTGAATGATGAAGATGATCCTTGCATAGACTTTAATGGAGGGAGAAGATCTATTCAGTAAACCTTGAGAGTGGTGACTAATTTTGTGATGACGATTAGCTTTGAGTTCTGTTGAACTCAAATGTACGTCATTAGATCACATATTGAGCGACCCAAAATATAAATACATAAAATTTGACATTTTTTAACTGTTGGAGCTTTTGGAATCATTGGTTTGTTGTTTAAATTTAATATAATTATCATTGTGGGATTATATTATTTATATCAATTTTATATCCTAATATTGGTGATAGATTCTGTAGTGAAGTGCAATTTATTTTATATTCATTTAGGTTTTACCAGATTATTATCAAGGTTTAAAAAGGCTGGTAAATGTGTGCGAATATATATGTGGACAAACATTTGATTAAATTGACTTATTCTTTTTTACAAATTTTTTGGTCCAAAGATTTAAACATAGTGAGGGCATGAAATCATTAATGATGACAATTTTTATGTCGCAACCCGTGTTTATAATGATGTCCAAGTAGTTGTATGAGACACCGTCGAATATATTCTATGTATTATCTCTAATATAGTGCATTAATCAATTTATAAAAAGGTACAATCACAAGTAAACAAGTGATAATTAATAAATGAACACATACCAACAACTAAATACATTGTATTTCACATTGCTTCGAGGAAAACACAACAAACGAGCAGAGGTAAAGTGATATATATATATATATATATACGAAAATATTACCCTGCGGCACACATCCGTGCGGATCGGTGCGGTGGATCGATCCACTGATCGATTCTGCCCCGTTGGATTGATCAATGGATCGATCCAGCAGGCGCGAGAAGACGAAGCGGGGCTGAATCGATCAATGGATCGATCCAGTAGACGCGAGAAGACGAAGCGGGCCAGAATCGGCCGCGACGCTAGCAGATGCAGCGCCGCCGATTCTAGCCGCGATCCGGCAGGAATCCGATCGCGGCCGGATCGCGACTGGATTCCGGCCAGATGACGGCCGGGATCCGGCCATTTTGTGGCCAAAATCGGTCGCGACGCTAGCAGATGTAGCGCTGCCAATTCTGGCCGGAATCTGGTCGCGATCCGATCGGAATCCGATCGTGTTGTGATCCAACCGAGGGGTGATCCGCTAGCGTCCCGTGAAGATCAGCGGCGACCGACCGCATGGAGCGTGCCGCAAGGTAACTTTTCTCTCTCTCTCTCTCTCTCTATATATATATATATATATATATATTAAAAAACACACCTGGACTGCCTGCCTGGGTCAACTAGGCTGGCTGCTATTTGGAGTCGCATAAAGGGACTGCTCAATCACTCGGCAAAGCGGCCCCTTCCATTTCAGTCTAGGCAAACACCTATACTGCTTTTTAGAATAGTGATTCTTATTCAGATTTGTTACTCATTTCTTGACTGATAGTTGAAGAGCAACTAAGGTGTTTGAAGTAAATAATACATGTATATGAATTGGGTATTCTTGTGATATTAAGCTGTCAACTACCAGGAAAAATTAAAGAAGGATTTAATTGGTTTGGAGGTTACTAAAGTTATAGTAGAAGTGAAAGTAATAAAAGGTATCAGGATCTACAAATGATAAAGTAGAAGAGTTTCTCATGGTTAGCGTCTCCAAGCTCATCTGTTTTTCACCAACCCTGAATTTTACCTCCATACACAGAAACCATTATGGGCACACCTTGAATGGTTGCCTTTTTAATGGACAGGAAAGGTACTATCACACATTATCATTTTGTTACATCGTTTTCTTAGCAATTAATATAATAGAAGAATTAGATGAAGGTGAAGAGGAAGTAGAAGAAGCAGTCATTGTTGTGGGATGTTTATCGATCCTTGTTGATCAAGCGATGATGGAAAGTATAACAGCTTAACTGTTAATTGGTTCATCAAAATTGTTAGCTTGTTCCAGCTTAGCAGTGTATCTTTGTTGTTGATCAAATTCTTGCTGATGAGGTTATGGGGTGATTGCAAGGTGCACAGTCTGAATCTAATCCTTGAACTGAGGCAGTATGTAATCTGCCGTCCCAATGTCATGGCCTATGCTGGGCCTTACTAAGTGAAATTTCTGCAGGGTACTGATACCTTACTGATCCAATAGATCTTTTAGATTGGTGTTGTTCTGAAATTTTACACACTCCAGCACCATACGAACCAGTTTCCACTGATGTGGATAACATACTGAGATTTTAACATTTTATATGGGCTGGTATTGGGTGGGTTCCATAATGTCACAAAGCTGTCTTGGATGGTACAATAATAATACCTTGACAACCTTCCAGCTTAACTCTGCTGATTCAAACAAATGATTGAAATGTTTTATAGCTTATAAATCAGGCCATACCATACTTCATCAAATCTTATTCTGTTTTTTTTTTTGGTCTGGTTACATTACCTTTTTATCAAAAAAAAAGAAAAAAAGAAAAAAAAGGCAAATTAGTCAATTCTGTTGTTGGCTGATTGCAGATTTTGCTTTGTTTTTTTATTCCAATCTCAAGTTAGTTTGATGCAAAAATACAATTGAAAACAAACAATACTTATTTTGTATCTTTTACTAGCAATATTTTATGCTATCTTTTACATCTTTGATTAGCAGGTCAAACATTCCAAGAACATACTGATGCGTCTTCTGGTCCTCTGAGATCCAATGAAAGCCTGAAATCCCCTCGTGGTGGGTGAAGATGCATTAGCTTGCTTGGTTTTTAAGTTGCCTATTCTTATCATAATAGGACTCAAGATATGCTTTGTGAACTCAGGAGAAGATGCCTGCATGGATCAAGAGGATGCCAGTGCTCCTAGAACTGGGAGAGAGACTTCTTATGGAGTTGCTGCCTCACATAACCAAGAATTGCATAATAATTCTCAGCAGGCACAGCCACTTAAAAGCGCCAAATTGACACCTACTCAGTTCGATTCTTGGCATGGTCCTGGAATTCATGCTCCTGACAAAGTTTTGTACAGAGGGGCATTAGTTGGTCCTTATGGACTGGCAGGGCCTCCTGGTGGTTTTCCTGTTGAATCTTGTGTGTGCTATCCTCATCCATTGCCATCCAACTCAGAGGCTGTTCCAAGGCCAGGTGCCGGGTCTGTTCAGTACCAATCTTCATCTGGAGATGTGTATCGGCCTCAAGTGCTGCCTAATTCATACATGTTTTCTAGTCACCCTGTTATTCCGGCCATACCTGGGCCCTATCCTACACCTGTCCCGTATGATGGATGTTATAGCTATCATCAAGCAAGTTTTTGCACTTCTGGTGAACAACAAATGCCTTCAACAAGAGTGGCTACTCAACCAAGTTTCTTCAAAAATCCTAAATCCAATAGCAGCATAACCTCAGATGAGTATCGAAATAATCTTGGTAGAGATTTCACAAAAAGGACGGAGGTACAAGTACTATCTAATAGAGCTCGTGCTCCTTTTCAAGGGCCTTATAAGGTTTTGCTAAAACAACAAGGTGACATAGCAAATAATGCTCCACAAGTGAAAGTGCACAGTGGAACTCTATCACCTAATACGACACAATGCCATGTTGAAAAACCTAAAGAATCCATATCTAAGGAGAGTGAGCTGTCTCCAGGTTGCCAAAAGAATGACATCGTCAATGATATGAATCTGGAAATTGATCACCAAGCATCACTGAAAGTAGCTGTTGATGGTATGGGTCAGCCTTCAAATCCTGTTATCTCTGGTTTGGGAGAAAATTCCCGTAGAACATCTGAAGGAATACTGAAGAGAGAACCAACTGTTGCAATTCGAGGGATTCATGATTGGAAGCATAATACTGCTTCAAGAACGAATACTTCACTGATTGGAAAAATAGAAGACTTAAATAACAAAGTTAGAAGTGCTGAAAACCATAGCATAATTGGAGAATTGCTATCTAAACAAGAGAGATTAAAACAACCAAAAGTTGCCAATGCAAGGTCTGAACATTCTGTCAAAGCTAGAAGTACTTCTATCCCAGTTTCTTTGGACATGCATGCCACCGATTCAACAGTTGTATCTAGGCAGTCAGACTCTGATCTCATTCCAATTGAAGCAGGTTCCCATGTTTCAAAAGGAACCCACTCCACTCCAGGTAGGGGTGAGTATCATTCTAACTCAATGTTAGATTATCAAACCGATGGTGGTCGAACAAGAGAATTATCTGAAAAAGACCCTTCTGTTGTTCTGACGGAAAAAAACACCACAGAAGATGCCTATTCAGATTTACTTGATCACAAAAACCAGGTCAGTGTCTTCCTCTGATTTGGTTAAATGTTGTGATTGCATAATGAGGGGGATTCATAGTGCATTTATCAAAGTGAATTATGGCTTCCATGTGTAGTTGACAAATAACTGCTAAATGCTTTCCATAAATGACCCATATTTCTTGTTCTTTTGTTTTCTCCCCATTTTTTTTGGAAATGTTAGGTACAAATTAGATACCATTTATAAAATTTTGTATAGGACTTTCAACGGTCTTGGTATGTGTCCTCTTATGAATAATTTTATATAGTTCAGCACCTTTGGTTCCAAAATAAAATAGATAAATTTGTATCCATTTATTTTTGAGAAAAATACTCTTATGAATGAATTCGGAGGGCAAGTATGAAATTCTGTTCTGGGTGTGAATATATTTGAAATCCCATGTGAAATAAAAGGCATAAGCAAGAACATAAGCAAGAACATAAGCTACAACTGTAGGTGAAACGCCTCATTATAACTATGTTGTTTTTAGATGACATTCATTCCAATAAATTCTCTAGTTTTTGTTCCAATTTTATTTATAGTGACAATGCTTATGCTCATCTTGTTCCTATGTGTCCCCAGACTTTTGCAAGGTAAAAGTGAATGTCTGAATCTCGATCAAAAGTCAACATTGTATTTTCTTTCTTTCTTTTTTGAAAATGGTATCGGAGTATGGATAAATGTTTTTGATGCCCTTTTCTTTGCTCAGCGTGCTAAAACGAAAGAGTTGGCTGGACAACGTGCAAAGCAGTTACAGAGAGAAGAGGAGAGGATGAGGGATCAAAAAGCAAAATCTCTTGCAAAGTTGGAAGAACTGAACAGACACTCAGCAACGAGCACAAAACCTAAGTCAAATGAGGCATCATCCTCTGGCCATATTCTGCATCAGCCAGAAGATGCTGGAGTAGATGCAGCCTCAAATGTTACCCTCTTTACAGCTGATATACCACTACAGGCAAATAACGACGAGTATAACAATGTTGGACCAGTAGTTTCTTTGCCTCCCAATTCTGTTTCTCATACTCCAGAAACAGTTGCCCAAGATTCATCCGCTATTATGCCTACTCTTTCAATGGAGCATCATACGAATACTACAGCAGTTGCAGCGCAAGACACTTCACAGTCTAATGCTTCCAGTGGTTCCAAGCATAGACAGATGGGACACCGAAGAAGGCAGAAATTTTCAATGGAGAAAAACACAGGCGAGAAGTCAATGAGGGATGATGCAGGATCAAAACATCTTGATGAGGCTTTATATCAGAATAGATCAAATGAGAAGCAATTTACCGGTGAAAAGAAAGAGAGCCCACAAAAGTTTGTTGAAGTCAATGCACCTGCATCAAGTGTTGATATGTTGCCCCATAATGGAGATTCTTCTCTGCACCAGAAGAAGAAAAATAATAGAAACTGGAGGAATAAAAACAGGGATGATACTTTATTTGGCTCTAGCTTAACAACACATTCAAATGTAAAGATTGAAGAATACCCAAGTCAAAGTCCTAAGACTATTCCTGCACCACCAGATATGGAAACTTCACCAGTTCCTGCCATAATTTCTGCTGACCATAGTAGCGGTCAGGAGTCTGGGGATGGCATAGTAAACTCCCAAGGGTCTTCTAAAGTTGATGACGAAATTCAAGGTAGGATGAGCAGCCATTGGAGACCCCATCCATTTCGAAAGACAGCAAGAAACTATCAGTCCGTTAGGCCTACTGACAAGGTTCATGGAAGTGAGACTGTCATCAGGGCACCTGTAAGGCCTGCAAATAAGATTGAACAATCTGAGGAAATCAAGCAGAATAGTACAATGGGAAATAACTCTGATTCTTCGCAACAGATTGGACATGATATCAGTGGTACAAAAACAAAGAGGGCTGAGATGGAGAGATATGTCCCTAAACCTGTTGCCAAAGAACACTTGCAGCAAGAAAATAATCAAAAGTCTTCAACCCATGACAATCAAATGGCTTTTGATGACATGCATGAGAAACCTCATTTGGATTCCAAAGTTGTCGGGTTGTGTAAAATTGATGGCTCATCTGATTTTGGGGTTGAAACAAAGAAGGCAGAGGAAAATAGGCCTGGCAGGCGTGGTAGGGTTCACGCCTCTTGGCGTCAAAGGAGTTCAGCCGATTCTGCTCTTCCTTCACAGACTCCAAATGAAAATGTGCAACCCCCTGATGGGACCAAAATTTTCAACAAACCTTCCAATCAGCATCTACCATTACCAGAACAGGTAAAATCTGATGACAGGGAGAATTACGACAAATTCATGCAGAAAAATTCAGACGTGGTTTCTGCCCTGACCAAAGATCAGGGGATGAGAAGCAAGCAAAAACATCATCAAACTCACAGAGTTACAGGAAGCAATTATGGGATTTCCGAGGATCAAAATTTCAAGAATGAAACAAATGATAAAAATGGTGACAGTCATCTCAATTTAGATACAAGTGAAAATGATGTGAAAAATTGCATAAATGATCCCCGTAAGCATGCTGTTGGTGAACATGTTAAGTCTCACTCTCGCTGGAAACCCAAGTCTCAAATTTCTCACCCAGGTAAGGGCACTGGAGGACAAAGAAACTTCTATCACGCTGTAAGAGTTGAGAAGTTCAGTTATCCTGGCACTGGGACCAACTACCTGAGTAATGAAGGTAACAACACCCTGGACCAGAAAGATCAGTCTCGTAATTCTGCTCCACCAGTGGAGCAGATGCATATCAGAAAACCAGTTGGCGATGTGAATGGACATCTCGATGGGCGTTTTATTAGAGAGCAGGAAGCAACATATAGGATCAGGGATTTTATGCACACTTCTGGAAAATCAAATGGCCAGAGAATAGATGACCAACGGAGGAGCACTCCATATTTTGAATACCAGCCAGTTGATCCTTACAGGAAGCAAAGCGATACATACCACAGGTCGAACTCGAACACCGATCAAGAACCACAACGTCACCATGCTTCCAGGCAGAGCTACAAGGAACATCATCATACTCAAACAAGAAACCATCGACGCTTCATTCGCGGAGCTACTACTGCCCATGTTGATTCTAACAATGGTGAAGAATGAAACATGCTATACAGGTGCTCACACGGCCACTTTGCTTGTTACCAACTGATTAGGCATTAAAACTCCACCGATAATACTTCACAGCATTACGAGGGAAGCTTTTGTAGTTGTAGTGGAAGTTTCACTCTGTTATTTTCCTTATCTGCATGTTGAGGCATAGTACGATCCTACCGAAAAGAGTTCATGGATTTGGAGCATGTGGGTTGGTCCCATTACATGTACATCCTCTGTCCGCCATCAAGAACGGGTTTTGCCGCCGATTTTCCTACTAGTTAATGCTGCTTCAAATATGGTTTGAGGTAAGAAGTGTTTGTTTCCACGAGTTGAAATCGCAATTTGTTACACGAGACATGTTGTTAATTAGTGTTTCTCCTCACTGTCTGCCCTACGTGGAACTTTGTACAGATATTTGCTTTGTGTTCCATGTCGACTCATTTTCCCCTCTTCAACTTTTTAAATTTTTTGGGGGTACTGATTTCTATTTCATGTGTTGCTTTCTGTTGGACCGGGCCAAACCAGTGGTGATCGAGGTGGACCATTTCAGTAATCGAACAGCCTAACTGGGTCTCTTAATAGCACCATTCTAGTCGGAGAGAATATGACTTTAGGTCTTTCAATAGCTAATCAAGCGATTTAAGATTAAAATGTGATATATTATAGGGGATTTTTCTCTGAAAAAGTGAGCTTATGAATATGGATGAGCCTCCATGAATGCTTGCTGAGTTAACTTGGTGGTTTATGGGTTTATGAGAAACTTTTGTAGTATCAAACCGGAGTCATTTCCGGATCAATTTTTTGGGCAACCTTATTTTTATCATCATTATTAATAAGAGATTTTATCCTCTTTTTAATCTTTAAAAAATATTTTATTAACTTGATTTAAATTATTTAAATTTAATTAAAACTATTCTAACTTTATTTAAATTATTCAACACTAGTGTAATAACTATAATTGTAATTACCATAATGTGGAGTGATTTTTTTTATTGGATATGCACATGCAGAGAATGAGGATAAGACACCTTCACATGCATATTACAGAGTTATTCTTAAGAGAATACTAATAAGAAAATTTAAATATATGTATATAAAATTTTAAATTTCTATTCGATATCTCACACAATGGATATCCAAAGATGTTCAAAATCAATATGGTATATATTTTTTTACTGATATAAATTATAAATTATATATATATAAGATTTCTGTATATATATATATATATATATATATATATATATATATATATATACTATTTTAATTTTCCCCAGAATATTAATATTAATAATAATACTTTAAATATAAAATAAGGAATAATAATAATTAGATTTATGACAACAACTCTACAATAAGACGATAATAACTCAATTGATGTTAGATCGATTTTCGATGGGAATAAAATGTCTTGGGTATTTATCTATCTTATTTTACTATGAGCTGGATGATGCTGAATATTTGGAGCGAACCGTATTACCTTTTACTTTAATAACAATCTATTGATTCTGTTAAAATATCTCATTGACTATGAGCTCTTTGTGTAAATGGTCATCCCCGGATCATAGTGTCATCGTAAGGTATTTAAATTGTCAACTCAGATACTTAAAATTTGTATCCCAGCTACGTCGTATTTATAGAAATATTTTTTTTCTAAATAGGGGGTGTAATCAAAAGATAGGCTTTTGGGTTGATCATCATGTGCACTTTTTAATTTATCTTGATGATTGATAAAAAATTTTAATAGAACCGGATCGATCATCAGGAATAGTTAGATTATTTTTTTTTTCTGTATATAAATAGTTATTATACTGAAAGAAAATACTATGTATCTTGATGTGGATCTATGATTTTTGACCATTTAAAATAAAGTAAACAATATGATAGCTTAATTATTGATTAGTGAAGTTGGTATAACTTTTTATAGGTAAATAGTCCCATTTACTTATTTATCAAAAGGAACACTCTAATTTTAAAATTATCATAATAAACATTAAAAATAGTATTATTCTCTTCCTATTCTTCCCGTCAATCTTTTAAATTCCACCCTTCTAAATTCTACGTTGTTTTTCAATGTATAAGTTTGATATAAAAAAATATCATACCCAACATGTACTATCGGGAAAATATCAAGAGCAGGCTAGAGTTGATATGAAAAATATCAAGTTCAATCTAGACTTAATATTAGACCATATCAGATCTAAGCTGGACTTAAAATAAAAAATATGGATCTGATATTAAATTATATTAAATTTAAATTAGATTTGATATGGGAACATATCATATCACCGTGTGATATAGAAATATATGAAATCCTTTTCATATCTGAAGAGAGGAGATGCATGGAAAAAATGATCGTTTTTGATAAATAAAGAAACATGGGCGTTTTTTTACAGTAAAAAAATCGAAGTTTGGTACCTATAACAAGATGACTGTTTTACCCTGCAAGAATGACCCAATTGAGTCGAGCCATGTGTCATGAATAACAACGGCCGCAATAACAAAATCGCGCGGCGTATTCATGGAAAAACAGGAAACAATTTTTTTTTTGTTTTCTTTCAGCCATTAATTTCGCGTTCACTGCCACATAGGGGTGAGTAAAAGTTTGGTTAAACCGAATAAATCGATTAAACCGACCAAATTTAAAAATTCGGTTCGGTTTATTCAGAAATTCGGTTTTTTATTTCTAAAAAATCGGTTAATTCGGTTAATTCGATTCGGGTTCAGTTTTGATTTTTTTTTATTCGGTTAAATCGAATAAACCGAATAGACCGAATTTTTAAACCAAATCGGTTTTTTAGACCATAAATTTTAGACCAAACCAAATTTTTATTAAGCTAAACCAAATTTCTAGAAAAAATCGGTTTATTCGGTTTGTTCGGTTCGGTTTGTTCGATTTTCTTGGAAATTCGGTTCGGTTCGGTTCGGTTTTTATCGAAAATCGGTTCGGTTCGGTTTATTCGAAAACAAATCGATTCGGTTCGGTTCGGTTAATTCGGTTCGGTTCGGTTCGGTTTTAACCGAATACTCATCCCTACTGCCACCTTGGAGCCGAGATTCTTCTCCATCGCTCCTCGCCTTCTCGCTACTGGTGTGGGAGGGAGGGGGAGGCCTCGCTCTCGTCTCATTGCCCGAGACCTAGCGATGCAGTAGGCGGATCGACGACAGGTACAGATGGATTAGCGTTCCACGGAGTCCCTCGATTCATCATCGCAGCAGGTTCTGATTTTTTTTAATTTTTTGTTTTTGAAAAAAAAAAATCTTTTCCTGTTGTTTGAGGTGAATAGGGAGTGATGGGGCGGAGGAAGGTGTCGGCGTTGCTCCTTTTGATCGTCTTCTTCGGGGGGTTTTGCTGCGCCTCTGCTGCTTCCCCAGCTAGTGAGCGCGATTCTGGTGTCCTGTGGGGTTTCGTGCGTTCCCGATCGATGATTGATCTCCCTGTTTTGCATTTTTTTTTTAGGGTTTGCGAGCGTGTTGTTCTCCAATCTCTTGTCTGCCCTCTGGCGGCGGATTTGGTCGGCGACGACGGATTCGAGGATCGGTAGGATCGCGCCTCCTTTCCTATTGATTTATTGGGGGCGTGCAGCGTGCTTGCTTGATTTGGTTGTTTTGGATTGATCAGCGATCTCGAGCCGCTCGAACGTGAAGTTCGAGAGTGGATACAGCGTTGAGACTGTTTTTTATGGGAGTCGGCACGGAATCGAGCCGTTCTCCGTCGAAGTCATGCCGGGAGGGGTGCTTCTGGTTTTGGATTCCGAGAACAGCAACATCTACAAGATTTCTTTGCCCTTGTCGAAATGTGAGTGTTCTTGATCCTGATAAAGATTCAAGTACAATTTGCATACCATTGCACCGCCTAGAACACCGGCTTACTTGTTGTGAATTGTAGTGACCAACCATGCCATTTGGCCAAACAACTTTCACTCCGTGCCAACGAGACCCCGCAAAATTTTTCTGGAAGAAATTAGCAAAATGTGAACTGTCTAAGCACTTGCCTAAACCTACAATATGAACTTTCTTAAGGATCTCTGGTACTTAGACTCTTCATCTATGTATCCTCTCCATGCCCACGTCGGATATTGACACTAGCACATCGATACTTTGGGCACTCAATATTACAATATTGTTCACAGGACACTTGAATCCACATTCCAAACCCGTGTTAGACTCTTATATCCAAGTACGAGTAACCTAGTTAAGGAAGCCTCCAAGTGGTTTATGTAAAACTCGCGTGTGAATTCACTGATGCGAACTGTTCTGAAGAACATCAAGAAAGGCTGATGGTTGATGATGATGATGATGATTTCATTCTGCCAATATCAAGGTGTAAAATAAACTGATTTGTTAGTCAAGCATGTTGGCTAGCTTGAATGTCACAAAAACTTTATAATCTTGTGGTTTAGTTATTTGAAATGTTTGTTCTAGATACATTCTTGAATGTAAGGAAGCCTCCAAGTGGTTTATGTAAAATTCGCGTGTGAATTCACTGATGCGAACTGTTCTGAAGAAACATCAACAAAGTCTGATGGTTGATGATGCTGATGATGATGATATCGTTCTTCCAATATCAAGGAGTAAAATAAACTGATTTGTTAGTCAAACATGTTGGCTAGCTTGAATGTGACAAAAATTTTATAATCTTGTGGTTTAGTTATTTGAAATGTTTGCTCTAGATACATTCTTGAATGTAATTGTTTCTAAATAAGCTCGTATTTTCTTCCCATTTGTATGATACTGTGTTTGACTAATTAAATCTCTTTGGTGTTATACTGAATTGTTGGGACAGACAGCAGACCTAAGCTTGTTGCTGGTTCAGCTTACGGATCGAGTGGTCATGTTGATGGGAAACCACGCGAAGCAAGGATGAACCATCCAAAAGGACTCACAGTTGATGACAAGGGTAACATTTATGTTGCCGATGCAAAGAATAAAGCAATTAGGAAAATCAGTGATTCTGGTGAGTTCAAAAGACTGAAAAATTGAGTTTTGCCAAAAGAATAAACTAGAGCAACAAATTGAAGTGAGAGTTAAATTACATTCTAACAATGGATTGTATGTTTGGATAGGTGTTACAACAATAGCTGTAGGGAAGTCGTACAGAGTGGGCAGTATAGGTCTGCATATTGAAGATGCAAAGTTCTCTGACGATTTTGAGGTAGTGTATGCCAGTAGTAGCTGTTCTCTTCTGGTGGTTGATAGAGGAAATCAGGCAATCAGGGAGATCCATTTGAATTTTGACGATTGTGCTGACCAGTATGGAGCTCGCCTTTCTCTAGGTAGAGCTTCAATTGCTAAGTGTCATCTTTTCCTCTTTTCACAATGTAGTTTGTGTAAGTACTCATCGATCCATGACATTGATATGGGACTAGGAGGGTTTGGTTTCGTTAAGATCACTTGGTGACAACTAAATCTGTTGCAGGAATCGCAATGCTGTTTGCTGCTGCTTTCTTCGGGTACATGCTTGCATTGGTGCAGCGGAGATGGGTTGTCGTAGCATCTTCTTCTCATGTATGTTAGTATTCGCATTTCCATTTCTTAACTATGAATGTGTGAATTATGGATATCAATTTTACAAGATGTTAGTATGAAACAATAGTAGAAGGGGAGCCTTGACACAACGATAAGTGTTGTCGTGTGACCTGAAGGTCATGGTTTGAGTCACAAAAACAACCTCTTATAATGTAAAGTAAGATTGCGTACAATAGACCCTTCTCCGGGATCCCTCATTGGTGGGAGCTTCGTGCACCTGACTACCTTTTTTTATTATTATGAAACAATAGTGACTCCGCTAAGGTATATGCAAGTAGTTCATGCACAAATCATACTTTATATATAGCTTTGGAAAGCCACTGGACCCTACCTGCTTTCGGTTGATGATATTAAATTGAATGGCAAGAACAAGACAACCTTTCTTTGAGAATCATAACTTTTTTTAAAAACACATTCTTTCTGTGGAGTGCTATATGCTTTATTGGGGAATCATATTCCATAGGCCTATCTATCTCTGTGATATATGGCTCCAACAAGCCTCCAGACCGATAACGATAAAATCATAGTCATGTTGATTTTATAACATGTTAAAAGTCATTTATCAAATTTGTTCATCAGGTTTAAACCAAGATTCAGGAACATAATTGGATGGGTACAAATTGAATTTGGTCAAGCCGGCTAGGGGCTTATGTAGTTCATCCTAAGTGACTGCAGTTCGGTTTACGTCGTTGTTGGGCTCACTGAAGTGAAAGATCTTCGGTTGAGAAGGAAATGCTATTTTGGGTGTGAAGTTGGTTTGCTTGAGATGGACATAGTTGAAGCTCTAAGGTTTCTCTCGCTCATTGCGAGCTGCTAAAGCTGGTAAAGAGCTATGATAAAAATGCTTCTAGTATTGTAACACTGTCTACTTATATATAGATCGTTGAGGTAACCGTTGCCCAGCGTCCTTGTGCAAAGTGTCAGCCGGGGTTGGTTTTGCATATTTTCTGTGGATCAATCTCTGCTGCATTGTTCCAACTGAGGGTCACATATCGTTGAAGCCTTCGACAATGATTCAGTCCGGAAGTGAGTCTTACCCACATTAAGTCACTTGTCGAGGTCCCAACTTAATGAATGGTATCGATCATGCTTTGCTTCTATTTAGTTGCAGTTCTTTTTGCACATCTTGTATAACATAAGTTATACTAATAACACTTAGGTTTGATTATGTTATATTTCGGTTCTTTATTTTACATATCTGGTATTAATTGTGATATTTGACTTGATTCTTTCAGGAAGAAAAAACTACCACAAGAAGCTATTCGGCTAGTCCTCATCATCAGCCATTAATTCCACCCGAAACTGAAACCGAAAAGCAGGAAGATGTAGAAGGATTCTTCACCTCACTAAAGGAGATCACTGCATCTGCTGCTGCTTCTATTGCTCCAATATTTGGTCGAATCTTATCGAGAAGAAACACGCCTAGTCACCTCAGAAATCAACAACCGCAACAAGAGGACAATGTATGGCCTCTGCAGGAAAGCTTAGTGGTCCCGGATGAAGAACCACCTCCATTTGAAACACAAACACACAGTCCGCGCAAGACCTACGCATTCATGTCGAAGAATTCAGAGAAGCTCCAGCAACTACAGCACGATACAGCCTATTTCACCGAATGGGGTGGAGTGGAGCGCCACAACCGCAGCACCACCTGAGATGACACGAGGTGGCATTTGGTGCAGTCAGGAATCTGGTAGCTGATAGGATGAAGCAGAGATGAAGTCTGTGAAACATGGAGATCCTCTCCAAACCTTCTGCGAACTCTGCTCTGAGATGAAAGAGGAGATTGTGTTTGTTGATCACTAGCAGAAGTTTTAACATCTGCCTGATATACGGAGAGAGAGGGGGAGGGAGAGTTAAAACTTGAATAAAATTCCCTAGTGTTAGGTCGTATTATATTTCTTATTACATAAACTGGACTTTTAGTAAAATTGTAAATAAATCAAACGTTCAACAAGACTTGATAAGAATTTATTTATGATTATTCAATAGACACTATTAATTAAATGAATAAGTTTAAACAAGTTGAACAACCAAGCAAGTTTTAAATATAAAAATTTCAAACAATCAAACAGATTAATTGACAACTTAACAATATGTAAATAAATTGTTTGCATTGACTTACAAGTTTAAACACAATAAAATTTACTCAACTTGAACTGTGTACTGGTCCTTCTCTTGGCCTTTTCTCTTAGACCCATTTCCCCTATCGACTACAAGGGGGCTGTGAAATAGTTAACTTAAGATCTTGTATGGTCCCTACTGCTCAGATCTGCACTGAGGGAAAGGAGTACTAAAACTCAATTCTAGCAAAATCAAACAAGAGTTTCCAAGGGTATACTTAAACACTGGCTGGAATACAACCACTTCGGTCCAGTCAATCAGACCTCTCGCATGTAAGCATCACATCTGATAACAATTTTATCATATCATTACCTACCCAAGTATTGTTCCTAATGTTGTCGAAGTAAATGAGAAAAGAAAGAGGGAAGACACACCTAGGTGGACAACAATTTACATACAAGGATGTTTCTAAATACAATGAAATGTGTGAAGGATCTCCAACCGGCAAAAACCAATTGTTACAAATCAACAAGTTGATGAAGAGGAAATGATATCACAAATAAAGGTAATCTCACTAAATCCATACAGTATACTGATCCCCTTCCACACGTACAATACTTATATATAGGCTTATGAATATAGAAATCAATTTGTCGACAAATGGGGGATTAATTCTATAGCTCCACTTTGTTCCTCTGCGCCTCGAATCCACTCGGAATATATATATTGCAAGATGTTGCATTCATCAAGTAACAGAGGAAAACTTAACGACATCCGACTCTAGTATTTGTATCCAGCTGAACTGTTTTGCGGTGGTCCAGGTGGCAACCTGTTTGGGGTACGACGACTACCAGAGTTTGCTCCTGAACTTGCATCGCCATTCTGGGTTGGGGTGCCATGCCGCCGGCTGCTGCTGCTTCTGGACCTAGATGATGAGTCAGTGTGTGAGCTGTCTACCGATCCATTTGCCGCAGCATCAAATGCTGATCTCCAATCCTCACCAGGACCATTGGTCCTTGGGCTACTTTCTGCAGTTTTTACAAACATGCTCATTAAGTTATGAATTACATGGGAACTGGATCGACCCTGTTGGTTCAGTCAATAAAGCGAGGAGCTGGAAGCCAAGCAGGCCCAAACTAATGCTTAAGATTGGGAATTGCAAAATGATAAGAACCAAAATAATCAGCTAAATTATCGCAAATTAAGACTCTACATGTAGTTTTTGTTGCAAGGATGAATAAGGCTTAATATAAATGTACTGTGAATATTAATCTCGATACAAGTGAATATATATTGCATATAATCTTTTTTATATTTTACATTAGCAAATATAATTATATTTTTCCTAAACCTATATAGACGTCAATGGTTATTTTTTGGATCCACCAGATTGAATCAGTAGCTTCAATCAATTAACCAAAGAGCTGGAAGCCAAGAAGGTCATAGTCAATGCTTAAGATTGGAAATGCCAACAAAAAAAAAGCAAAATATTCAAGATTTTTTTCTGGTACAACAAAATAATCGGGAATTTGTAGAACTGCAAGGAACAGAATTTATTTCTAAATCTCATCATCTTAAGCAGAGACATAAAAGCTTAAATTGGATTTATAAATATTTTCAATTATTGGGCTAGATTTTAACACTTTCCAGGTATTATGTTATATAGATGAATTAGTTTAATAATAATGTATGTTTTGACATTTATAAATATATAAATGACTTATGATATCATTTTTTTGATCAACCAGTTTAAATCGGTTCAACCAACCGGACCATCAAATAGTCAATCAGTGTTAAACTGCTCAATTTAACACTAGTACCTAGTACATGTTGGGAAAGTGATGTGCAAGATATGCAACAGCCAAAAATGAATCTTAACACCTTGTGAAGCCTGGGATTGGTAGTATGATTGAGTTTAGGTTAACTAGTGCACCTAGAAACCCATTAAAGGAAGTTACCTGCTGCCGAGCTACCATCAGACCAGCTAGCAGCAGCCGCTCTGTTGTCATGGATGCTTAGTTGACGTGTAAGTTTTGAGAGGAGAGATGATTGTTTTTGAATCCTTTCTCTTCTACGCTTCACATTTTGGTCTTCCTGGAGTAGTTCTGTAATCTTCGCGTTGCTTTGAGCACTAGACCAAAGAATACAAATCAGTTGAAAAGGAATGCATCCACTAAACTTACATATTGTATAATCTCAATCCTGATCATGAACTATCAAAATCAAATTCACAGAAAAATGGTCATGTTTTAGTCATGCTTTATCTGACTGCAATGTGCTTGATCACAAATGCATTAAAACCTACAAGAATCAGCATTCCAAAGTCTATTACAAAAGCTTGGGAATTGCGATCAGAACAATGTGCCAGTGCTATGCTTATATATAAGCATTTGATTTGTTCATGAACTACATAAGTGTTACATTATAGTACCATACGCTTGTCGCCTTGCTAAGTAAATCATGCTCCATCCATGGGGATGGGTTTACTTAGGTCATAACAACCTTCACAACAAGACCTCCATCAGGAAAAATTAAGATAACTAGTGAGAATTTCCAAATATTTCATGATTAACCACTGTAATGAAGTTAACATTCTGCCTAATCATTTCCTCACCAATATGGAAATAAAGATGTATCCTACCTACCTACACTAGTATGCAAGTGACTTCCCCCCACCAGATAAATACTCCAGCATTACAGGCAACAAAATCAATCAATTTTTATATGCACAACAGTTTCCAAGCATATTATTGAAGAATGGCAAGGAACAAACCTTACTGAGCTATATAGTTGATTCAACATATCTTCCTTAGCTTTCTCAACTTGGCATAGCACAACTGCCTGATCATACAGAAAAGAAAGATAAGGACCTGTAATATCTCAAATAAGAAGACAAAGCAACCCATAGACAACATTTACCTTTGGTACATTAGCAGCAAGGCTGTTCAATACAGCCTCTACATAACCTCGAACTTCTTGGGACATCCAACGAAGTTCTTCTTCAGGATCAGCTGGCCTTCTAACCATTGTGTCCTAAAATTGTCTGGCATTAGTTTGGGATCTAATATAAAACAAGATCAAGAGTATAGCATATGCATCTGAAGCAGATAATAATGGAAGAGCATGGGCATGTGAGCACATAAATAGATTCGTGCATGAATACAAGCATGCCAGTAAGCACTGTAAAGGGCATATCAAAATCCATATGTTTCTTGACAATGAAAAATTGTGATCGCAAGAAATATGAACCTTCATATTTCAGCAATCCACCAGATTGTAATCCCTATCACTATCCAAAATGCTCCTCGAAAAAAAAAAAAAAATTCGCAGTTATATAACAAAAATCAGTTGCATAAATTTATTCAGCAAGCTTGGTATTCTAGGTATTATTAGCATATATAGCTCCACTTCACATGGAATATTTTGTGTAACTTTTTTCAGCAAGTTTCATATCACAGGTGATAGAATATAAAGCTGCGTCCCACATGGGATACTGCCAGCTATTTAAGTCACATATTTTAATAGTGTTAACTCTAGTTTTAACTTAGTAACTAAACAGGCTGAGCCTGAAGGTTTTATTTCCTGGTGATTTCAACAAATTGTATCGTTTTAAGTGGCCAATCGAGTCAGAGACTTCAATGCACAGCTATGCATTGTGTTACTGAAGTTTCCTAATCACCAAACACCATTATTATATCTTCTCCATAGACTCTTATCAATATCTACAGGAAACTCTATGTGAGACTTGTCAATTCAGTGAAATAAAAGAGTTTGACAGTAAAGCATCTCAGGGACTGACTCTTTTACAAAGATAGATATCCCCCTATGAAGGCAATTGTCTTTGATATATTGGGCTGTTATGAAGCAAAACAAAAAAGTTAACCAAGCAACGATGAGAATACCAAAATGACGAGTAGAATTACTGGAAGATAATATAACAAAAAAATTATTAATATGCAAAAACAATAGGTGAAGGAGAGCTTTGGCGCAACGGTAAAGTTGTTGCTTTGTGACCAAAAGGTCACGGGTTCGAATCCTAAAAACAACCTTTTGTAAAAAGCAGGGTAAGACTGCGTATAATGGATCCTTCCCCGGGACCCTGCATAGCAGGAGCTTCATGCACCGGACTACCCTTTTTTTTATCCAAAAGCAATAGGTGTAGGTGTCACTTCGATAGATGATAAATGACTAAGAAAATTAAATTAAGATCAGACAGACATGATATAGAGAAGCATATAGAAAGGAGTAAAGTAAGACAAAAAAAGTTATAATAATAAAAATAATTTAATTAATTTAAATATTACTAGTAATTAAAGTCTTGTGTGGAGGAACAAGAATCATATAGTTGAGCAAAACATAGCTCGAAGATGACAATTACCAGTCATGATAAATATCTGATCATGTATTTTTCTAATGGCATAAAAAATTACTTATGATTCAGCATGTGTGTGAGTGCTAGAATACACAACAGACTCCTGATTGGAATATCTTTCTATTCATTGTTATGCTCTAGCCTTCAGCACATGAGTACATTATTCTCTTTCATCCAAATAATATTGTTCCATTACTTTCTTCTCTAACTAAAGAAGGAACACACTTATATCTGAGAACTTACAAGTGAACCATCAGAATGACTTTGTCTCATTGGTGTAACTCCAGATTCAGGTGCACCCTTTGAGGAAGTAACTTTTGAAGAGCCAGTGATATTTCCTATCTTATTCATCCACTCAACTTTCTCAGCCAAGTTCTCAGCCTTTAAAATCACAGCACTATGAGCTGCGAGCAACAGATCCATGAATCAATAACACACAGAAAAGGGATGCTGACAAAACGGTCCATTTAATATTTACTAAATAGTTTGGGTATTACATCTTACGATTATTTCTACTAGTTATTATTGTAAATTACCTTTTAAAACAGTTTTATATGCAACTTTACTAGTTATCTTAAAGACAAGGGTTGGGCTTTTTTCTGCTCCATTTGCTTTTTTGGAGTCCTTCGAACTTTTGGGAGGATCTTCCTCATCTGGAACCTCTTCAAGGTTACATTCCTGCAGATGAAAAAACATGTGTACTCATTAGCAAAAAGCATGTGGATGCTAACAAAACATATGGAAGAATTGCTGCAGAGTAAAAAGATTCACACTGTAAGCAGATATAGCATCATGTCCTACATGTATCTAGCACAGACTTTTACATATATGTTTATGAGCAGCCAGTCATTTCAGTGGGGAACTCATGCTAGATAGACTTCCAAGTACAAAATCTGCTGCCCATCTAAAAAGGTGGATACACCATCAAAAGTACCTTCTATATCCAATTCAAACTTAATATTTAACTTCGCTGGTAACCACCTCTCCAGACAAATAACTCCATTTCACTGCATTCTTTTGTAATACAGCTCAAATATAATATTTCTAATATAATATAATATTTTTGTGAAAATATTTCTAAGATAGTTGCCTGTTAAACTCCATATAATATGAAAGTTTTCAGTAGAAGACATACTTCACATCTGTCAGCAGTTCTACAGTGGCTATCAGCCCACACAACTTGATCCAATTTCCTTTTTACCTCTATAATTTCTCCTAAGTAATCCTAAACAAGAAGAGAGTGCTTGATAGGATATTCGAGTTACCACTTATTACCAGGTATATTGTTGTTAATTTATTAAGAAAAGGGATATTGTTTAATTCCCTATATATATAAAAAAAAATGTAAACTTGTCAAAGCGAAGTGCTAACATGCTTCAAATTTTATTGAAGAAATATAGAGGCACACAACTCTCCAGATGTAATTCAATTTATAAAAACGCTAGAAGTGCATTACCTATAAGTAAGGTAACAACAACAATGAACTTACGTTGCTATAGACACAAAACAAGTATAATTTCTTAAACATCTCACTTCGTCAAAAAAAGCATGCCATTAAGGGTGTATTTACTAGATGAGAAATGGCAGGAAGAAACAAGTTAACTTCATGCCAAGTAGCTGTCCCAATTTCTGCTCTCTAGTTCTATTCTTTTATTTCTCTACAGTGAGCAGGCCCTAAAATAATATGATAGTAGAAAGGCTTGTTTTGGTAAGTGAAGCTGTAAAGGAGAAGGATAAAGCAAGCATCAGTACCTCCAAAGTGATAACCCCATGAAAATGCTTCTCCTCCTGCTTTTTTGTGTATCCAAGCTGAATATAAAGCAATGCAGAACACAATTTATAAATAGTTGCCAATATGCCTAATAATTTGTAAACTATGTAACAAAAAAAGTAGGATTTACCTTTCCACTTTTCTCATTGAGGACAAACCATCGCTTGCTCCAGCCATTTGTTTTGGCACTTTTCTTCAGTAAGAATCCTAAATGAGAAAAAACAAAAAATTAATGACTCCATAAAAAAGTGGATCATGAGGAAGAACTTCAATACTAAGATTAATGTGCAAAAAAGCATAGAAATGAATATCATATTGTTGTAAGACTAAAGATGATCTTGTAGGAGATTAATTGTGAATGCAAATTTCTTGAACCTGAATAAAATCCTGCATAATATTGAACCAGTAGAAACAACAACTTGTTGGTAGCCAAGCTAGAAAGTATAACATTTTAACCCAATTATATTCAAATGCTCACAAAAGCAACTCTATGAAGTGATATTTTTCTACCAATTAGACAAGCAAATGAAATACATCTAAATAAAACAACCCTGATACTAATTTTACAGAACTGTTATTCCCTCTTAATATTTCAACTACTCCTTTAATCAGTCCTGTGATTTTATTTCTTGTTATATTAGAAATAGTCTATTAGGATGCAAGTTTTAGTTGTAGGGATATTTTTGTCATGAGACTGTGAATGAAGCATTCATTCTCTCCATAAATCAAACTATTAAATACAAATTATATCCCAACTCTGTTCAATTGCCCATGACTAATTGTTCCATATCTTATCAATTCCATTAGGTGAACCAAGCGTACTCTTAAAGTATGATGAAAGCTGCGTCATGACACATGAAATAATGTCAAAGTATATATTTAGTACACATGAAAAACCTTTTGCCCAAAAATCATTGCAGAATCTGTCGAAATCATAATGGAGAAATTCTAGAAAACTGGGTTAGGGACCTGCTGTTATTTCTCCAGAAGGTCCAGCAACCTGCAAGGTGGATGTGGAACCCTCTTTGGTTTCTTTGTCTTGTTGATTAGATTTATCTTTCATTGATTTCAAACTACCACCTTGAGCTCCTTGTTGGGGGCTTGATGCCTGGTTTGCAACAGAAGCAATCAATGATGAGACAACAAAAACTCATTACACTATTGCAAAAGATATGGCGCTAAGAAAATTAATTATTTATTTACTCTATTCAAGATGGCTTGCTCTGCTTCATTTGCTTTCTTTGATGATCGATTCTTCAGCTCATCCTCCTTACGCTGCCTCTCCATTCTGGGAACAATTTTGAAGATTGCAGTTACGATTAAGTAATTACAAGATTGAGACGCATCAGAAGATCACAGTTACAATCAGGTAATTACAAGCTTGAGAAACATCAGAAGATCGCAGTTACAATCAAGTAATTATAAGATTGAGACACATCAAAACTTGTAGATATCATATCTACCAACTTCCGAGGACTAGCTGTGTTTACTTCAGACTAAAAGCTTGTATGTCTGGACTTATCAGTTATCAGTTGTCATGTGAATGCAAATAACATCGTCCAAGGAAAAATGGAAAACCAGAAACTAAGAATCGAGTGAGCCAAAGTGTTGCTCTTTAGTTGTTAGTACCAGATTAGTCAGAAATTGAATTGAAGGCTTTAGAAGCTAAGATGATTACTCAAAGCCTAGTAGCTTAAAAATGCATAAAAACATCTCATTGAAAAAAATAGTTGAATACAGAAATCTTAATTAGCATTATCAAATTCAAAGTCTTAAAACTAAAAGCAAAAAAGAATCAGAGAAAATTGCAACAGATTTAAAGCTGAATATGGAAGCCCAAGTATCTATGTTTCATTTATAGGTTCAAATTTTTTTACACCAAATACAAGAACTGGAAACCTAATAAAAACATACCTCCGCTGAACTAGACGTATGAAATGTTGCGGAGGAACAAATGCACGCTCCATATCAACTAATGCAACCACCATCTTTTTGGCCTCATTTCTGAAGTTCTCTAATGCAGTTGATGCAATAGCAATCACCTTTTCCATAGAAAGAGAATCGTGCAATAAGAAAAGAACTGCAAGATACATTTTGGTCAACAAATAAAGCAACATTAATAGCAGTCTACCTCTCTTTTAAAAGGAGGATATCGACCTAGTCCAGGTGTACCATTTGCTGAAGCAGAAACTATATCCAACAGAACACGGTGGACCTATTTCATAAAGTCCAGACAAAGAATAAGATTAAACTACTACAAATGTTTTAATGGCATGATAGATGCCTATCATGATAATAAGATCTAAGCTGCATCACGTGCAATTTAAGTTGTGGAAAAGTCTGTTGTACTAATTCATGCATTGTGCCCATGATCTAACATTCAAAGGTGGCACCTAAATCTAACAAGCATGGGTATGAAAAATCAAGAAGCTTAAACGATGTTGTTAAGCTTCTAATCCTAGTAATTACCAGCTCGAAGAAGGAAAATGCCAGACTCAAAACAGAGGGGAAAAAAGGGTAAAAGTATCCTAAGGAAACAAAGTAAAACTTAAACACATGAATGATTTTGAAAAAAAAAAATCAAATCAAATTTCGATAAAGTTTCATGAGGTCACTACTTCAATAAGAGATTACACATAATTCAACCAAAAAATAGCTTGATTATAAGCCTAAAATACTTGGACCATTTACCTCATCAACACAAAGGCGTGATGGTTCTTTTGCTAGTTCCAATACTCCCTTTATCAAAGATCGCAAACCTTTCTCAGGAGATATCAAGTATGGCTGATAACCATCAGCCTCCAACACAATCTAGAAGACAGAATGATCAATAGAGAGCAATTAATTTATTGAAAAACATGCACTGAAGAACAAAAAAAAATAACAGTCTGGACAAAAGTACGCATACTCTTTTGACATTGTTGATATCAAAATGCCTATCCAGTGGAAGTTGTTTTATTCTGTTAGGAAAGTTCCCTTCAAATGTTGCAACAACTTTCCAACCTGAACCCTGAAAAAGAAACCCAAAGGTGCTATATATAACAAACATATAATGTTACAAAATGACCTCAAAAAAAGTGCTTGTTTTTTTAAACGTTACTGGATTAGTATCATTATAGACTTTTAAGATAAAAACTGATTGCTCATTGCAGTAATTAGTAGAAAGTTTGAATGTGAGTGTTAAACAACAAAATTAGACACCCACAATGTTCTTCCCTTATTGTTGCATTAGGAAGTGGATTCAGCAACAAGACATACTGTATTAACATCTAACCATGGCACCCTTTAGATCTCTTCTGCAATTGTTTGGTTGCCACAAGGAATATAAGAAATTTAATAACCAATTTTGTTCAAGGGCTTGGCTTTTATATATGTCAAGGGACAGCTACTAAAAGAGATTGGATTATTAATTCATCCTGTGGCATGAGATTCACAATCATTTGTAGTAAGACATTCATTGATAAGCAATCAGTGTTATCTCCAAGGATTCAGTTATATAGTCCTCAAGCCCAAGTTCCTAATTGATTTTGGCACTCTGTATTTGTTTATCAAATGTCTTCACCATTTTTAACAAGGCTAATAATGTTTGGATGCATATTCATAGATTTAATAATGCCTTGTTGCGGATAAAGTTAATTTTCAATTGAGGAATTCAAACTTGGACAAGCTTGAGCACCTAGGCGAAGGCCTAGTGACAAAACTGACAAAACCTAATCATAGAGTAGACTCAACCTAATATATAAATAGAAAAGAAAAAAAAAATACTGACCTCACCCGTCGCAACATGTTGCAAAAATTTGTCTTCAAATTCTCGACAAAGCTCCAAGGCAATAGCTCTGGTGCCTTCCGCACTCTCCACCATTTGTTCACCAAGTCTAAACAACTCATCCTGCACAATCTGTGACTTACCTTGTAATCTGCAAGTATCATGTTAAAATTAATACATTGTAGAAGGATTTTTTTTAAAAAAAAAGGTAGAGATTGTATTAATGACAGCAAGAACATAGAAGAAAGGCTTCAAGTGACACCTGATAAGCACAATAAGATATACATGTCACTAATATGAACTCAAGCATTTCTGGTAATGTGATGGAAGTATGTAGGCTAAGAAAGTCAAAGTGTCAAGGGAACTCAAAAAAGTTCAAATTAAGTCAAGTCTTCTTATTTTTCTAATGATTATTATAGCCTATAAATTATTACAGTAATGTTCCATAACCATCTCCCGTTAATGCGAGTTCATTAGCGAGTCCCGGGGAAGAGTCTATTGTGCACAACCTTACCCTACTTTACAAGAAACTGTTTTCGAGACTCAAATCCGTGACCTCTAGATCACACAACAACAACTTTACCTTTACGCCCAAGCTCCCCTTCAATGTTTCATAGCTATATTGGTTCAATAATTTGGGACATGTTTTCATAGGATTGTGTATCAAATATCCGATTAAAAAAATATACAATTTTTTTATTAGAATTGAACCAATTTTTTTGGCTGGCCCTATGATACCATATTGCTAGAGACAGTTCAAAAGTTATTACACATCTACAATGAGAAGTAGTAGTTAAAGGGTAATAACAAAAGGAGATGGCTAACAGGAATAATTTCTCATTATCAAAAATAATCCGCCTACTATCAGCGTTAGTTCATGTAATGCAGATGTAATAACAGAATAATGCGTACTAGTTCTAGCATGCTTTTTACATGTAATGCCAAAGAGGAAAGTGGTTGAGTCACAGGTGGTCCCAAAGTCAGGCAGGATATCTTGGTAAAAAAATTATTGCCCACCCAGTCACAGCTTCAAACGTCATACTGCTTGTATAGAAAGTGAAAACTGCACTGGTCACAGTGACACAGGCGAAGTGTTCGAAAGTCAAAAGAGCCAGCCCACTTTCATTGCCACAATAAAGGAAACAAGCTAGGGATCCCAGGGATCTACCAGTACCGAAACTGTCAGACTCAAAAAGTCCAAAGCACTTGATGAAATAGGATAGCTCTTCTAGCCAAAACCCATCGCACACATTGACCCTATTGGTTTAGTTGCTTCCTTAGGCTTGCCAAACAACTATTCAAAGAATTACAAGCAAACCAGATATGCATCAAGTAAAATAGTAGCACCATGATGAAGGTTTTCCTTCTTTTACAGTACACAGGGAAATTTGTCCACCACCAAACATGTGTAGTTAATTACTTCCCCCAAAAATAAACACTCAGATAATATTCCACAAGTGTAAGCAAAAAAATAAATAAATAAATAAAATTTACCCTGAAAGAAGATTTGGCAATCTCAGCTTCATTCTACTGCGAATTTGCTTGGAAAGTGCATCAACTAATGCTACTCTTCCAAGCTTACTTTGTGGAGCACCAGTAAGTATAGTTTTAAGACTCTCAGTCTCAGCTCTCCATGCTGTTTCAAGTGAATTTTCAGATCCAACAGAACCAGCTTGTGCTGAAGCAATAGAAACAGATTGACCGATCAGAGCAACCCATGGAATATCAGCAGTAGAGGGTGGCCCCTGAGACAAAAGAAGAGCTTGAACTGCTGCAAGACATTTCTGGTCCCCAGCAGCTTGATCGATCTTGCTGATAATACCAATGGTTCTACTTCCTAAATAAGAGGAGACAAGACTTTCATAAAAGAACTACAACAAGAAGTCAATAGAAAAATACAAGTTGTCATTGACCTGAAGTTAATCTTCAATATATTATGTTTGTAAAAAAGGAAAATGTTCAAAGGCAAACACCACAAACCTTCTGAATCAAATTCCTTAGCCAGTCTAAGAGCTCGATAAGAAGATATTTCAGGTGCCAGAGCAGCCGGCACTATAAGTAGCAATATTGCATCATTGCGTGCACCATAATCACTGACCTAAAGGGAGATAATTACAGCCGCATCCACAAAACATTAAAAATAGAAGAAGAAAATTGGAAGTGAATGCAATTTAATATTAATAGAACTTCACAATTATAAATTGCAACTTACAATAGAATCATCCATTAACCTCTGGTCTAAACCTGGAAGATCAATTAATTTTAAAGACGGAGCTGGGGAAGAAAGAAAAAAACAACCGTGAGTATACCTAAAGTTTCTTCCATAAGAACTGTGAGAGTCTAATCAGTAGAAGAATATATATATCTATATGACCTGTACTAGTACGGAGCTTCAGATATATCTCATCTGCACGGCCCTTTCCTGAACCTTGAACTCCAGTTCCCTTACTTAGTCTGTCCTGAAGAGAGTGCCTAAGGGCACCTTAGATCAACATAGAAATGTGTCAAGACTCCGTCAAAACGCAAATACTATAGAACATGGTAAAGAATTATCTAATCTTCGAAACCCAACCCAACCATCAGTAGGAGATATACAAGAGATGCAAACTGTGATTGTAGATAAACTGAAAATGTTGTTACAAGGATTTGAGATCTTACTCGCAGAGACTTGTTGAGATTTGCTGTCTATTTGCAAGACAATTGATTTACTACTCAATGAACTATCCCTTTGCAGATCAATACTGATAGGGGCGCGAGTCGCGCCATTCTCTCCAGTCGGCTGCAAGCAATTAAAACCAGTTTTAACTGACAGAAAGGCGAAGGCAAGAGATGGCAAACAAATAATATACCAGTAATGCAATTACAAACTCAACATACCAGGACCGGGTGTCCGATTAAGCTGTTCAACACTGCTGATTTACCAGCCCCCTGAGGCATTAACCAGACACTTAAAATAGAATTTGAAACTGGACTTCTGACAGACTATCGAACCAATCCCATTTCCTAATCTTGGAAGAATAAAAGCGATTGGAATTAATTAGGTCAAGAAGGCGCTTACAACATTGCCGAGAGCGACGACGTTGAGGAACGTGGAGGTCCGCCTCTTGGTCGACCCCTCATCGACGTCCTCATCGGCGAGGAGGGCAGAGGCCTGCATCATCGCGTCCGCCAGCTCGCTCAATTCCTCCAACGCCTCCATCGGGGGCAGCAAGGCACGGATCTCGACAGATAACGCGGGACAACCCCTAACTGAGACTGGCAGATGCCGAGGCGGGGTCCGGAAGGGACTCCGATCGGCCGCCGCGACGAGATCCGGATCTGGGGTTGGAATCCAAACCCCAGCGGCAGATCGAAGAAGACGAGGTAGAGGAGGGGGGGATTGGGGAGGAGGAGACGGAGATCTGAAGCAGAAAGGAACACTGGACGGGATCTTGGAGGAGGCGGAGAGGAAACCACCGTCCCAGTCGCAGGGCTTCGACTTGGAACTTGGAAGACGGTTGAATCGGGAGAAACACTAGAGATGAGAGGAAGCTTTCCTTAACTTAAAAGACGCTCGAACCGATCCGGTCGGGATGGGGAAATGGAGTCGCCGGTTCGCCGAGTGGAATCGTGCTTTGAGAGTCGCGCGGAGGAAAGATCGGTGGCTTTAAGATCCGTGAGCGAAGATTTGGACGGTCGGAATTCGTGGTTGGCGCGGAAGAAGTTAAATTGCATCGTAATTATAATTAATTAAGAGTAAATTGCTCCGTTATTTAATTAGTTAAACAGATAAGATTCTTCATCTTGGCGGCGAGGCGGCAGCGTTCCTCTTCCTCCTCGGCCATAGCCAGGCTTCCCTTTCTCTATTCTCCCACGATGCAGCAATAATCTGAAGCACTGTTTGAGATTACTAGTGAAAAAAAAAAACAAGAAAAAAAAAAAAGAAGCAAATACGCTCCTCTCAACGCCCCCCGTCAGCAGTAGCTTAGCTAACATCTTTAACTGTCCTTCACTGTTATTTTTCATCGAGCTTTCTGTTAAAAAAATGCTCGTTCTTGAATTTGAACTCTATATATAAATTTAAAAATCATTGGACGATATATAAATCTAAATATAAGTCTAAAAGTTACTTAAAAAAAAATATGGGACTGCCACATCAGCGGCCTCCCTAGAACAGGTCCCATGGATATGAAGGGAGGTAAATACAGGTACACAGCTGAAAGCACATAGTCGGGACGCTAACACCAGGCAATGATACCCCGAGGATCGAACCCTGAACCTTTTGGCCACGAAACCATGCGCCCCCAGTTGTGCTATGCCCCGGGGACAAAAAAAAAATCTAAAAATTACTAGACTGTACTAGATGTAAATCTAAAAATCACTAGATTGCTCGATTTAAGTTTAATATATACATCTAAAAATTACTAGTTTGCTCCACGGCACAGGGCTAGAGCCTAATGACACTCTGGCTATGTAATTGCACGTCAACCCACCCGAGAATCATTATAAGAGAGATAAATTACGTAACTAGAAATAATGTGGATGGAAAAATGTGTTGGGCTAGAGTGTAAGGATTTACGTCCTACTAGTCTTGGAATTCTATCCTTCACTCTTAGTGCAAATTTTACTATTCACTTACCGTTTCAACTAAATTCGTGGGCACCGTGTGAGATTATTGACGAAGCACTACATGCTAAGCTTTGCATAGATTAATGTGTAAAGAGTTGTTTTTATAATTGACACTAGATATTCAATTTATGTCGATTAATTTTAAAGATGATCGGTTCATTCCTATAGAAACTTTCCACTAACTATCAGGGTAAATCGAAAGCAATCACAATGGACGGTCCATTAGCCCAGTATTTTTAAGAGAAATTTATCTGTAAATTCAGCAAAACTGAGACTCAATTCTTATATACCTATAAAATTCAGAGAATATCGACCGTTGCACTATAGAAATCATAAAGGTAAGAGAGTAAGATAACTTTAGAAATCTTAGAAAAATGATAATTATATCATGTATGCTTGTCGCTAGTCGACCCTAGTCAATGGTAGAGCCATGATTTATAGCTCGCCCGTACTACAAATGTCCTCCAAAGGAGTCCTCGGGCTAAAGATTCTCTTTTTCTACTCAGCAATTAAAAATCAAGGAATCAATAGGTAAAATTAATGCAACTTTAGTTGGACCCCGGACTATAACCCAAGTAACCTAAAGCCTGGCTCCACCATTGACCCTAGTTAAAAGCGGTCAATCAAACTAGAGGGTTCAACCTGGTGATTCTAACTCAAAGTGAAATGACAACTTATAATATAGCTCGAACTAGCTCGACGGGGTAAAAATAGCTCAGTGGCTCAAAAGCTTGGACTAGCTCTCAATAGATCATCAACCTAGTTTGATAACTCATTTAGGAGTGACTCGACTTTAGGCCCAATGATATCGCCAGTCGATTGCTCTACCTGTCCCAACCACCAGCACATCGCCGGCTACCCAGGATGTCATCGTTGCCCACAAAATGTCATCACAGGCATATCCCTGTGGCCCGAGCGTTGCTCCGATGGTAATCGCGACCTTGTCACGATTTTGGCACAATCGAACAGTATGGACAAAAAAAATTGAGCAATATTTATCATGATCGCGCGAACGAACAAAGGATAATTAAAGGAAAATGAATTGAATCATTTTAATCTACATGTGTTATGATTACAAACATTCGAACATGCATTTCATAATTCGTCTCAAGCATTTAGAAATAACACTGCTCTGATATCATTGTTGATTTTCTAAATGCATGAATTAAAACGAATTAAAGACTTATAGCGATCTCCCGCAGATATGCAATCGGTCATGACTGAATGTAATCTTCGGACTTGCTGAACTTACTGTCAGAAGAGCGATCACAAAGTCGAAAAGTTCTCCACAATTTCATGAACCAAATTCTACCGCCTCGGATGTTTTCCTTCCTCTCTCTTTCTCCACAACCTTCGTTGTCGTTCTCTTCGATTGATCCTTGGACGCACCATTTATAAAGGGAAATAACCCATGGATATAATTGACATTTTCTATTAAGAGTAGTGGGCAACATGGGTATGTTCCCACGTTCCCATTTCCTACAGCATGACATGGTGAGCTTTGCATAGATTAATATGTGTAAAGATTTCTTTTTTATAATTGATGATCCTGTCCGGAATCTAAGTCAGACGGATCGCCAGGTGAGATGGATGAAATGTTGACCGAGTCGTGATGTCTCAGAGGGGGGTGTGCTGAGATGGCTTATGTGTTGACCAAGTCTTTAGAAGTTCTCTGATCAACGCTACATGCAGCCAGTAACCAGGTCCCCCCGGTCCCTGGTACCCCGAGTCTCGAGGTGGATCCAATTAACATATGAGTAACAAGCTAATAATATAATCATGAGATAAATGATGAGTGAGTACGAAAAACATACCCTGGCCCAGGGGGACGCCCTCGGATGGGACGCTGCTTAAGTTGTCGTGACCCGGAAGAGCAGGTGACTCGGAGCCGGATGAAGAGCCGGATCTGATGACGCGAAGCCAGACGCGGCCTGGAACCGGAAGACAAGCTGTAGGTCGGGATAAAACACTGGCACGCAGGCAGGGAGGTATTAGCGGCACGCGGGTCAGGATATGACTTCGGTACGTAGGCCGGGCTAAAATGTCGGCACGCAGACCGAGACACGAGATCGGCACACAGCCCGGGATACAAGATCGACAAGCAGACCGGGACACGAGGTCAGCACGCAGGCCAGGATACGAGATCGACACGTAAGCTGGGACATGAGATCGGCACGCAGGCCGGGATACAAGATCGGCATGCAAGCCAGGATACCGCGGACACGCCCACATAAGACAACGATACGAGGATCAAAACAAAACCTAGGCTCGTAGGCCGAAAAGCAACAAAGACAGAGCATGATCAAACCGGAGTCCATAGACGATGAGGGCATGGAAGTCCGACCCACATCGAAGGCACACGACATCCGTGCTTGAGCAGTGGCGTCCTTGGTCGGCTTCGCGAGGAGAAAGAAGGAAGGAAGAAAGGTGGGTGGCTTGTCCGGTGGCTGTGTCGCGAGGAGGAAGAGAGTAAAGATGGTCTCTCCGGCGACAGTGTCGCGAGGAGGAAGAGGAAGAAAGGATGGGTTGTAGCCGGTGTTGTGAGGAGGAGGAAGAAGAGGTAGGAGTTGTCGCTGACATCGCGAGGGTGGCGGCGAATGAGGTAGCCCCGGTGATGGCGCGGGAAGAGGAGGGGGCGGTCGGAGGTGGTCGTCGCCAATGTCGGGTCGGAGGCAGCGAAGGTGGCCTCTTCCACAAGGTCTTCGCGACGGCGACCGGAGGAAGAAAAGGAAAGGCACAGCCGGTGGCCGCGCGAGGAGTCCGAGAGGAAGAAGAAGATTCCCTTTGGCTCCTGTTGGCGGCGGCGAAACAAAGCCCCGGACCCTCTCCACCTCATGAACAGTGCCACCCAAGAAACCCCAAAACCCCTCCACCTATGAAAAGACCAACTTGCCTATTCTCTTTTCCCTAATTTCTCCTCTATCCCAAAACGCATATCCACATCAATTGACATTAGATATTCAATTTATGTCGATTAATTTTAGGGGTGATCGGTTTATTCTTATAGAAATTTTCCACTAACTACCAGGGTAAATCGGAAAGCACTCACAGTGGACGGTCCATTAGCTTGGTATTCTTAAGAGAAATTTATCCATAAATTCAGTGAAACTGAGATTCAATTCTTATATACCTATAAAATTCAGAGAATATCGACCGCTACACTATAAAAATCATAAAGGTAAGAGAGCAAGATAGCTTTAGAAATAATAGGAAAGTGATAATTATATCATGTATGCTTGTGGCCAATCGACCCTAGTCAATGGCAGAGCCATGATTTATAACTCACCCGGACTACAAATGTCCTCCAAAGGGGTCCTCAGGCTAAAGACTCTTTTTCTACTTGGGAATTAAAAATCAAGGAATCAATAGGTAAAATTAATACAACTTTAACTAGGCCTGGACCATAGCTCGGGTAACCTTAAGTCTGGCTTCACCATTGACCCTAGTTAAAACGCTCAATCAAACTAGAGAGTTCAACCTAGTGATTCTAACACAAAGTGAAATGACAACTTATAATATAGCACAAACTAGCTTGACAGGTAAAAATAGCTCAACAGCTCAAAAGCTTGGACTAGCTCTCGTTAGATCATCAACCTAGTTCGATAACTCGTTTAGGAGTGACTCGACCAAATGTGACTTAACTAAGTTGGTTAGTCATGGATCATGTAGTGCATGGTCCATGACTTATGGTCTATCTCCTTCCTAAATTTGAGCTTGATTGTGTTGTACCTAGGCTCGATTGAGTCCTGCTCAAGTTTGAAAGGTGAGTATAAGTCATATTCCATGGATTGGTACCGTTAGTATTTACATGTACATATGATGTTATTGTAATATATAATAGGGTTGATCTCTAATATATGTAATATTTTACTGGTCAATGTGTCATGTTGTAAAGCAAATCTCTCTATTTATCTTCCTTCTATATTACATGAAGCGAGGTCCCAAAATTAGACTAGTCAAACGGATCAATCCATGACAGGATGAGTCGGTCCGTGGCAGGTCAACTATTTGACGGGGCGGGGCGGGGCGAGGCGGGGCGGACTGACTCGTCAACTTGGCGGGTTGAAAAATTTCTAACACAACCCAATCTAAGACGTGTTGCGGGCTTGATGGGTCAACCCGCGGGCTTGGCAGGCCAACCCGTGGACCTATCAATTTTTTTTTTAAAAAAAAATAAAAAATGTTTTATATTTTCAACATTTTACTTCGGAAATATTTAATCAAACAAATGTATCCATAAACATGTATTTTACATATAAATGAACATAAACTAGTAGTTATGTGGGATAAAAAATATTATTTTTATTTCAAAATTATAATAAAGAAAGATAATAAATTGATAAAAAACTTAGCTTACATGTGTTTCTCAACCCGTGGGTCAACCCAAGCCTATCGCGAGCCGACTCACGCGGGTCGTCGGGCCTAGGCAGGTCAGCCCATGGTAAGCTTAGGTTGATAAAATTCTAACTCAACCAGCTTAAATTGTTTGGCGGGACGGACTAACCCGACGGGCCCAATCTAAATTGACGACTCTACCCAAAATAAGGATTATCACCAAATCAAAACTCATAATTATAAATTGTTTTTAATTACTAATAATAAATATCATGATTATTTTTACTTATTTCATTCTGATAAAGCTAAATTTATGTTTCCTATATATCATAGGAAAACTAGTCAAGAATTCTCCATTCAAGCAAATAAGAAATTAATGGCTAGAACTACTATAGTGATTAAGAAAACTGAAATGATTTTCGAATTACATGAGTATCCCACAGTGAATACAATTAGGAGGTGCAGTTGATATATTAATCTAATAAATTTTGGAGTTAATTTTTAAGAGATGATTTTTTTTTAATCTAAAATAGTCACTATATTAGGACAAATGTTTATTTACCCCTTTTTAAAAAGCACGGAGATTGAGTTCAGATATGTCCTCCATCAGCCAAAATCTACGACCTGCTATAAATTCACATCAGACCCAAATATAGGATTTGAATTGAGGTGAGCTTGGGTCAGCTTGAGCTCAAGAAAATTAAAGAGGCTCGGCTATCTAATTAGCTCGACTTGAAACATTGAATTAAAATGAAAAAAAGTTATACAAACTACAATTTAAACCTTCAACCACGGACAACCATAATAAACCCCTCTAGCCACAAACATCTTCTCAATTTATTATTTAATTTTTAAAATAATAATCATTTTAAATATTATAATATTGAATTAGCTTGACTCGAGCAAGCTCGACGAGCTATCGATCATGTATTACATGAATTCAAGATCGACTCAAATATTAAATGAGCCTCAGTCAACTCTAAGCTCGAGTCGAGCTTTGACCGAGGTACTCATGAACGGCTTAACTCATTTACACCCTTAGTTGGGCCTGATATAAACTGATATCATACTCAACATGAGATTTCATTTAATTTTAATCTAAATCAATTAATTCACATAGAGAGTTCCGATTGTACATTTTAAGTCATGTGGATTTTTGAAGTTACAAGGAGTTCAAATATGCATTTTATTATTTATTTCGACTTCTCTGGTCCAACGTGAGATTTCAATTGATTCTTTCAATAATATTTTAAATATTTTCGGAGGAGTCGAAATACATAATGAAGGTCATATTTAAAGTCTCTGTAACTTTATAAATCTATAGAATCAGAAATAGGTGCAATCGAAATTCTCTAGGTCAATTAGTAGATTTCGGTCAAAATTCATTGATTAACTTAGAGAACTTTGATTGTATCCATTTAATCTCCTGTGAATTTTTAAAGTCATAAAAAGTTTACATGCAATGTAGACATGAAAGAGGAAAAGGAAATAGAAGATAGAAAAAGAAATCTACATGAGAAGATCAAATAATTGAGTGTAATCTTTTAAATGACAAAGTAATGTGTACCTTTTGCTCAATTTGAAAATCTACATGTTTTTTTTTGATAAATTATCATAATTAAAAACTTCCTCTCATCTAGAATGTATTTAATATCATGATTTATGATTCTTCCATGATATTGAGACGGAACGAGAAGAGGATCATCTTGTGCTACACATGGAATATAACTAAATAATTGCTTAAATTTTCTTTAAGTTAAATTGTTTTAAACTTTAAATATGCAATATATTTTAAAATAATAGTTTCACACAAATATTTTTTAAAAACAAGTGAAAAATAAAACCTTCAAAAGCTTCCCAAACGTCACCAACCATTGTTTTCTATTCGACCTTTTTTCCAAAGAAATAAAAACCTGCCGATTCTTGCTTCCCTTAAACGCAATCCTAAACCCATAGCTAGCTGGCGAAGAAATCTACATAGACGGCCAGGATCGACTGGGTGGTGTTTGGGTAATTCAAAATCAAATAGTGAGCGTTTCATTACGTTAGTTTCCCAATTTTTCATTTTGTTTCCTGAAGTTTTTGAAAATATTATTTTACCTCTCTATATTTAGAATGTCGTTTTTAATTGTTCGAGTTGTTAAAAAAATAAACGTAATTGATTAGGTCATGTGAAAATTTTTTATTATTTGTTAGAATAAATCAGAAGCGTATCATGTACATCATAATTAGGGATCGAACTAGCGATATATCTTAGTATAAGAAAATACTCTCATTTTTTAACTATTATTCTAGTTGTTCCAACCTGTAAAATTATTTATAAAAAAATTAATTTGTTCAAAATGTACTTTTATGTTAAAAAGGACTTTAATGACTTGATCAATATCGTTTAATATCGATCAAGCTAACTTAAACTAACTTTTAAAATATCAAAATCATCTTTAAAAAGGTCAATCATTTAAAATAATTGTTACAATTATAACAATCATCAACTGTCTGCTACTAACAATCATTAATTAATTAATTGCTACATGTTAATAGTCATTATAATAATTTCATGATAATTTTAATCATTTAAAAATAAATTTAATTAAATTTAAAATAATTTTGATATAATTCATAAAGATTTTTTTTATATAAAATACTCTCCATATGTTTTTTTTTTTAACCGAGGTGATGCGTGACATATTAAATTTTGATATTTTAGATGTTCAGGGAATATATTATATGGATTTAGAGTTTAAGATTTTATGATTTAGAAGTTGAGTTATAATGAGTTTAAGTTAATAAAAAATTTTTCTAGATACTCAGGTATTGTGTTCCTTTTATGAAAATTTTGATTATATATATATATATATATATATATATATATATATATATATATATATCATGAGTAAATCTTTCAATTTTGTTAAAAAAGAAATTTGGCTGAAGGTGGCCCCTTTAATCAAGGCGCCTACTACTCTATAACAAGCAGTTCGTATCAGAACAATTCTCTCTATATATGATATGCTACGGACTTAGCTTGTGCACTTTCCGTACGCACTTGAGTGGTCGGGCGCCCGAAAGTGACTCGAGCGCTCCGATTAAATGCATTCAAGAGTCCCAAGTCACTTTTGGATGTCCCGACCACCAAGGTACATGGTATCGCAAAGAAGGTACACTAGGTATCATTTCTCTCTCTACGTATACTTTTTTAAAGTTGACCTAAATTATTATTCTTAAATCATTTATTAATGAATACAATTCATGTTGTTAATTATTTTAATGTGAGTTTATTAGTTTTTTTTTTCAATTATGTTCTTGAAAAAAATTTAATTGCTTTTCCCGAGAATATTAAAGAAGGGGACGATGATTTAACCATTAGAAATATAGGGCAAATTGATAATATGACAATTTTTAGCATGGGGATCCTCTGGACCGCATATACAAAAGACCAGTCTTGGTCCTTCATTTGTATTAGTTGGATTTAATTATTTCTATCTGTTAAATAAGTGGGAAATCAGGGATTCTCTGGTTCATAATTTATGGGTCAGAGAATGGTCCATTGATTATGATACCGATTATGATAGACAGTACGGATCCTCTGGATAGTAAAATACGGTTCAAAGGATGGACCACATCATTCATAGGTGAAATTTTATAAACCCCACCTATTATATAGGTGGGATCCATGAAATATCATCTATAAACGACCCCTTGTCTAGGAGCGGATCAGGGGTTATGGTCCAGAGAATTCTGAGACCTTATCTATTTAAGTGATAGAGCCCATCAAAATAGATCAATTCATAAGATGGACCATCCTCTCATCCACAAATTACAGACCAAAAAATCTATGTTCAGAATATCAAATTCCACCAATCCATTTGTCCTCGGACCAGGACAGACAATCAAGAGGATGCACCACCAATTTTAAAGGATGAAGTGAAATTTGGCAGTTCGGATCCTCTGGACCAAACATCCCTGGACCACAAAATCCATATAAAAGGTTATCACGTGCAAGGCACGTGCACACAGGAAATTCAACTCACGCGAAACGCAAGAGGAGGCAGCGAGCCCTAGCCTCCATCGTCCTCGCGTCCGCGAGAGCGTGAGGTTTCCCATCCCAAATGAAGAGGAGGAGGAGCCCTAACCTCACGCCCGTGACGGAAGCCCCTCTTGCCCCCAAATTTCCCGGCAGCGGAAAACCCTCACGCCCACATATTGTTGGATCGAGAAGCGCTAGAGGAGGGGGGGTTGAATAGCGCTCGCGACTATTCCGTTCAATTATCGGAATCGCAAAACTATCGGAGTAATTAAAACGCAGCGGAATAAAATAAAGAAACACAAACACAGAGGAATTTACTTCGTTCGGAGCCTAAGGCGACTCCTACTCGAAGGCCCGCGATCCTTGATCGCTTTCCGTGGGCAACAACTATAAGTTCGTTAAAAGTACAATAAGAGATTTACATTTGTAAGCACAAAAAGAAATTATACTGACAATAACAGAATCAAAGTTGATGTTCCAGGTCGTCGGTATGTCGCAACAACACCTCGGAATGATCTTGTTAGCAGCACGTTGAAGAAAGGAAGCCTGGGAGTTGTTGTTTCTCAATGATGCTCGAAGTCCCCTTATAAAGGGCATCTAAGGCGCCTTGAAAGCCTCCGAAGGCGCCTTCATTGCTCCGAGTCCACCGTGCAGATGAGCGTTGACCATTCTGCGCTTATCACCTTGAAGGCGCCTTCATAGGTCTTCAAGGCGCCTTCCAAGGCGCCTCCATAGCCAACCGAGGCGCCTTCAGCCCTGCTTCGCGGCCAGGTCAGCTTTTGCACCCGAGGCACCTCCAAGCTCCATGGAGGCGCCTCGGACACTTTTCATCCGAGGGAAAACTTCATTATTTTGTACATGCAAGACATGTTAGTAGTCCCAAACAATATCCTGCAACACAAAGTTAGCATAAAACAATAGTATGAGTATGATAAAGAATATTATGACAGTCTTCGGACTGTCCGGGTCTGACTTTGGATTTTCGACCGGAAACTCTAGGTCGACCCGACGCCTACTGTTCCCTCTACGGGGAACGCGTCCTCACCTACTCCACTCAGGAGATTTACCTGTTGCCAGTGCGATCCTCCAGATCGACTGAACTTTTGCTCAACACTCGACGCTTCCGAACTTTCTGCTGGACATCCGCTTCCTGGCTAGTCCAGTCTTTCACCTGGTTCGCGACACCAGGACTTTCCACCTAGGGTTACCACCCCCTAGGACTTTTGCCTGAAGCCATCGACCTGCCAAGACTTTCCGCATAGGGTTACCACCCCCTATGACCTAGGGTTACCACCCCCTAGGGTTTTCCCTTTGCCTAACCGCAGCTAGGACTTTTCTCCACTTAGGGGTTACCACCCCCTAGGACCTAGGGTTACCACCCCCTAGGGTTTTCACCTGCCTAACCACAGTTAGGACTTTCTTGAAACACTCATTCAACATGTTAGATAACAACAAGACTTAACTTTGAACCCTTTGCCATTATCAAAACTTAGGTTCGATCGTCGGATGCTTCCCGCACCAACACATATTTCCCAGCCCTAACCCCTCGCGTCCCCGACGACCTCCAGACAAAGTCGTACCTGTGTTCGACGGGGCCTGAAGTGCATACTAAAAAGTGACTCTTTTGCTACGATAAATAATAATAAAGTTCAATTTACAAATAACATATATACTAAATATATAAATAAACTAAAAATAAATATATTAAGTTAATAAAAATTAATAAATATTTAAAATAATTATATAAACACTACTTGTCTAGCTGTTTTAGAGATAAAAATATTTATCAAATTTGCATAATTCAATTGTCGAACTCTTTCTTTCTCAATCGATAACATTGATAGCCCATTTAGTGTATCCTATAACACTGAGACAAATGCGGTGGCCGCAGGCAGTAGCAAGACGACAAGTAATAACCACCAAGCAAGTAGGTCGCAGTTCACACAAGCGACTGAGGTAGCGTGCGACAGCCTCGTGCTACACAATTAAGTCATGCGAGCAAAGGCCAACCGCCAACCCGCGTCAAGTGAGATAGTCACTGCGAGAATCGACGCGATTAGGTCGCACAAACGATCCTCGTTGCATGATTAGGTTACAATTAGTATCACGTGTTGCAAGACGAAGAAGATGATCGAAGAAGAAGATTATGATTACCTTTTATTCCGTGGATCCGTGCCTTGATAGAAAGAACGTCGAAGAAGAAATCGCATGCAAAGAAGAGCAACACCGGAGAAGAAATTGCGTGCAAAGAAGAGTCATACATTGGTGTGTGCCTCAGAGCTGTGAAAATAGGTTTAATGACCATTTAGGATCCATGCCTCTCATTTTTTTAATATAATTAAAAAAATGGGCTCTTCATTGGGTTGACCCTGAGGTGATTGCCTCTCTGGCCTCATGGAAGTTACGGCTCTGCCTCCAGTGTCCCCAACGGCCTCCAGTGGCCCCGACTCACGCAGAAATCCAACTCCGGCGACCTATTACAGCGTGAGGTTCCCTTTAATTGCCCCGACTTATTACGCAGAAATCTAACAGCAGCAGAGCTTGGGCTGTCGCCGGTCGCGGGCAGGGCTGGGCCTCGGAGGAGTTAGGGAACTAGGTCGTCACCGCGGGATCGCGGTGGGTTTCTGCATGAGTCGCAGACATCGCGGGCCATCGGGGACACTGGAGGCCGTCGGGGAGGGGTTAGGGCTCTGAAATTTGTGGGTGAGGTGGTTTTGGAACCCTGCCGAGGGATCGCGGTGGAGTTTTTGTCACCGACGGATCGCGGACGCGGGGACGATGGAGGCTAGGGCTCGCTACCTCCTCTTGCATTTCGCGTGTACGTGCCTTGCATGTGATAACCTTTTATATGGATTTTATGGTTCAGGGATGGTCCAAGGATATTTGGTCGAGAGGATCAGAATTGGAAATTTGGTAAAATATGGTGTGCAACTTAATAATTGTTTTTTTATTCTCTAAATAAACGTTGCAAAAAAAAATCTCAATTTTGTCGCTGCTTCTTGTTTTCCAACCGCATCCACCTTTCCACAGATCCGCCCTACCTTCCTCCATGGCCGCCGTCCGCCGCCTCTCCGCCGTGCCGATCCGGCGCTGCCACCCCCTCTTCCTCCTCCGCTCCTTCTCGTCCGCAGGTAGCGAGCCGACGATCACCGTCGAGACCAGCGTCCCCTTCACGGGCCACAAGATCGACCCGCCTTCTCGCTCCGTCGAGACCACCCCCTCCGAGCTCCTCTCCTTCTTCCGGGAGATGTCCCTGATGCGCCGCATGGAGATCGCGGCCGATTCGCTATACAAGTCCAAACTCATCCGCGGGTTCTGCCACCTCTACGACGGGCAGGAGGCCGTCGCCATCGGCCTTGAGACCTCCATCACCAAGAAGGACGCCATCATCACTGCTTACCGTGATCACTGTATCTACCTCGCCCGCGGCGGGACCCTCGTCGAGGCCTTTTCGGAGCTCATGGGCCGCCGCGCCGGGTGCTCCAAGGGAAAAGGAGGATCGATGCACTTCTATAAGAAGGATTCCGGGTTCTTCGGCGGGCATGGGATCGTGGGTGCCCAGGTGCCGCTCGGATGCGGCCTCGCCTTCGCCCAGAAGTACTTGAAGGAGGGAACTGTGACCTTTTCGTTGTACGGTGATGGGGCTGCCAACCAAGGGCAGCTCTTTGAAGCCCTTAACATATCGGCGCTTTGGGATTTGCCTGCCATCTTGGTCTGCGAGAACAATCATTGTGAGTAGAAAAAGATAGGCGAATAAAAGTAAAAAATGTTATGAGTCTTGTTGGGTTTGGCTGATCTGCTTCTTGTGTTTCTTTGTAGATGGCATGGGGACGGCTGAGTGGCGTGCTGCAAAAAGCCCTGCGTACTATAAACGAGGTGATTATGTCCCTGGTCTGAAGGTATAATCGTTGAATTTGTGATTTTCCTTTCATTTCTCTATTCATTGTAGCAATTAAATCTGTTGTACAATTTCACAAATTCATTTCTTCATCATGCACTAAGAACACGCTGCATCAAGGATTAGTGCTATCTTTTACTCCCTCTTGTTTTTTTTGTACTGCCTTGTGAATCGTTGGTTCTTAAACAACAATTAGTTATTTCCTGAATGATAATGAAATATGACAGTGAAACTATGTAAGTTACTAAAGTGGAATTAGATCAAAGATAATAATGCTGATTACTTTTTGGAATCTATTTCAATGTTAAAATCCAACAAGTCCTCATGATTCTACTACCATTAATTCTATGCATAATGCCAAAATGCATATGTATCCCTGAATAATATTTTTTTCCCCAATTATTCATCCATTTCATATTACCAAGTTTTATGATAGCCAAATAATCAACATTTATCTATTTTGATGCAACAACGATATGTTATTTGTAAAGTAGTTTTATTGGTTGATTATTTGATTATACTTGAAATGGTTTAGTTGATTAGTTTTCCAGCTTCATATTCTACATAGTTATCTATCTTTTAGCTGTAGATTGGCTATCCGACTTTTGATTTTTTATATACTCGTATAATTGAGTCTTTGCATTGAAATTTATGAAATTTAGAAATGAACTATTTGATATGTAAGTTGGCTCCAGGAAGTGTTTGTTCACAAGTATGCATCCGTACTTTCTTCCCTATCCAATAATATGTATGCTATCAAAATTTAGATGTCTAACTCTGATATATTTGTTCAGAAGTCGATTAATTTTAGCTTCTTAAAGAGTTGGATAGGCTTTGTGTTTCCTTTTAATAGTTTGTGAACCTGTTCAGTTTCCTTTTTTTATTAATGAAAATGGAGTTGAGGAGAGTTTGTGAATTTGGAAAGAAGAAACTCTAGGTTGATTGAATGTTATAATAAGAATGCATGGTGCTTTGCAACAAGAGTAGAAGCTGTTATAATAAAAATGGTGATTGAATGTTATGTAGAGTGTTGAAATTTGAAAGTTGAGACACAATTGGAAAATGCTGAAAGTCACTCTAGGTGGTCCAAAATCTTGTCCAATTGTTTTAGTTATATTCAAGTTCTGGCAGGATCAAACTGAAAAGGTTTATAGACATTAACCATTCAAAATTAAATTACAATAATGATTCAGAAAACATGGAAAGAGCATCCGATTACTGAACCAAGCAAACAATTATATGATTTCATGAAAATTGTGTTTGCATTCCCACCTTGGTGTGGTTTTGGAAAAGGAAGTGGCTTGTGGCACATGATTAAGCAGATTGGCATTTTTATCATATCCTAAGTGCACTAGTCCCTAACGATAGACTTGGATTATCTTCTATTTTACAAAGTGAAAACTGAAGGACCTTTTGGTGTGTTAGGTCAGACTCTGAATTCTGCAAACTTTCTATTGCTAGAAAACGGGTCACTTTATATGTAGCAGCAAGCTGACAAATGAAACATTGAATCTCATGTTTATCATTCATGTGAAAGTCTGAAGTTAAAGAATATATTATAAAATCCCAATGTTTTGGTATTAAATTTTCTTGCGCTAATACAATGCTCGTCTGAACAGGTTGATGGAATGGATGTTCTGGCTGTCAAGCAAGCTGCCAAATTTGCAAAGGAGTATGCTCTGAAAAATGGACCTATGGTGAGTATCATCTTTTGAGATCAATCTTTCACTCCGAATTTCATCTGGAAAGATTTGTCATACTTTTAGAGAATCTTGTAAATGAGATATAGAACAAATAACTGATGTATAATAACATTACATCAATGGCATAGATGTACAATTTTTTTTTCAGATGCATTTAACTACAATCTGTTTATCAAATTCTTTTTCTTTTGTGCTTTGTAGGGATGAAACTTGAAATTGTCAATTAGTCTCTCTTTGACTGCATTATAAAGCTGGCACCATGTCTTTTTATTTCCCATAATGTATATGTTTAACTTGTTACATATTTCCTGTTTCATACTTCCATTCCTCTCGTCCACACATCTATTAAATACTGTCTTCTTAGAAATTAAAGTTTGTTCTAGACATTTGCTTTTTCAAGTCCAATGAAAATAATATCTGTACCTGAAGTTGATAGAGGAAATATGACATTTTGGTGCCCAAAGGGAATGGGCATTTCACCCCTTGTTATCTTACCTACACTTGTTAAATCCTATTATGTTAATCAAATTTGAGTGTGTTCCACTCCAGCATCTCCTGCCTCCTTCAGGGAATCAGGATCCTTTGAACCTTACCTATTAAGGTTGTATGTAGATTCAACATCTACTTATTGATTTGATTGGTTTATGTCCTCTAATTATGCAAGTTACTGTACACCGATGTGATTTTGGACATTGTCATCCTTTCTGGTTGTTTTGCAGTTAGGATCTCTATGACAAAAGAATGCTTATCGAAATCTCATTTCATGATAGTTCCACATTATTTTATTTGTGTTCTTTGAAGTGTAATTGACACATAAAATTTTGCCCATTCTGTTGAACAAACTGCAGGTATCCATTTTATTTTCATCCCGAAAAAATGAATTCGTTAACTGTAATTATACATTCACTATCAGGATTCATAGTAACCAATATGCTTGCTTGAACATTTTTTTTCTTCCTTCTTTCATCCTACAGATTCTTGAGATGGACACATACAGATACCATGGACATTCAATGTCTGATCCAGGAAGCACTTATCGCACACGTGATGAGATTTCCGGTGTCCGACAGGTTCATTAGATCTGAGCCATCTATTGGAACTGCTTGCTCATTGTATTATCTATTTTTCACCTGACCAAGTTTGTTGATTGCACTGGTAGGAGCGTGATCCCATCGAAAGAGTTAGGAAGCTGATATTCTCCCACGAGCTAGCCACAGCCTCCGAGCTCAAGGTATGTCATTTTTTTTCCCCAAGAAGTTCAGACAATAAATAGTCATATTTTTTCTCGACGAATCTCTGTAGTTCTTTTTTCAAAACAAAAGTACAAATGTTTATACAGGACATTGAGAAAGAAGTCAGGAAGGAAGTAGATGATGCCATTGCTGAAGCAAAGGTACTCCCGTTGCACTGGGAATTTGTTATAATATTCAGCTAAAAGTAAAATAGCATTTGTCTCTTGATCATGACATTATCTTCCCTCAATTTTCAGGAGAGTCCTATGCCTGATCCCTCCGAGCTATTTACCAATGTGTTCGTGAAAGGTTTCGGTGTGGAGGTAAGCCGGAATACTTGCATGGTAATCTAATGTGAATTAAACATAGAGGTATCAGCTTTCCTTCGGCTTGCAATGGCTTCACATGAGTTGTGCCGAATATGACACATATTGTCTCAAACCATAGACTAGCATGAGCTCGGGCATGAGCTATGGCTATGCGCTTCAGCTCCCCATGGCTTTGAACAGACTGTGTTTGGTATGACCCATATTGTTCTAAACCTTAGGCTTAGTACTAGCCCCTGCATGAGCATACTTGTGTAACCCACAATGCCATCTCATTTACTCATAATTTCTTCTAAACAAATAATTGCTCAAGTGTTTAAAAAATATTATTTAAATATTTTAAGAGTATTTCAACGTGATTTTTATTTGTTAAACTCATGGAATAAATGTTGGTTATGGATCGTTCTAGGTTCCCAAGCGCTGCCTGGTTCGTCTGGTTCGTCTCGGAGGTTGAGCACGACCTGATCTGTGCTTGGCCTGGGATGGCCAGTGTTTTGATAAATCTGTTTGGGCTAACAAGCTAGAGTCTCAAGATCCGACCCATTTGACATCATTGTTTTTTCTCTAAGTCCTATTTGCTAGGAATAACTATGGTATCAATGTACATTACACCTACTTGAGTTCGGGTCCGGTCTGACCATATCTGAGTTTGCTTAAAATTATGTAATTAAAGCATTTCTAATAAATATAGGGTTACATCAATATTAGCTTTAAGTCCATATTCTTTTACACTAATTATGGATGAATTCACTGCATACATTGAAGGTAGTACCATGGTGTATGTTGTTTGCAGATGATATTATTTTGGTAAATGAAACACGTGAAGGAGTAAAAGCTAAACTAGAGTTTTGCGGGAAATACTAAAAGGGAAAAGTTTTAAGTTTAGTAGAATAAAGATATAATATATGAAATTTAAGTTTAATAATATTAGACATAATGAGACAATTGTTAGTATAGGAGATGATGAGTTACCTGGAATCGATAGCTTTAGATATTTAGGACAAAATGATGGAGGGATTGAGAGAGATGTCTTATATAAAATACAAGTAGAATGATTGAAATAGAGGAGAGTGTCGGGTGTGTTATGTGATTGTAAAGTACCTCTAAAATTTAAAGAAAAATTCTACAAAATTATAGTTAGTCCTGCTATGTTATATGGAGCTGAATGTTGGGTTATTACTCGAACATATAGCAGAAGATGAGAGTTGCAGAGATGAGGAAGGTGGATGTGTGGACATACGAGAATGAGTATAATAAAAAATAAGAGTATTAGAGAGAAAGTCGAAGTTGTATCTATTGAGGAAGAACTCCAAGAGATACATTTAAGATGGTACGAGCATGTACTTAGACGACCAATAAATGCTTCAGTTAGATGATATGAAACTATGACAAACACTCATATTAATGAGGAAGAGGAAGACCAAGAAAGACTTAGTTAGCAACAATAAAATAAGATAAAATTTATTTAAGTATAAATGATAATATAGTAAGAAATAGAAGTCAATGTGAAAGAATTCACATAGCCGACCCCACCTAGTGGGATAAGATTTGATTGTTGTTAAAATTGTGTACACTCATAAGTAGCTTCTTATTTTTATCCATTTAAGTTGGATATTCACCCATCTTCTACCCGTTTATATCGAAAGTAGGTATTTAAGTTTAGTAATAGCAATTTAATCAATGTAAAGATTCTAACCATCCTCACTATTTGCTTCGTTCTTATTTTCACTACTAAACTTAAATTCGTATCGCTAATTTCACCTGCTGACATACTTATTATCTTTTTGTTTTTGCTACAGTCATTCGGTGCAGATAGGAAGGAGGTGAAAGCTATTCTTCCATGAAGAGACAGACCACCAAGTGAATCCTTGAGTACAATTTTTTCTCTCTCACGAAACCTTCAACAAATAAGTATGGAAATGAAAATTTTCTGGGTATTTTTTTGGCGTTTTGATTCAGTATGATACAGGTATAGATTGGCTTAACTTATTAAGTCAGGTTCTTCCAAGTCTTCTCCTGAACATTTAAGGGGCTTCTGAACTGTCAAAGCTGCAAAATTTATTTGCAGTTACTCTCGGTTTGTTTTGCTGGAATATAATCTCTAAGTATTCTTTTTTTTTTAGAAAAAAAAAGATATTATTTTATATTTTTTGAATATTCAGTCTATCTTTTGGTGCTTCTGTGACCCGATCTACCTATCTAATTTAAGTAGTTCATTTGGTTGTTTTTGGGTTGTCTCAATGCGTCTAGCTCAATTTAGAGGTGAGTAAAATTTTAATTAAATTCAAATAATTAATTTAGGATTGTTTTTTTTTAAATCTCAATTATTTTGATTTATTCATTTTGATTTTGATTTTTAAATTTAAATTTCAGTTAATTCAATTATACGTATTGATATTGCAAACAGTTGCTTGTTGTATTTAAAATTTTTTATTTCAAAATATCTCGTCTCAATTCATTATTTGATGGCCCAATAATAGTCGATTCCAGTAGGAGTCCTATTGATAAAAAAATTTAATTAATTTGATATTTTATTGATTCAGTTTGTTTTTTTTAAAACAAAGTTTAATGGATTCGGTTTATCCAAAAACAAACAGATTTATTTAATTTTGATTCAATTGGTTATTTTGTAATTGATTACTCAGTTTTAGTTCAACTAGACTACTTTTTTTATTCTAATAGCTTTTGATCTATTGACATATTATTATTGGATGCATGGTTTCAAATTGAATTAAAGCAAAAATTAAATTGAATATAGTTCCAATTTAATTTTTATTTATATTTTTCTTTTAAATTAATAAACGGACAAAGTTTCACAATATCTTAATCACTATCTAAATTTGAACATGATAAAATCATATATTTTAGCATTTTCAATTATTATTTCCAATTAATTGATAAATCTAACAATCTGGAATGGTTATATAATCATGTAACATTCCACCAATCTATTATTATAATGTATCAATCAACTGATAGTAATAATTTGATAAAAAAATGAGTTGAAAAAATTATTATTCTTAATATAATATAATGTGTCAAAATGATATTTTATGACATAGATGTATTAAAGATATTTAGGTAAAAGTGATTGATGTATTTAGAAAATTTTGAATCACTCTAAATCAAGATCGATATATTTGTCTAAATCTTCTTAATAAATTTATATCCTTAAATATCAATTTGATATATTATGTTAAGAGAAATTTTTTTTTCAATCTATTTTTTATCTAAAAAATTATATCAAATGTTCATTATTTATTGTAAGTGTTATAACGATGATCATCAAACTTCATCAGACTCTCCTCTATCAGACAATATCAAATTTGAGGGCATAGATATATTAAGGAGACTGAGGGCATAGATGTATTAAGGAGACTTAAACGCGTATAGAAGTCTTGGCTTGAAGTGATTCAAAGTCAATTAGGTCTATGGTTATTTTTGGACAAAATTGACTAATGAACTTAGAGAACTCTGAATCACTCTAAGCCAAGACCTTTGTATTCATTTAAGTTTCTTAATATATCTATACTTTCAAACATCAATTTGACATATTATATTAAGAGTGATGATTTTTTTAACTTGTTTTTTATTGAGTTACTATTACTAATAGATTGTCACACTATACTAATCGATTGATGAAATATTAAACGACCACAAAATCATTCCTAATTGATTGACATATTTACCAATCGCTTGTGATTTGTAAATATGCCAATAAAAGGCGGAAAAAGGGAAATGAATTTTATCATCTTCAAATTTAAATACGTGAATTGAGTATTTCTGAACAGTCAATAAATTATCGAATACTAAATAGTAAATTACCAAATTATGTAGATAAGTTTCTCAAATATCCAAATTAAATATGTAAATTTTAAAATAATCAAATTACGTATCTTTTATCCATTTTACCCCTCTGTATTAACCTAATTTGATGCTAATTTACTACAATTGGGATTATTTTTTTTAAATATATCAAATTTTTTAAGAGATTGATTTAAGTTTTAAAAATTACTACTCTCAATATATTATGTCAAATTAATGTTTAAGGACATTGATATAATCAATTTGAAATGACATAGAATCAGGTACTATGTGTTCATTTAATTAAGTAGATTTATGCTCTCAAACATCAATTTGATATATTATATTAAGAATACTGATTTTTTGAACATGAATATTAGAAAAAAAATTTAATTTATGTTCAAAAAATCACCGTTCTCAATATAAAGTGCAAATTGATATTTGAGGGTATGTATATAATCAGGAGAACTAGACAAATATATAGAACCCTATTTCATATCATTTCTTCGATTTCTCCTAAATCCATGCTCTCAAATATCAATTTGACACATTATATTGAGAGAAGTGATTTTTTGAACATAAATATATTCGAAAAATCTAATTCATGTTAAAAAAAATCCCTGTTCTCAAAATAGTATAACAAATTGATATTTGAGGGCATAGATATAATCAGAAGAATTGGACGAACATATATAACTTCTTGGTTCTATGTTATTTCGAGCTCTATATGTCCCTCTAATAATTTTGACCTAGATAGTTCAAAATAGTATGAAATCATGTTTTATATATTCGTCTAATTTTTTTTATTATATTCGGACTCTCAAATATTAATTTAATATAATATATTAAAAATAATAATTTTTTTAACACGAATATATTTAAAAATTCTAACTCATATTAAATAATATACCAAATTAGTATTTCTAAACTAACATATTCATATCTCTAGTTTTAGGAGTCTGGTTTTGACCGATTTGTCAAATAATATCAAGCCCAGTGCTGGACATTTGTGGAATGACCCACGCACGCTCTCACGGCTTCCTCACGTGCGTCTTCGATCTCATTTGAGTCATTTGACTTCGAGTGGTAGGGCTTCCGCCTCTCTCTCTATGTATATATATACCCACCCACAACGCGATCATCGTGTCGTCCCCAAATCCCAACTCCAATCTCATCCGCTGCCTAAAGCCCTAGCTTCTCATTCGCCGGGATGGGAAAATCCGGCGACCAGAAGAAGAAGAAGAAGGGATCCCGGGCGGCTGCTGCCTCAGGCACCCCTGCCTCCGTCTCGACTCCGACGCCGACGCCGCCGCCCCCTCCTCCGACGCCGCCGTCGCATCCCCCTCCTCCGACGCCGAGCAACGGCGTCGTGGAGGTGGACGTGTCCCTCCTATTGAAGCGCGCCCACGAGCTTAAGGAAGAGGGCAACCGGCTGTTCCAGGCCAAGGATTACGTCGGCGCTTTGGGGCAGTACGAGATCGCGCTCAAACTCACCCCGCGCGGCCACCCGGACCGCGCCGTCTTCCACAGCAACCGCGCCGCCTGCCTCATGCAGATGCGTCCCGTCGATCACGAGGCCGTCGCGGCGGAGTGCTCGCTCGCGCTGCAGGCTCAGCCGGGCTTCCCGCGTGCTCTGCTCCGCCGCGCTCGGGCCCTCGAGGCCCTCTGCAGGTACGATCTCGCCCTCGAGGACGTCCACTCGCTGCTTGCGCTGGACTCCTCCCATCCGGACGCTCTCGATCTCGCTGGCCGCCTCCGCGCTGCTGTCGCTCCGGCCGCTCCGTCCGATCCCGGAAGTCGACCCTCTCCTGCGGCCCTAGGTGCCTCCGCCGTTCAGGTTGGCATTCCCATCTCCGGTCTCGGCCCTTGCCTTCCTGCCCGTTCCAAAAAGGCATCCACGCCCCCGCAGCCTTCACTTAGTGCAAATAAGCCGACCGTTCCTTCTCAAAACGATCATTGCACTAACTCACCGTCTCTTTCTAACGGCCCCCAAATCAAACCCTTTCGACTGGTTCCTTTTAAGCCTTCTAATGGCGAGGCCTCTTCCCAATCATCACAAGTCGTGTCACCTAGAGGCAGTTCGCGGCAAAGTGTCAAAAAGGAGGCTTCTCTAGAAGCAGCAGTGATCCGTTGGAGGCCATTGAAGTTCGTGTATGACCATGATATCAGGCTCGCCCAAATGCAGGCAAATTGCACCTTCAAAGGCCTCAGGGAAATTGTGGCCAATAGATATCCTTCGTCCAAGTCTGTGCTGATCAAGTACAAGGATGCTGACGGAGATCTTATAACTGTGACCAGCACCGCAGAGTTAAGATTAGCAGAATCTTTTGTTGACGAGCTCAATAAAAAAGAAGTAAAAGAAGGCCCTGGAGTTGATAAGGATGATAAACTGCAGCTATTGCGGTTACACATTATGGAGGTGAGCCCTGAGCAGGAGCCTCAGGTTCCTGAAGAAGAGGAGAAGCTTCTGGAGGAGGAAGGGCAGAACATTGATCAGTATGTTTCAGATTCAGTTAATGACGATTCCATTGAAGAAACAGTGAACAATGAGGTCATAAGGATGGGTTCAGAGGCTGAAAAAGTTGCAAAAGATAAGATTGGAGTGCCACACAAAGGATGTGATCATCCTGAGTGTAAGGAAGTTGAGATTGATGATTGGCTGTATGAATTTGCTCAGTTGTTTAGGAACCAAATAGGGATTGACCCTGAAGCACATTTAGACTTGCATGAGCTTGGAATGGAGTTGTGCTCTGAGGCACTTGAGGAGACGGTGACTGGAGAGGAAGCTCAAGGCCTGTTTGACATGGCTGCCGCTAAGTTTCAGGAAGTGGCGGCCCTATCTTTCTTCAATTGGGGAAATGTGCATATGTGCGCTGCAAGGAAACGCATCCCTCTGGATGAGTCTGCACCTGAAGATGTCATGGCTGCACAGCTTCAAACTGCTTATGATTGGGTCAGTGAGCGGTATGCTCTTGCTGGGAAAAAATATGAAGAAGCACTTAGAATCAAGCCTGACTTTTATGAAGGTTTACTTGCCTTAGGACAACAGGAATTTGAAACCGCAAAGCTCCACTGGTCATTTGCACTGGCTAAGAAGCTGGATCTATCAACTTGGGATTCTTCAGAAACAATCAGACTTTTTGATGGGGCAGAGAAAAAGATGAATGCTGCTACTGAGATGTGGGAGAAAGTGGAACAGCAGAGAATAAATGAGCTTAAAGACCCTGGAAAAAGCAAGGAGGATGAGTTGTTGAAGAAGAGAAAGAAGCAAAGAGCTGCAGATGGCCAAGGGGAGTTATCAACTGAGGAGGCTGCAGAGCAAGCGGCAGCAATGAGATCTCAGATACATCTGTTTTGGGGCAACATGCTCTTCGAACGTTCCCAAGTTGAATTTAAGCTTGGTTTTGGCGACTGGAAAAAGAATCTTGATGCTGCTGTTGAAAGATTCAAGCTAGCCGGGGCTGCTGAAGGGGACATATCTACAGTTCTTAAGAAACATGCGTCCAATGAAACTGAAGCAGACTGCAATGAGAAGAAAATTACAATTTCAAGTAATGCAATATCTGAAGCAAATTCCAAGGATGTGGATAAACATATGCTGGAAAATTGTCATTTGTAGGGCTTGGTTGTTGATCAAAATGTTAAAATGAATTTGGAATATCTGTTTATCTTGGGCAAAAGTCTAACTTATCATTCTGGGAACCATCTTAGTGGATGATGTGGTATTTTTGACTTTTTATTGGAGCAAGTATCCTGCTGCTCTTTTCAATGAGGTATGTATCTCTAAAGAAGTTTTAAATCTAAATGAACCTCTTTTTCGTTGAGACAAAAATCTGTGATTACTGAATGAACCTATTGATGCATGCATTTCTGTCTAATCACAGTTATCTCCTTAGCCGTATGAGTAGATGCAGTTCTTTCTGATTCATGGACTTTTGTTTGATATTATTGCGTGTGAAAATCTATCTCCTCAGAGCACACAGCTTTTAGTCAGATGTTACAGATTAGAAAATAAACATAGTATTATAAAAATGCAATATTTTCTAGTAAAACTATTCAAACATTCAAATCACTCGGGAGCACAAGCAATTGAGACAATGGCTAAGTTATTTCTTTCATGATCTGGGTTCTGATATGGTGGATTTCAAGTTTCAGATATTAAATAACTTGATTTGAAAATGCATTTGAAATGCTAATATTTATATGCATCAGTATAGCTTCGTGACATCTTATAGACTTAATAACATGATTTTATATTCTAGTGAAAATGAAATAGAGTTATTGATTTTGAAAAGATCATTAAAATTCTCTGCTTCAAAAGACTCACTCTGAAATATTACACAATTAGCGTTCATCTTTGTTTCAGCTTCTAAAGGCAAATGAAACTTTAAACCTTTTTTATTTGATATTTCTGAATCTGCATCACCAACTGTAGGATGACTAATATTTCTATTAGGTTTTCCTGTTGCTGGATAACCTAGCTGGATTTAGGTTATTGATCATATGAATTGGGTTATTAAAATTTTCAGTTTTGTGCATTGGCTGATATGAAACTGTTTACAATATAAATTGTCTTTCAGTTATTGTATCTGGATGCAAAGTAATTTGAGTTTCTTTTTTTTTTCTAACGATTTCAATATGATGTTATCAGAATGTTATTGGGGGAAGATTATTAGCATGATTGATCTCCTCAATTAACTAAAATTTATCATGTATAACAATGATAGAGGAACTAATGTTTCTGGATCTTTAACAGTAGCATTTAGTATCTGCTATTGCTTTTCAATCATTTAATTCTATTTCCATAATGTTTTTATTAGTAAATATAATTCTGTAACCATAGTCAGATGAGAAGTAATAACAAAGATGACCAATGTTCTATTTACTTTGCATACAAATCCACAATATACATTTGCCTTATAATTGCTATTACTCATTTTTTTTTAAAAAAAATTTAATAAGCATTTGATTGCCTTTTAAAGGTGCAATAATCCTAATTAAACGAAAATTTCCTTTGTAGAAGATAATAAAAATTATTTGTAACTATTGTAAAGTCATAGGCATTGAATGCTAGTCTCAAGATATAAGCTTTTTCAAACTTATAAGGGAAAATTTTGTTCCTAATTTCAGAAGAATCCAAGGATACAAAACTTCTCAAAGAAAATAAATGAAAGGAGTCAATGAAGAGTTTGATAATGTTGATGACTTGGACATGCCAAATAAGATTAGGAATATGAAAAGATCAATTCTTGAAAAAATTAATGTAGAAAGTGTACACATTGAAGATAGTTGCTAACATTGGGAGGAAGTATAAAATGTGAGGACATGTTTGGAACTAGGAATTATTTTAAAAATTAAGTCAGAAAACTATAAAAATTGAAGTAATTAAAAGTGATTTAAGAACTCTGAATATTGCAAATGTTATAGCCTCGCATAGTGTGCTGATAAAATCCATGCAACCATCTTCAAGTAGTTGGGACTAATGTTGCTTGCATTTGTATTATTGATGGTGAATCTCTTACAAAAAATTGTTGCAAATCCTAGTGGAAATCTATATTGAGAGAAAAATCATTGGTTAAATTAAGCATGGGTTTACTTCGATGGATAACTAAGAGGGGAACATTAGAGGAAGGAGAAAAGGAAACATATATATGCATTGATTAATTGCTGAATTCATGTCATTTTGTAACGGTTCCCTTCCAACTCTTGTCTATCTTTCCACCTATATACTAAGTCTATGGCCTTGTTTCCACAGATAGAGATGGTAAATTGAAAATATAGAGAAGACAGTTTTAATTCTCTCATTGAACTAGTTTAATCAGCTTTCGCTGTGATTTTGGGCGGATGAATTATTAATGATGAATGCTTAAATTTATCGCTTAAAATATTTGTCCCCCTTCATTTTTTGTCAAAGAAACAAGTGATGCTGGATTTATCTCACTGCCAATTCATTGCTTGAGTTATCTATTCAAGTAAACAGGTTCTCAGATAATTTGTTTACTGTTCTATACTTATGTCATTTTATAGCAGGTTAAGAAGTTTCTTAATACCATTTGATCTTCCTTGGTGTAGATATCATTTCAATTGTTTCAGGACGGTTTGGTGATCATATCTTGCAATCTGAGGTTATACGAAGGTTGGTGTCCTGGCTTGATGAGACTTTACATTCTATATCTGTTAAACTTTGGCTGAAATGACATTTTCAAACTCTTCGACAAGGTTATATATCATTACATTTTTTTTTCAAGCACTTTCATGTTTAACACATCGCTTCTTACCTTTTGATTCTCTTGGAAAGAAAGCATGTTTTACCTGTTGATTAACTTGAGATGCATGCAAGTAGTGAACTATTGTATAAATTTATATATCACCCATGATTAACTTGGAAAGAAAACCCTCTTTTTCATTATGTCAAACCAACCAAATATAAAACAGCATTTTGTCTCCTTGGCTTCCTCTTCCCCTCCTTCCACTTTTTTCCCCTCACCACTTTTCCTTTCAAGTAAACATAGCCCATAGGAGATCTTTTGGACAACATGGAGTCATGAATATCATTTGTCCTATTTACAGAAAAGTAGATGCCTTACATTGTACAGCAAGATTCTTGACAACAGATATATAATATTATCATCTACTGGCATCTACATTATTTGGCCAAGGGCGCAAAGCAACCCTACATTTACACTCTGTTTACTTCGAGCGAAGTTGTCGGCAGCCTTGTGCAAGTTTGGTCGTGCCCCCGAGCGAGGATGCTCACGGCTTGCAGCCACATGAGGCAGCCATGCAGGGTTGCCCATGGCTTGCGGTTGCGCAAGGCGGCTGTGCAGAGCAGCATTGGGCCGGCCGCACAGTGCTGCCTGCAGTGCCTCCAGTGTAGGGCCACACGAGGCGGTCGAGAAGTGCCACCTGTGCAGGGCCGTGCGAGGTGGTAGCACAAGGTCGCCCATGGCTCGTGCGGTTGAAGGCAGAGATGCGATTGGGAAGTAAGACGGCGGAAGGAAAGTTCTATACGATTTGAGCGGATAAAAAAATATCCAAATATTAATCCTGGGATGGATTCTTAAATCCGCCCATCTATTATTTTATAATAAGTAAACAGTGAAAAGGATAAGTAATTCATCATTTTTCATGAAATAAACACTGGAAAATTTTCTGCACGATTTTTTTTTTTTTAATTTTTAAATCCGTTCTCTCAAGTATACAGGGCATTAGTAATTTATTATTCCCAAGTTGACCCACAAACTTGTAATGTTCCTACTTTTCCTTATTGCAACTTGAAGTCTAATGTAATCTTAGCAACCAACTTCAGTTGTTGCTCCAAATTGGCCCATGTAACTCGTTAGATTTGAATGACATATCGAGAATATTTTTTCAAAAAACTAAAAGCTTTTTTTTTAATCAGTATGCTCAACATTAGCTTTATTTGATCCATGGTTGAGTTTGATCAATTCTTATTTTCTGGGTTAGGACTTGAACCATTCCTTATTTGTGCTAGTTGTCATTTGAGCTCATCAATTGATTCTATTTTCGCAACACTACTTGACTATTAAATCATGGAGAGCCTGAATAGAAGTTAATCAAACCAAAAGAACTCATATCACCAGTGTTGTTAAAGGTGCGCCTCGGGTGCGCCCGAGGAGAGGCGTACCAGCCATCACCTTTGGGAAAGCAAGGCGGGCGCTATCATTAAGGCACACACTTAGGCATGCCTAGGCGTGCCTTTGCACCTCACCTAAGGCGCGAACGAGGCATGCCTCTTGGACATTGATGTAGATATATTGCGGGTGGATCCCACATGGAGGGGGTTTTCTTAGTTTTCCTTCATAGAGAAGCAAAGGGCATGAGGGAGAAAAAATGCCGACTTTCCCTTTTCTACTTCTCTCACACGCGAGCATGCCGACTCCTCCCCTTCCTCTTCACGCGCACGACTCCGTCATTTTCGCGCCCAGACGTCGCCGCCACCGCCCTCTTTTTTTTTCCTTTGAAAAAAATGTTTTTAATCAATTTTTCTTTGCTCAAAAAACGTTTCTTTGGTCATTTTGTTTTGATGAACTTCGTTGATTTAGATTAGAAACTTGAAAATTTGAAACTTTTATTAATTTCATGATGATGTTGTTTTGCCTGTCATATTATGTGTCTCATGGCTAGTGATTTGATATTTGTGTGGGTGAAATATTAATAATTATCATATTGGACATATTATATGAGTGTGTTAATAGTTTAGTAATCAAATTTCTCATTTTTTTATTTTTTTTTTATTTTTGCGCCTAATGTTCAAGAGGCACGTGCCTCGGGCTTTAGGAGCCCTTTGTGCCTCGGTGCACCTCACGCCTCTAACAACTATGCATATCGCACACACTTGATATGTCAATTTGCGGGTCACATTACCTTTGTTTTATTCATGGTTGAGTTTGATCACAACTCTTATTGTCTAGGCACTGCTACTTAAATCATTCCTTAGTAAGTGTCATTTGAACTTATCAATGGACTTGATTATCAAAACACTACTGACTATTAAAGTCAAGAAAGTTGGAATAGAAGTTAATCCCACTAAAAGAACTCCTATCACTCATCTAATTTGATTTCCAAAATATTATTCAACTGTTGAAGCTGTCACTAGTGCAAGTCAAAATTTAGCAAGATTGAGAAATCAAGGGTGTGTTTTGGTAAATTATCTATTTTTTGTTAATTTTTTTTTTTTTTTGTAATAACATGCTTGTCAATATTTTGGAACATTTTAGAGCAGTCGTGCAGTTTGTTCGATTGGCCTGTCGATTCAACCAATAACTGAGTGATTCAAAGATAGACACAAACATTATTTGTTTCAAATCAGATGAGCAGTGTTGAACATCCTAGGATTTTCTGGTTTGTCTCTCATTCTTGCAAATTATCTTTTTCTAAATGGCAAGCAAATAGCAAAAGAAGCCTAAATGCCATGGCATATCCCTCGCATAGGAACATGGAGGAACCCTACTTTTTCTCCCCTTGTCATCATCCCTTACCTCACACTTTGTCTTGGTGCATTTGTGTTCGAGAATCAAGATAGATATCATCCTCTTGCCTTTTTAAGTTGAGAATCCATCTCGGGGCAATCATTATATATTACTTCTCCATTGAATGCTACATAAAATCAAATCATTATTGATGTTTAGTTTTCATAGATAGTTTTAAACACATCAATGTTGAAACATGATTAACAATGATAAAACTCAAAAGTGACAGACAATACATGATTTGAATCATTAAACACATTTGTTGTTGTTGTTGTAGTATTCTTGACTAGTATTACTTTTGTTATATTTTAAGCAATATTCTCCTTTATCCTAATTTCAATTAGCAAATTTCTGTATTGGTGCATTTCCTCATCCATACAAAGTGTCTATGAGCTGATGAATTCTCTTGTCTTATAGTTGCAAGTGTAGGAGGCCCCCCCTTCTTGTTGTGCCTTGTTGTGCTTCTTCTTCGGCAGCTTTATAAAAGCAGGTGAGGTTGCTCAGGTGGGTTGTCCCCCACCTCCCCCAAATGCATGATTCGATTCCATCGACACATATCGTGTCATCGCCACCACATCCGTCTCTTTGTGGTCTAAGTCGCAAAGTAAAACATTGCCTTCAATCTCGTGAACTTGCCTTTCAATTTTAACTCATCTGTCTTGTTTTGGTTTCAGTTTGAACAGAGATTGCTTAGTATTAGTTGCTCGTGTTAATTATCATGAATTCTTACTGTTATTTGACTCATCATTTCAGTTTGGTTTGGATTCATATGTTTTTGCTTGTAAAATGTTTCCTCGCATATGGAAAATAAGAGTCGTGTTTGTGCAAGATGATGTGATTATGTGCATAAGTCGTGTTTGTTAGGCATGATTATGGTACTAAATCCATGTTTCAAGCCTTAAAGTTATCTAAATGCTGTCACCAACTAAAGCAATCAAAGGTCACAGTTGTATTGACAATTGTAACTTTTGTACCTATCTCAGAGATGTTTTAATATGAGAAACCTTTGTGAGACCGGATCAGTCGTCTGGATTTGATATTATCTAGTTCATTAGTTTTTTAATATGGAAAATTGATGTTTACTTGGGAGATTTTGTGACGTCTTAACCACTTGTGATAACAAATTTGGTGGCATGTGTTTAATTAAGGCTCTAAACGAGCTAAATTTTATGGTGTTTGAGTTTATTTGATAAGGTAGTCGAGCCAAGTCAAGTTGAGTTTAAAATGAATTAAGGTGTTGAAATAATTATTTATAGTTGTTTTGATTATTTTTTTTTATGAGTTTGAACTTGGTTTGTTTAGATGTTATCGAGTTTTCAATTACGTTTGTTTGATTTTTAATATTTTTACATTTTAACCTTGTTTGGTTAGTTATTGGATTTGATAATATATTTTTTTTCATTTGATCTTATTTATTTATTTAATATATTAATAAGAGTTTTATCAATGATGATGTGGTGATAAGGAGGGGTTGTTCCGCGGAGGATAGTTGTTACGGTGGATGTCAAAGTTAAGGCGGTCAACGTTCAGATATTATCTACCAGTCGAGCTATCATGCTCTGATCGGGAGGAGAGGGTTCCGGTCCCGCCTTTGACACGGGGAGGTGTTAAATGACCGATGTTTAATGGGGTATTAGACGCTGGACGGAGGGAAGAAATGGTGTGCAGAAGCCGGGCCGAGCAGTTACCTCGCTCGCCCAAGCATCGGGACTCGATAGGTAGAGTGGAACTTCGGCTGAGCGGACCTGACACAAGTAGAGTGGAACTTCGGCCAAGCAAACGTGGCACAAGCACAGTGGATTTCTGGCCGAGTGGACGCGACACAAACATAGTGGAGTTCCGGTCGAGCGGACGAGACATAGGAACAGCGAAGTTCCGGCCGAGCGGCCAACCTGCTCGGCCTAGCGGCCAACCTACTCGGCCTAGCAGCACACTCTCTCTGGTATCCATCGACATCCCTTTGGGAGTTAGTGTCGCCCACATCAGGCATGGACAACCAGAAGATCGTACGGCGGAAGCTTCCACTGTACTTCAGAGATATGCTCAGCCTTTTAAGGTATTGTGTCAATGACACTTTACTGACAAATATTTTTAAGGAAAACTTTGGGAAGCGCGCTCACCTTTGGAAGCATGCATGCGTGTTACAGGAGCTCTATATAAAAGAGGTCCAAGCATCAGCGGGGGTACGCAATACGCAATAGACACTGTTCTCACTAATGTTCATTCTTGTTGCTCCGCCTTCTACTTCATCGTCGGTGACTGACTTAAGTGTCGGATGGTCAATACTAGAGATTCCTTTCCTGGCTCGATACTAACGTAATCTGTGTTGCAGGTCGGATTGGAGTCCACAAGAGGTCAGTGGGAGCGCCACATCTCCAGTTTTCTATCTCATCGACTTCCGGACATGATCAGATGAATATAGTTTATAAATGTTGTTCGTAAATATTAATGAACTAAATATATATATGTTTTTGTTTGTTTAGTTTAATAAATTATTTAAATTTGTTCATTTAATTGATATTATGTATTGAATAAACATAAAAAATTCTTATTAAGTTGAATATTATCTTCCCTCACGTCTTGATCATTTTACTAATGATCAATAGTCATTCATGATTTATTTTCTCCATATTAATTTAAAAATTGATTGATGAAAATATTAGGGAAGAATAAATCATCTTTTGTTATATTATTAAGTTGAATATTAAATTTATTCATGAAGGTCAGATCATTTAGAATCCTACATTTAATATATGTAACTTGAGTCTGCAAAATATTTTTTATACAATAAAGTATTTTCTCGTGAAAAATTATACTTATTTTTTCCTAAGAATATATTCTCAATGAAGTTGACACAAACATGGTTATGTATACAGAATCATCACTCAACATGGTGGTGCTACTAAATGCATAATTCTTTCAAGCCGCAAAGGAATTCAAAGTAGGGTTTCTTACAATAAAGTGGATAGAAGGTCTATTCAAAGATGGTCTTGTTTATTATTTTCTCGTGCAAAAGTCGTGAGACAAAAGAAAGTGCCTTGAGAGGTGTTTCTTCTGCTTTACCTTATTTCACAAAAAATTTCTCTATTTTATTTGTCTCGTTAGATATTTCTCTTCTCTTTACGCAACTAACCCTAAACGCAACTAACCCTAAGTATCCGACACAAGAGTATAACTTAAACGTTAAAAACATACTCTAAATGTCACATTTTTCTTTTACTTGTGATCGTTACACAATGTGCAATTGCATCGCAACTAGAAAGGTATATCCTAGGACTTGGTGCAACGATAAAGACATACATGGACAATTCGATAGCCAGAGTTTGATTCTCATGAAGGCAAGGAATACATTCGTCATGATCAAATTCTTGGACAAAGTTGGCTGTTAGATGACACTGCTGCTAGCACTTCCGGATTTATCAAAGTCAGCTGCTAGGTGACATTGCCGTTCACACTTTTAGAAAGCCGTTCACCTCCAAGATTAATCGGACCAACAACTTGGATACTTAAATTATCAAAAAAACTTCTATTTAAGTTGTAATAATAACGTTGCATTGGCTTCTTATGCCACTAAATTCAACTTTTTTTTTTAACAAAAACTCTTAAAAGTTCAAAATGATTAAAACATTCTTCCTTTTTGCACTATCTAGATAGCACCAAAGTGTCACTCTTCCTTTTATTTAGTATGATTAACAAATGAACCAATCAATCACAATTTCCCTAATTTAGTGACTTAAAAGCTTGCCCTCCTTGTTTCCTAAATTGAAATACAAATAGTCTGTGGGAAACTTTCATTTTGCCCCTTTAAACTTTCATTTACTTCAATTTGCCGAACGTGGCTCCACCGGTAACTTAATGATCATACGAGCAATCTAGTGTAACCGAAGAGACAAATTCATGAATGATTGGTTGCTTGAGTTATAAAGGAAGTAGAAGCGGTTGCCGCCTAGGCGACATGATCGTTTACTCATCGATTTGGCAGAGAAATATACAACATGTTGATGACCCATGGCCTCTTAGTGTGCTCCACGTTTGTCTTGCTACTAAAAAAGAATTGGTTGCGGCCACAACCTTCAATCTCATCATACAATACTTCGACAGTGGCCCTAAGTCTTGACCGACTCAACCAAACGATCTCATGGAGAATGGCGGAGACATTGAAGTCGCACGATGCAACTAAATTTACGAGCAAATCAATTCGAGGAAAATAGACCAAAGCTACTCACATAGTGCTATCGCATTTATTATTTTGATCATTACATCGACCTATTACTTGTCTTATACATAATTTAGACGACATTTTAAACTAAACTTCATAATTAAAATGACCATCATATGGATCAAATTATTCTTAATCTCTCCCTTAATCTTAAGTAGTGGAAATGGGATGGGCATTTAGGGTTTCCATGGCCTTCATGGCCTTGAATCTCGGTTCCTTGGCCTCAAACTTTTTCTCAATATAGAGCTTCATGTAGTCCTCGAACACAAATTTCGGATACATCTCTATTTCCTTCTCTTCCTCTTCTTCTTCTTCTTCATTGGCCTTGACGAGAGCCGGTGCCGGGTAGATGACCGCATCAGCACCGGGGTTGTAGAACGATGCAATCGACATTCGGTTCCCGTCGATTTGTGCCACCACTCGGTGGAGCACACTCTTGTACTTGCCATTTGTGATGACCTGAATTCATAGAACAACATGGTGAGTAACTCATTGATGCTTGTCGCATAACCGGCTTTCTTTCGATTGTTTGTTCATCTAACTGATTGAACCGATCGAACCGATTTCAATTTGAAACATATTTCTTATTCTTCAAGGACTTAAGACTGTTGAATCCAATTGCAAATTTTCATATCGAACTGATCTTTTATCGTAGATCAAAGATGGCCTTATCTGATTTGGTTTGATTTGATTTGGTTTGGTTCGATCAATCTGGTCCGATTCGATCTAAAATAAATAAATAAATAAATAAATAAATAAATAAATAAAATTAAAAAGAAAGACGGACCTCAAGCTGGTCGCCGAGGTTGACGACGATGGCGTGCTTCATCGGCGGCACGTCGACCCACCGGCCATCCTTGAGCAGCTGCAGCCCGCTGACTTGGTCGTCCTGGAACAGCAGTATGACCCCGCCGGCGTCGGTGTGGGCCCTCAGCCCCTTCACGAGCTCCGGCCGCGAGCACGGCGGGTAGCTGCTGACCTTCGTCCCCAGCGTCGGCAGCCCTTCCGACCCCCGGAACGCCGCCTTCAGGTACCCTTTCTCCAGCCCCAAGTTCTCATCCATCAGCTCCAGCATCGTCTCCGCCAGCTTCTCCACCGCCTTCCCGAACTCCCCCATCGCCGCCCTGCAAACAACCGGTTTCCTTTAGCTCAGTTAACTCCGACAGTTGCGTCGCCGCCGAACCAGCTTGCTTCTTACTTGTAGTCGTCGTCCATGCCGGGGGTATAAGAGACGTCGGAGACGGGGAGGTGGCGGAGGAAGAAGGTGCTCTCCCAGTCGACCTCGGCTAGCTCGTCGGGCCTCTTCGTCGCCAACGCCTCGCGCGCGAAGTCCCGGAACTTCTCCTCCCGGCGCTCGACGTAGTGCGCCTTGGTGAGGCGCTCCACCTCGTCCATCAGCTCCAGGGACACGCCGTGGTTCACTAGCTGAGATGATCGATCGGTCGATCGATGGCGGAGAAGATTTGAGTAAGAAGAAGGGGAAATAACAAGGAAAGGAAGACGATGGGCGGACCTCGAAGAAGCCCCAGTTCTCGCAGGCGTCGCGGAGGAGGGCCATGGCCTGCGGGCGCTCGTCGCCGGCGGCGAGCTTGGCCATGTCGAGGACGGGGAAGGAGTCGCCGGTACTCTCCATTTGGTTGGACTGCTCACGCTCTGTTTTTCCTCTGTTTCTCTGCCGCTGAGTTGGGGACAGCTTGGGGGTACCTTTTTTTATAGCCGTTTGAGGGGTGTGTTTTGAATTTTTCTTTTTCAGTCCGCGTAAAAACTAAAAATGATATCGTTCATCCTAAATAATTTAATATCATCAATTCCATGATAAAAATATAAATTAGTAAATTATATGGTTAACTTATGGAAGGTCTTACAATCTAATTAATTTTGAAATAGACCGTTTAACCTCATATTTCGTCCGCCAATAAAATTCAAGAAGTACGATAACTCCTAACAGTTGGGCATATAATCATATGTAATTCTTTTGGTTTTAACAAGTAATATTAAAGTCATGATCCATATTAGATATTATGTAGGGTGATATTGAACGAAATTGAAGTGAGACGTAGAACAAGTTAAGAATGATCGGATGCTTAAGGAGAAGTTTAAAACAGGTCAAAAGTGATCAGATATTTATAAAAATATCCGGAATAGGTCAACAATGATCAAATGTTTAGGAGAGATTCAGACTATGAGAGTAATAATAATCATTCATTTGAGAGGAAGATAATTGAAAATACAATCAAAAGTTATATATATATATATATATATATATATATATATGAATATATATATATATGAATGATAATAGGAGATATAAGAAATCTTTATCTTTTCTTTGGTTACATGTTTTGTTTATAGTCAAATCTTTTTTCATTAACTATATTAATCATTTAAAATGATAATAAATTTAATTATTTATGTATAAATTACTTTTTTAATAAATTAATAATTTATTTGTTTATTTTTTTATTTTTATATAAAGTAAATCTCCCTCTCCTTTTATATATATATATATATATATATATATATATATATATATATATATATATATAAAGCTTTGGGCGTTCCATCCGGATATTTTAATTCATTTTTGAGAGTATGAGGTATTTAGATACCTAAATCTGTAAAAGTCGCCCAGAAATATATATAGGGTAAGAATGTACAAAATAATTTTTTTCATATATATATACTCTACTCAAATTCAATAAGTAGAGTAGAAAGAGATGACAAAATTAGGATCTAACTTCTTACCTAACACAAGAATTAAGTGTCACTATAAAACTAAAAACAAAGCTATATTTAGGATAAATATAAGCAAAACTTAATTCTTTTCAATTATAACATTTTAGCAACTATTAGTGATATAGTGTAGAAGCCCCACATTGGCTACCAAGCCAACCGACATCTCATGTGGATTATCCTATGATAATCTTAACGAAATCACATTACATAGCGGCATGAGAACAATGTAGGGACCTAAGAACATATTGATGGATTGAATGATAGCTAACGATTGAACTTATGGTGTCACTTGTATAGACGGTGCCATGTTTAGTTTGGGATCAAATTTTGTTTAAGGGGAGTCCGAAAAGAGAAGAGGAGTAATAATGACCTAAAGCACAACCGATCGATTAATGAGCAAGTTATGGTGCTCTACAAACTTTTACTCGATAGTGTAAGCCACACATGATCATTATCTTATCTCAAACGCACGCATGAAGCAAACAAAGAGCTCCCTCAAACTAAGGGCATCATTTGTGATACAAGTATTGGATGTCATCTTCCATTCGTCACTATCACTCTCTTCACAACTCTCGAGTGGGACGGGGCGACCCCTGTGACACTATCTTATGCCCTTCTCCACCCCGTCTTCTTTTCTTTTGACTATATCCTACTTTTTGCATCGTGTTCTAGTACACTACTCGTGTCATTGTTCTTAAAGATGCTTTTGAAAATCAAATCGTATAATCTCAACTAATTACTTTTAGAAAAGTTATCGTAAATTTCCTTACGATAACGATGTATGTCACATATGGAACTTCTAAACGTAAAAATCAGCACAATCCATCCATAAAGGGGTATAGAGACTAGATTCCCTTAAAAGAGAAAACAACCACAAATGGTGACTTGTGATTTCATGAACTCACTCAATTCAAAGAGGATAACAAGATTAAGATTTGTGTGTGGGACCATTGTGTTAATGAACTAGTTGAACCGTTGACCTACTCCATAATCTTGTCAATGTAACCTTTATGCGATCGGGGCTAAGAAAGCAACGGCTCATCGCGGTTAGTTAGTCCACGGCCAATTTGCCGGGAAGCTTCCTCTTTACGGATGGTGACTAAAAATCGAGAAAGAGAGAAGACGACCAAATGGATGGAGGGGGAATGAGTTCTTTACTTGCTTCTTGGTGTAATTGATTTTCTTTCTTCTTAATTATTTAGAGTACTAATCTTTCAAAATAGGCCTTATTATTTAATAGCCTATTATTTAATAGGCCTTATTATAATCTTTACGGATTATAATTTAATTTAGTAGTTTTTTTTTTCAAAAAAGCTCCTAGAGTTCAATAATTATCAATTACCTACTCGGAATTTTTTTTTATTTTCTTATTAAAATCTACTCAAAGTTTAATAATTTTTGAAAAACAACTCATAATATTTTTATTTACATACACCTCCTAAAATAACCTTAATATTTAATAGCTTTTCTAAACTAGTTTTTATAATTTAATTTAGTAGTTTTTTTTCAAAAAGGCTCCTAAAGTTCAATAATTATCAAGCACCTCCTTAGACTTTTGTTTACTTATTAAAATCCACTCAAAGTTTAATAATTTTTAAGAATACCCCTAACATTCTTTGTTTTATTTATTTATTTATTTTTTGCTAAAATGCACCTTTTCATGTGCGAAATGCCTAATTTAAAAGGAGGCATATGGAGACTAATCAAACATTAAAGCACATTTCAGAAAATGGATTAACAACTGGAAGCATTTTGAAAATTACCCCCAATAAATTAGATTAATTAGCAACAAGTCCATTTGATTAGGTCCTAATTCCTTCTCGTTTTCTAATTTTGATTAGACTTTGGAAATTGGGTTGAGAATTATTGTGGAAAAAAAAAGGAGGAAAAGGACATTTTTTGTTTTATAAAGGGAATTTTGGGAAGAAAAATGGAATATTCATTACTTGTTGGGGATGGCAAGGAAGCTTTGAATTTGTTGATGGAAGAATTTTGGGGGAACAAAATTTAAAAGAATGATTTTTTTGTAATTTTTTTTCAACTTTTGCAAGTAGCCAATTTAAATATTTATAATCCTGTTTAATTGGAGGAAATTTACAGGGGCGAAAAAGGGATAGTTTCCAATTGGATGGACTCGAGAATTCATAGGGAGCATGAGAGTCTAAGACATTATCTATTATCTACTAGAGTTGGAATTACGTATAGGATGAATTGTCAATCTATTTGTGAATTAATTTTAGTAAAAATATAATTCATTCAATATCAATCGAGAGGGCATTTTTTTTCATCCTAACTCCCAAATTCTCAGCCCTCCTTTTTTGCCCGTCTTTCTCCTTTCGAGCATTGCTCTCTATCGCTTAGTCGTGAGTCGAATGCCCACCAATTGCCTAGCCATAAGCTCACAGCCTACTCATAACCCACTAGCTACTCAACCGCAAGCTCACGACCTACTCACAAGACCATTGACTATGACCATAAGCTCGTGGCTTGCTAGCAAGTCCACTAGTTACGTAGCCAAGCAAGATCATTGATCGCTTAACCATGACCTCCTAAGCTTAACGACTGCCTAGTTGCAAGCTCACATCCTATTTACAAGATCATTGACGACCAAGCCACAGATAGGACCGGCCTAGGGATTGTCAAGGTGGGACCAGCACACAGGGTCTCATCTTTGGCAAGACATCTTTTTTGGTAAAATTATATATATATATATATAAAAGTAAAAGTTAATAAAATATATTCAATAGAAAAAAATTAAAAGATGTAATTATAAATTTTAAAATATTATGGATGTTTTTATAAAGGCCCCTCTTAAAAAAGAGAAAAATTTGCACATGAGTTTTTTCTTATTTCTATTTCCCTAATCTTTCGGAATCTATTTTTTTCATCCTCAAACTCTTTACCCACATCGATAGGTATCGTCTAATGTCACCATTGTCGCATCGTGGCATCAGAGCCTGCGCCCACCGATACTACACAATAATGCACACATATAAATCCTTCGATTTAAATAAATTTTTTTTACTCGAATTAAAAGATTTTTTTTTTACCAGGTCCTTGAAAGTACAGGACTGGCCCTGGCCACAGGTTAACCTTTTAGTCATAGGCTTACCAGCTACTCGCAATCTTAACCCCTGTTTACTTGGAAGGAACTTTTCAGCGTTTATTTCATTAAAAAAATGAAGTATATATTCGTCCTTTTTATTCTTGAACTAACTTTCTTTCCACGGATTATTTTTAAAACGGAGCATAAACAAGCAGCATGTTCAACCTTTTTAGCTGGCATTACGTGTCGATTAATTATGAGTGATAGGAACCTTAGTTATTCATTCAAAATTATTAATGAAATTCTTATTTAATTTAGATAATCGATGATTTCAAAAGATGATCCATATTCAATATGTAGACAAAAAGGTCATGTAATAGAGTCAATAAATTTTTTTTTTAAAAAAATATTTTTCTTAATTTCAGAATTGTATAATTTTTTAACTAAAAATATCTATATTTATAATGAAAATTTTATTTTAAATTATAAAAACTAAATAAAAAACGTGATATTTTATTTACAAATAAAGTTATATTTTAGAAAATATTATCTATATATAGAAAATTTAAATAATAGTACATTTAAAAAAACGTAAAGCTCAGAACAAACAATGTAAACTTTAAAAAGAATATAAATTTAAAATATAACAATATACATGATGAGTTTTTTAATCGAGGATAATAAAATAAAATATTAAAATATTTAAACAAATAACTTTTTATTAAATTTTATTTCATATAATCTTAATTATGTTATTATCACATAATCAAACTTATTATTATATAATTAAAATTATACATGATAATTTAAATTATCATTAAAATATACTCTTAGATATTTAAGATATTAAGAAACTCAGAAGGTACTTTATCCTATACCATTAATCGGAAGCAGAATATACAGTTTCTTATTTAATTGGTATTAGGCGTTCAGGTTACGTCGATTGATTTTAATTCTTAAGGATGAATAATTTAATCTCATAAAAATTTTCTATCCATCAATAAAAAAAATAAAGAAGTGTTATGCGTTCATAACAGCTGATTCATTAGTATAATTAAAAAACTTTTGACTATTAATTTATTAAAATTGAAACTTAATTCTTATATATTTATAAAAAAATAATAAAAAAACATCCTACCATTGTATGATTGTCCAGGGAAAAATGTTTTTTTTTTCCAATTCGTAATAATAAACTCAAGACAGATAAATATATACATTCTCTCTTCCCTAAGGACGTAGCCACCCTTGGACTAGGGTGGACTCAGTTCCATCCATTTTTAAAAATTTACAAGTAAAATTTTATTTTAATTCTATCCTCATTTTATTTTAGTCTATTATAGTATTTTTATTTTCATCCTTATTTGGTATCAGAGGGAAAAGTTTTGGTTCTAAATATCTCTCGCATATTTATCAATGGCGTCTACAAGCAACCAAGAACTCGCGTTCACATATTCCCAACAAGATATCCCCATCTTTGTTGGTCAAGATTTTGGATTATGGAACGTGCTTATGAGGACCGTATTCGTGTCTCACGAATTATGGGATGTTATTGATGAGGGGTATATTGCTCATACTCCGGAGGAGGTTGCGGCATTTACAAATGCGCAGAAAAAAGAGCATAAAGAGAACAAAACGAAGGATGCAAAAGCCTTGTCCTTTATGCATCAAGGGGTGAGCCGATCAATTCTTCCGCGCATTACGAGTGCTAAGACCGCAAAAGAGGCCTGACAAATTCTAAAAAATCAGTTCGGAGGCCATGAGAAGGTAATCACAATTAAATTGCAAAATCTATGGCGAGATTTCGATAATTTGGGCATGAAGGATTCCGAAAATATGCAAGACTTTCTCTTCAGAGTTTTAACAGTTATAAATCAAATTCGAGGATATGGAGATACTCTAGAAGAGAAAAAGATTATAGAGAAAGTCCTACGATGTTTGCCAGCGAAATTTGAGCATATAGTTGCAGCGATAGAAGAATCCAAAGATTTATCAAAATTGTCTTTGGATGAACTCATGGGTTCTCTTGAAGCCCATGAAAAGAGGATGAACAGATTCTCTACTCAAACCTTGGAACAAGCTTTTCAAGGAAAAATGAATGTTTCTCAAAAAGAGAAAGACAGCCCGCAAGAGAAGAAGAATATATCGGCACAAAGAGCATCCCAAGGAAGAGGTCGTGGCAGATTTCAAAATTCTAATACTCGTGGTCAAGGTAGAGGAGGAAGAGGTAACTCTAGCTCGCGATTCAAGAATCAAGATTCAGATTCTTATTGTCGCATATGCCGAAGAAATGGTCATGACACTCAAAGTTGTTGGAATAGATGCAAAAGGTGCAGAAATGCAAATCACTCAAAAAAAGACTGTTGGTTTCAAGATGAGGATGAGACAAAGGAGGCAAACTTCTCTGAAAAAAATGAAGCCGATCAGGTATTTTATTCATGCTTAAATTCTCAACAGCAACTTGAGAATATTTGGTATGTGGACAGCGGCTGCAGCAACCATATGTCTGGAAATAAGAAGATGTTCGTGGATATCGATGAATCATTTTCATCGGAGGTAAAGATTGGAGATGGCAAAGCACTTAAAGTTATTGGAAAAGGTGCGGTTTCTATTCAGACAAAAGAAGGGAAAGACAATATCATCAAAGATGTCCTTTATGTGCCGGAATTAACTCAAAATTTATTGAGTGTTGGCCAGCTCTTGCAGAAAAACTACAAGGTGGAGTTCAATAATGATCATTGTGTCATTATTGACAAGCAGAAGAAACTCACGATGGCAAGAATTAAGATGAGTCAGAATAAAGTATTTCCTCTAAACTTGCCATTAGCCGAGAAAGTTGCACTTCAAAGCATGACGGATGGAGATCATAAGATCTGGCATTTGAGGTATGGACATTTGAGCTACAAAGGTTTAAATTTACTAAAAAAAAAGAAAATGGTATTTGGGCTTCCAAATTTTCCATACCAAGATAAACCATGTGAAGGATGCATTTTCGGCAAAATGCATCGGCTACCATTTCCAAAAATATCTTATAGAGCCAAAGTCCCTCTCGAGTTGGTACATGCAGATATTTGCGGACCAACGCAAACTCCATCTCTCAACAATTACAAGTATTTTCTCTTATTCGTGGATGACTACACCAGGATGATGTGGGTCTACATACTCAACCAAAAGTCAGAAGCATTCCCGAAATTTTTGGAGTTCAAGAGACTTGTAGAAAATCAGTGTGGAAGAAAAATAAAAATTCTTCGCACAGATCGTGGAGGAGAATTTATTGGAAATGCCTTCATGGATTATTGCAAAGAGAAGGGGATCCAAAGGCAGTTGACAGTTCGATACAGCCCGCAACAAAATGGAGTCGCCGAGAGGAAAAATCGCACCATAGTGGAGATGGCTCGTAGCATGATGGCGGGTAAAGGACTTCCAAAATCATTTTGGGCAGAAGCTGTAAATGCAGCTGTGTATATTTTGAACCGGTCACCAACAAAAGCGGTTCCAAATAAGACTCCATATGAGGCATGGCTTCAGAGGAAGCCACAGGTGAATAATTTTAAAGTTTTTGGCTGCATCGCATATTCTCATATTCCATTTCAGCAAAGAGAAAAATTTGATGAAAAAGGAGAAAAACTTATTTTTGTCGGTTATAGCGACGAGTCCAAAGGGTATCGATTATTGGACCCAAGGACAAATAAACTCATAATTTCTCGAGATGTTATTTTTGATGAAATGCAGTCGTGGAATTGGGGCGATAAAGAGAAGATTGTATCTCAGCCAACACCGCCTATTTTTTTTACCAAAGACGATTGATCAATCAAACACAAGTGAAGGTGCAAGTACATCAAGTAATAGAGATATCTATCCAGAGTCAGATAGCCCTGTAAGAAAAGTTCGAAGCTTAAGAGACATATATGATTCTTGTGATGTCGCATTTTTTACATATGAGCCACAAACTTATGGGCAAGCTGAAAATCAAGAAGTATGGCACGAGGCAATGAACGAAGAAATTATCAGCATTGAAAAAAACAAAACATGGGAGCTCATAGATCTTCCCAAAGGAAAAAATGTGATCGGGGTTAAATGGATCTACAAGACAAAATTCAAGGAAGATGGCTCAATTCACAAACATAAAGCTCGTCTAGTAGCAAAGGGATATTCTCAACAACCTGGAGTTGACTTCACAGAGACATTTGCACCAGTTGCTCGCATGGAGACGATACGAATTGTTCTCGCTGTTGCAGCACAATTGGAGTTACCGATCTATCAATTGGATGTAAAATCCGCGTTTCTCAATGGTGACTTGAAGGAAGAAGTTTATGTGGAGCAACCGGCAGGTTATGTTATCGAAGGAAAAGAAGAAAAAGTTTACCGGCTTCGGAAAGCACTATACGGCTTAAAGCAAGCACCAAGGGCCTGGAATAGCAAGATTGACCATTATTTTCGATCACAAGGATTCGAACAAAGTCGGAATGAGCCATCATTATATGTAAAGAAAGGTGCGCAAGATTTTCTAATTGTGTGCCTTTATGTCGACGACTTGATATATGTTGGTACTAATCCTTATATGGTGAAAGAATTTAAAGAAGCTATGATGAAAGAATATGAGATGACAGACTTGGGTCTCATGAAGTATTTTCTTGGGATTCAAGTTCGACAATCCAAAGGAGAGATTTTTATGTCTCAAGAAAAATATCTTGACGAAGTATTAAGAAATTTTCAAATGAGCAATTGCAAATCAATCTCAACTCCATTGGCAACTAATGAGAAGTTGCAGCTAGATGATGGAGCAGCAAAAGTTGATGCAAAAATATACAGAAGCTTAGTCGGCTCATTGATCTACTTGACAAATACAAGACCTGACATTGTATATTCTGTCAGCTTGATCTCAAGGTTTATGCACGAACCAAGCAAGCTACACTATGCAGCTGCTAAAAGGATTTTGAGATATCTTCAAGGAACAAGAAAGCTTGGTATCAAGTATGTCAAAGAAAAAGAAAATAAACTTGTTGGATATACCGATAGCGATTGGGCTGGATCACTCGATGACCGCAAAAGTACATCCGGATATATATTTTGCTTGGGTTCGAAAATTATTTCTTGGGTATCTAAGAAGCAGAAGACGGTATCACTCTCATCAGCAGAAGCCGAATATATTGCAGCCACCGATGCTGCTTGTGAAGCTGTTTGGCTAAGAAGAATTTTAAGTGATGTTGAGCAAAAGCAAGAGGCCCCTACAACAATTTTCTGTGATAATAACTCTACTATTGCGATGACAAAGAATCCAGTTTTTCACGCAAGGACGAAACATATTGAACTTCGACATCATTTCATACGAGATCTCGTAAGTGATAAAAAAATTCAGTTGAAGTTCATCAACACAAACGAGCAGTTAGCGGATGGTTTTACTAAAGCAGTAAGCTCAGGAAAAATCGAGCAACTTCGAAATCATGCTCGAATTACATGATCTGATCAAGGGAAAAACATTAAGGAGGAGTATTGAAGATTAATGCTTTTCCATAAATGAATGTACAAGACATATGTATGAATGTCTAGAATAAATAGGATTCATGACTAAGATTCATGAACTAGTAATCAAAGCATGTATTTCATTTAATTTTAGATACATGTATGTTGCAAGTACGTAGACCTAGTTGAAGCATAGATTAGTATAAATAGGAGAAGTCTTGTACCCATTGGCAGTAGAGTTTTTTCTTAACAAGAAGTCTTACTCCAAATATTTTCTTGTTGTAACAAGTATAATTCCAACGACTAAAAGCATAAGTCTTGGAAATACCCAACAGTAGCCACCCTTGGACTAGGGTGGACTCAGTTCCATCCATTTTTAAAAATTTACAAGTAAAATTTTATTTTAATTCTATCCTCATTTTATTTTAGTCTATTATAGTATTTTTATTTTCATCCTTATTTCTCATTTTATTTTAGTCTATTATAGTATTTTTATTTTCGTCTTTATTTCTCTCAATTGAATTGTTAAAAATTTTAATTAAATCTAAATCTTTATCATTTGGATTCGTCTCCCTAAATATATTACTCTATTTGTCCCATGAGCAGTCGGTGTCGCCGCCTCTCTTGTCCCTCCTCACATGCGTCTAGTCACGATATGACTAGCATAACCATAGTAAACCTTCTCGATCCTTATTAGCGCGCTATATCTGTGGGATATTATCGCAACCACAACCGCGACCCTGTCATCGCTACCTTCCTTTCTGACGATCACGACATCACATTTATTGCTATCCTTATTGATAGTTTTATCATCGCTGCTCTCCCTACCACAAGCAACATCGACTCCGCCCTATCATCATGACTCGGTCACAACCATCATAGCCGGAATATCAATACTGACGATCAACTTCAGATAATTTTAAATTTTAGCTACGCCCCTATTTCTCTATGTTTTATGATTTTTTTTTTCATAGTAAATCCGTATTCATCCTGATATGGATATATGGTAGAGGGGTAATTAAGTGGAGAGAGGAGGGCATTAAGGATTTTTCACTATTTAGGGCTTAAAGGGTGGGGGCTTTGCTGCTTCGGGGAGGTCTGCTTCCGCCGCCAACAGGAACCCAGGAGAGAGGACTTCCTCCTTCCCATGCTTCTTGCCTATGCGACCACCGACATCTGGCCTCCACCTCTTCCCCTCTCCGGGAACAACCACCTCCTCTTCTCCTTACTTACCCGCGCCACCCCTCTCTCACGCTCTCTCGCCTTCATCGCTCCGCTCTTCGCCTGCGCTCACCATTGCTCCTCTTCTTCTCCTCCTCGCGACTCCGCCGTCGGACAGACCTCGCGACGCCGTCATCAGCGCTCACCATTGCTCCTCTTCTCCTCCTCCTTGCAACGCCGCTCTTCTACTTCTCCTCTCCTCGCCGGAGTTGCCTCCGAGCCACCCTTCTCCTCTCCCATGGTCGCCTACAGCGCTCCACAGCATGAGTCACCCTCTCCTGTCGAGGTGGAGGGCGTCTCCTCCGTTCATCGCTATCTCCGATGTCGTCTGCCTACGGTTGCTTGCGGTCGACCTTTATCGTGGTGGTCAGTTCCTAATCCACCTCGTGGTGTGCATCCGAAATTGAGCGGACATTCGATATACACTATCATGCACGCCCAATCTCGATCTGATGTCTGATCCGCTACTGTCGTATGATTTTGATGTGGATTGGGTCTTCGAGCCCGTGTTGTCATTATATTCTGCCATTACTTGTATGAAATTTTTTATGTCCCGGTCTGCGTGTCGATGTCTTATCTCGCCCTGCGTGTCGATCTCGTGTCCCGGCCTGCGTGCTGATCTCGTGTCCCGGTCTGCGCGCTGATCTCGTGTCTCGACCTGTGTGCTGATCTTGTTTCCCGACCTGTGTGCCGATCTCGCTTTCCAGTCCGTGTATCGTCTTCCGGATCTAGGCCGCATTCGGCTTCATGCCGCCAGACCCAGCTCCACATCTAGCTCCGAGTCACCTGCTCTTCCGAGTCGCGACAACTCGAGCAGCATCCCATCTGAGGGCGCCCCTGGGCCAGGGTACGTTTTCCGTACTCACCCCTCATTTATTTTACTATTATAATATTAGCCTGTTACTTATATATTCGTCGGATCTGTCTCGAGTCTCGGGGTACCAGAGACCAGGGCGACTCGGTCGCTAACTGCAGGTAACGTTGACTAGAGAACTTCTGAAGACTTGGTCAACATGAAAATCATCTTAGCGCACTCCCCCTCCGAAACATCACGACTCGATCAACATTGTCGCCACCTCACTTGATAATCCGTCTGACTCATATTTCGGATAGGATCACATCCTTTTATTATTATCCACTATTCATACAAATTAAATTGGGTGCATCAAAGATACGATACTGCACTAACAATAAAAAAAAAAAAAATTAAGCTAAGGGTATCTCTCAAAGGAAGTGTATGATATAAAAAAGTTGGATAAAAAGTTCGAAGTATTATGCGTATGAGATTTAAGAACAGTAGTAGTTCCACTATCGTAACGTAGAAAATTGACACATAATATTTTTTATATAATAGTCGTAGATTGTTTTTTAGAAATTGATGATATATTTATCCTACGATATATTTAACATCTATGTATCTATAAGTTAGAATGACAAAAAGAAATCTCATGTTTTTCAAAAAAAAAAAAAAAAAAACTTTATTACTAATAGAGAGTTTCATCCTTTTATATATATATAAATAGTTAAACATCTATTTATATAGACTCTAAATCGATTTAAAAAAAATGATATATGAATCTTAATTCTAAGCTTACAAAGTAAAAACAGACATCTTTTCAGACTTATTATTTTTTTGATAAAATTAAAATTAACATAACAGAAAATTGGTGTAGACAAAACCTATAAATATCAAGAATGCCAAAATGAATTGAAATATTGTAAAAATAAAAATAATAACAAAATCTTGGGAGGCTCGGACGAAAATCTAAATGTTACTTTTTTAGATATAAAACTTAACGATGATGATTCTTCGTAATAAACTATAAATCTCTGAATTCTATGAGTGTCACGGTATAATCTAATTCTAAATTACGAATTAAAAATTATGAGCATTTAAAATTTAAGGGATCATCAAGTGAGCGCATGCCATATTACACTACACTACCCACCACACCATAAGTCAACCTTTCTCCTGTTCTCTCGGATAAGTTTAGTGACTAGCGCATGAGGTGTTGTCACAATGAGGTCTGGGGTTCGAATCTCGGTAAAACCGAGGTAAATACCTCGCTTATGTGCTAGTCACTATTCCAAAGGTTAGTAGTCATCCATGATTTATCTTTTCTGTATTAGTCTTAGGACAAATTGACGGAGACACTGAGGATAAGCATATTCATTTTTTTGCCACAATGAGTCAACCTTTCTCCTTTTCTACGCGATGAATGGTGGTGTTCTCTTCTGCACTAACCAAAACCAACCACAAACAAAGCGCAATTAAAGGGCATAAAGTTGCCTGCAAGGCAGGGCATTCAGGGCTTGTGATCGATGTGAACAGGAAGACAGCGACTACAGTCAGGTCGGCAAATTAATTAAAACGATCTTTGATTTTCAATTTTAATTAGTAAAAATCAAAAAAAAAATTTTATTACCGTATAGTTTACTCTTTAAAATTATTATTATTATTATTATTATTACTTTTTAATAAAATGATCAAGTTACGGAGGATAGAAAATCCGAGACAAAGTGAGAGAATTTTATTTTTATAAGAAGAACCCATATGACTACATCATATCTTAATATAAATGAAATAAAAAAAGTACTACAACTGAGATTTTTTTAAGTGGATGGATCTAAATATATGCTTCTTTAGCTTAAATTAAGATAAGAAGTTCTGAATAAATGAACTGTTCCTATTCGAATCGAATAATTCAGTACATTTGTGTTTTTATTTCAAAAATATGATATTTTTTTTATAATGTCAAATATTATTCCTATTTTGGTATTTTTAATTTCCGGAGTTTTAGTCCCGACGAAACGATCCATTATTTACTATATAATTATAATAATTATGATTTTATAACTATTATCACTATACAATTATAATAGCTATAGATTTTTATAATGCAATATTAACCAATGTCATATTATAATAGTTATTTAATTACGACATCGTAGTGTCAAAGTGTTACTGTAATATATTATTGATTAGAGATAAAATATTTATATTATATCAAGTATGCACTATAAGAGCATCTGTATTCGTGTTGAACGATCAATGTTATAACCGCATGTTAATATTAAAACCAATGTGATGTAGAGTTAATATTGTCATGGCATTGAACGCGTTCAATGCTTCATGTCATTGGATTAAAAAAAAATAGAAAATCAAAATGTGATGATGTTGTAGTGTATTTTATTTTAATTTTATTTATTAAAAAAATTATAAATTTTAAAAATTAAAAATTAAAAATTAAATATTTTAAAATATATTTTAAATATATTTATTTAATATGATATAATTTTAAAATAATTGAGTAGACCGTGAGACTTATAAATAATTAGTGTTAATATTAAAAGAAATATAAATGAAAGAGGTATGTTGTTATAATAAATATGTTATGATAGACCTTATATTTTTGATGAGACGGTGAATATTATAATAAGTTAGCGTTGTAAATATTCTAACTGTTAAATCATACTATTATGAGTATGGGTCAGAATATAAAGTCCTGCTACAAGTGTCTAAGAATAGGAACATCTGTTTTTTTATTTTTTGCCCCATATTAATTAATTATTTTATTATTATTTATTTATTTTTGGATGAAATGCCAATAAACGTGCTGGAATTTTGCCAACAAAGGCCGCAGCCCAAATGTCGTAAAGCAATGGGTTTAAAAGGCCCAACAAGAAGCCTATCATGATCCATAGATGTTGAGCTATATGTAATCATTGGTAACCTGGGCTAAACAAATCAAGTGAAATGGACTAACCGGACCGACCAAATCACGAACTTTTTATAGTGACCGATATCATCATCGAAACGGCCCCTTATCAGAAACCTCCGAAGGAATTTTTGAATGAACTGTACCACTTGATTGATAAGAGCCTGCGCAGGGGATGCTCAAACCTGGCACCTCAGTCAAAGGGTATAACATTATAATCAGAGCACCCCTGGTTCGGTTGTATTTAAAAGGTCTAACAAGAAGCCTATCATGATCAATAGATGTTGAGCTATATGTAATCATTGGTAACCTGGGCTAAACAAATCAAGTGAAATGGACTAATCGGACCGACCAAACCTACCAAATCACGAACTGTTGATTATGAAGGATTTTTTTTTTCAAGGGAAATTCATGTTCTAAGTTAAAATCAATAATTACGATTTGATTTAGAGAGTTTATTGTATAATTCATGTTCTACTATTTGATTCCATATGATTCAAAATTTGAGTTTTGCTAGGATATTTATTTGATTCAAACTAAAACATCCTTAATAATTATTTTTAATTATGAATGTTAATGAGAATAATAAACAATAATTATAAAAAATATTTTGATATTATAGAAATGGTTCCACTTATATAATTCACATGAAATGATGCAATTGGTATCAATAGTGTAAATAATAATCACTGCCAACAAATTTAAATTAATAATTATATATGATTACACATTTCAATTGTAATTTTACTATATTTCTTTCGCAAATAATAACAATTTTTTTTATGTGGCTGCGACGACAAGGACTACGTGGCAGGCTCAAGACGGTCAACGTCAAGTTATACTGATCTAACCCAAAATAGAATCCTGGTCAAGTCGGTAGATTTAAAGGCTACGTTCCAATCTGAATCAGACTTAATGGGAGTCTCGACCATGTAGATGAACGAGTAGGCAGCTCCGGTACTTCTGTAGAGGAGGTCTGGGGCGAAAAAAAAAGGTTCAAAATAAATTTGAGCTCCAACTATTCAAGACCCCAATTACATGCCTAAAAAGATAAAAGTAAAAGAATATAAAATATGAATTTGGGTCCAACTATTCAAGACCCCAATTAAATGCCTATAATACATAATATTAAAAAAAAAATTTGGGTCGTCTCAAATTATGAGCTCAGGGCCATCGCCCAGTGCCGTCCTCCTCCAGGGTCGGCCCTGCGAGTAGGAGTGATAGAGACATATTATAAGAATAGTAGGGATCCTCTGGATCACAATCCTTGGTTTATTCTTGGACAGAAGTTACTAATAGATGGGATCCCATGGATCCTATCTGTATAACAGATGGAGTTTATAAAATCCCACTTATAAATAAAATGATTCATCTTTTGAATCATATTTTACAATATAAAGGATCTAATCTCTTATAAGAACGTAGGCCTAGGTGCGGGAAGTGCACCTAATGCATGATAAGGACTTCTATCACTCTCCTAACCTGTATAAAAGAGTACTCGAATATACGCGTGCAAGTACACAATACTAATTTCTACTTAGCTAGCCACTTCATTGACTCCTTTATCTTTGATTGTCAGAGAGATTTCGTTAATGTCTGTCTTCGCCTCCTTTCTAACTCTATTCGATGGTTGCAAAGTCTCTATCAATCATAAGGACTCTGGAGTCAATTCTAGGAGACAGGATCTCCTGAACCACTTTTTATGATCCAGGGGATGTACCATTTGTATTTGCGGTCGGATCGTGGTCGCGATTCGGCCACAAATGGTTACGATTCCTTTCTGGGTTCATCGTCCCCACCAGATTATAATTTTTGTTCGGAGCAGGCGGCCGGAGGCCGTCCGGAGGACACCCTCGCTCGGCGCCTAGTAACCTGGCCACTTATCCACCACCGGAGGCTTCCGGGCGGCCTCCGGCAGCCCGCTCCGAAGAAAAACTATAACTTGGTGGAGACGATGAACCCAGAAAAGGAGCGTAACCATTTGCGGCCGGATCACGACCACAATCTGACCACAAATACGAGTGGCACATCCCCTGGACCATAAAAAAGTGGTCCAGGAGATCTTTGCTCCAATTCTAGGGAGAGATCACCTCTACGAGTCTTCAACGGAATCAAACATACCCACGGTGATCACATCTCTCTACCTTAGGTCGGCAACACATACATTCTGGTTCTTGTTTCTCGGTTTAGTCATTTGCTGATCCAATTTGTAGACCCCTGTTGGTCTGGAAGAAGGGATGAATTATCCTAAAAATAAAATCAAATCTTTCTCATCTTTTTCAAACTAAATTAGAGAAACATTTATTTGTAAAAAAATTAATTAAAATAAACTAATTAATAAAAGAAAGAGGTACAAAATTTATTTGGTTTGTAATCAGAAGATTGCTAATCAAGACTATGAAAAACTCACTAAAATTCTCCTTTGGATGGAGTAACCTCTTACAGGATTGACAACTCATAATTATAGTAGAATAGAAAAATAATTCGAGTACAAGTGTTGTTCTCTACTACTGAGACTAGGGCGCTATTTATAACCTGATCTAATCTGATCGTTTGTTGACGTGATAGCTCTGGGTGGCTGGAAGAGCTCTGGGCGCCTATCTGTAAATAACACTTTATCCACCTCGCAACGGTTCTCAACGGCTCTTAATGGATCAACCTTATTTGGTCCGGGCGCCCAGACCGTGTTGACATGGCTTGTTCGAAGCTTATCAAGGGAGCCACCCCTTGGCTGCTCAGGGGGTTCGGGCGCCCGGAGCATCCGGGCGCTCGGAGAATCCAAGCGCTTAGAGTAGTCAACCTTTGTTGATTACTTGTTTCTCCTCTGTTTTGGCTCTGTTCGTTTGGGTGATTTCAGCAATTCGGAATATGGCTCACCTGAACCCATTTTCCGACCTTTTCCTCCAGCAATCTTCCGCTCCGGCTTTTCGTCCCTCAAAAACGCCACTCGCTTCCTTCTCGTCTGTCATTGTACTCTCCTGCAACACCTCGCCCCTTAGACGCATCGTGCCCGTCAACTCTCTCCCGTGCCATTCTTCTCGTTAGCTGAATCTTTCGCTTACTTTCTGTGCTCCTAAGTTCCTGCACTCTTAGACATAAGGTATCAAACATACATATGACCTAACTTAACTCAATTAACCACATCAAAACTATCTCAAGATACGTACACGATCAACTATGGACCGATAAGGAAGCACCTGAATCGAGGTGACCTGACCCTATCCAACCTGCCCTCGACGACCTATTTTGAGTACTCAAGAAGTCCCCTTATCTCGACCCGATCAATTTTATTATAGTTAAATACATTCTCATGAACTCTTATCGAGCCAAATATCAAATTCATTCATGAACATATTGTTTATTTATAATTTAGAGTGAGTTCTTCTAAAATATTTGCCATTACATATCCATTTCTCACCCATCCAACAAACGGAAAATCACATCTCCTGGTGTAATAGAGATTAGCTAAGCCCGCATTGAGTTCAAATTATAGGCATTAGCATCAGTTCAGAAGAGGGCTACCTTCCTTGATGAGCACGAAGATGTTGCCCTTATCGCCTCTCGAGATCCTGAGCTCCCCGTCGAGATAGGTGGTGAGCAGCCAGGACTGTGCCATGGTGTTGTGGATGGGTATCTTAAATGGAGGTTGACTAGAGATGGTCCTTGCAACTGAAGATGCTGCATCTTGCAGGGAATTTATGATGCCCTTAAACGGAGATAGATCGATGTTTTGGCCGAGGAACTCCACCTTGTCAGGAATCACGATGTTGTCAGTTAGCTGCGGGGTTCCGATTGCGCCTTCTTCGAACTTGATCTGAGAAAAGCAGCCAGAGCTCACTCAACAAGCTAAAATTTTATGGCTCCTTAATGGTGTCTCAATAGAAATCATAGACTTTTAATGAAATTCAATGTCTTTGCATGCTCATTGAGCCTTCTATTGAATAAAGCACATAAGATAGCAAGTAAGGAATCAGAATTTATGTAGAGCTATTTCTGATAGTACTTTCAAAAAGTTCCTTGTTCAGACAAAATGGGAATCAGAATGTTTAGATAGCAAACTTGTTTTGCAATTTATAGGAGTCGATGAAGATTGATCGTTTGACGGGAATATGACAAGAAACACAGGCAAATGCTATGAAATAAGCTCGTATAAACAATAAATTTCGAAGAAGATTCAATCATGTGACTGAAGAAAAAGCCAAGGGACTCAAGGTGAGTTAAACAAACATGTAGCAACATAAAACATAAGGATCAACCAGGCTTTGAAGAATAAGAATCCTATTTCACATTCAGGGGAGGATAACAGTTCATTCGATCTACCTATCTCTCTCGGGGAATTCTCCTAGACCACAAATTACAATAACATTTCTAGATGTATAAAACACTTTAGAAACAAAGAAATCATCAAGAACCAGAGATCCAACGAGAAGCTCTGCCTCGAACTAATAGGGCCCTTGAACTGATAGGGAAGTAGTAGCAAAAGTTCTCATTTAGATATTTACTCCTAAGTCTTTGGGAAGTTTACTAGCACAGAATCAGCTAGAAGGATAGGTTACTTTATCCAGGCAGAATTAGGCTGATATATTGTGTGGTTGAACAATAAATGAACTGAAGTTGCTCCAATCCATTCATGAATGCTGAATCAATAGATTGTAGAGCATGGAAACTATCATTAAGACATCCAAGATGAGACAAGTTTAGGAACTAGCATACCTGCAAATATTGTGTGGTCAAACAAAAAATGAATGAAAATATCAAGATTTCCCCCAAATCTAAAGTTGCATCCATTCATGAATGTCAATAGATTGCAGAAACTATGATTTAGGGCATCCAAGATGATACAAGGAGTGTAGGGACTAGTATACCTGCACTCTCTTCGGACTCCGGACTTCAAATTTGGCATTGGTGGTGAGCGAAGTGAAAGACAGAGGCCCTGCGAACTTCACAGAGTTCACCACCGTAAAGCTCTCTGAATCAATGGTCTGAGATATCTCATCCACCTTCACCAGCTGCAGCAACCTCCCGGATCCCAAAAGGGGGAACAATTGCGAGAACGACGTATAACTGCCTCGGAACTCAAACGATTTAGCCGATGAAGAAACGGGATCTGCTAAAAAAAGAAGGATTCGAAATGGAACGAGATCGAATTAATCTTACGCGAGGATCCACTTGCCGTCGAGGAGGGAGAGGGCATCGGTGGGGGCGGGGGTAGGGTTCTTGGCCTCGAGGAGGGAAATGAGCTCCAGGATCTCCGCCCTCGTCTCGCACGACGCGTTCAATCCCCTGTCAGTGCCGGAGAGCAGATCGATCAGCTTCTTCTTGAGCTCTGCCATCTCGTCCGGCTCCGCCGTCACCAGAGGCTCCAGCACCGCGACCCCGGCACCCTCCGACTCCTCCACGCCGCCCTCCTCCTCGCCCCACTCACCTTCATTTCCGGAAGCCCGGGCGAGTAGTTGGTGCCTCCGTCCGATCGTCAATACGGGGGAGGAATCGCGGAGGGGGAACGAAAGGGCAACCGCCGTTAGGCGGCCGAGCCGGGAAGCGGAGGAGAGAACCGCCGGAGGAGCCCTGACGGCGGAGGAATTCCAAGACGCGACGGCACCGGCCATGGAGAAGCGCCGACTAAGTGCAATCTGCCTTGACGAGGAAGAAGAGGGTTTTAAGCAACTGCAAAGTGGGCTGTCGCCCAGCTACATTTATACTACGCTTAGTCTTAGCAATCCAACCAGCCAATACCGTATCGACACGTCGACGGCAGTTACTATATATATATATTATTTTATTTTATTTTACTGAAATTATTTACAGTCCTGTCCTGTTGGGTTGATCTGAAAGATGATATAGAACGGAACTTCTGAAACTTTCTTTTGTGATATATATTATTTTATAGTTAAAAATGGGAATGGATTTATTTTTTATAAAAAAATAATCTTAAATTTTAAACCCTACCTTAACGAGAGAAGTTTCTAGAAACTTTTGTCCTAAGCTTATCGTTTGAACATAAATAAATTTTATGAATTTACTATGTATAATATTTTGATATTTTATTGAACCACGTGAATAAATTTCAATATTACTATCTAATTTGTCCCTTCGGATGTGTTTAGTAGTTAGCACATGAGGTGTTGTCACCAATGAGATCTGGGGTTCGAATCTCGACAAAGCCGAGGTAAATACCTCTCTTATGTGTTAGTCACTGTTCCAAAGGCTAGTAGCCGTCCGTGATTTATCTCTTCCATATTGGCCCTGGGACGGGTTAACGGGGACGCTGGGGGTGAGCGTATTCACCTTTTGCCACTAATATTACTATCTAATTTAATGGAACGCCTAATAAAAAAATATTGTGATTTAGACGGTTCATTGCGAGCGTTTTCGGATTTATTCTGATAGTCGATAAAAAAATTTCGTGGATCGATTCGATCGTTCCAAGACTAATTAATGAGGCTAACTGAATTTATTAATATTACTATCTAATTTAATATCTTAATCATTGTACTAATAACTAGTAGTCATCTGTAATTTATCTCTTCCGTATAGACTTAGAGACATATTGACGAGAGCACCGGGTTATATTTTTTCACAATATTACTACCTAATTTTCATAATTTTCAAAAAATAAGTATCTCATTGCCATTATATCTTTCTCTTCTTTTCAAGTTCAAAGTTTTTTGTTCTATCTATTCAACAAAGTACTTATTAATTTATACTATCAAATTCAGATTGAGAGTACGAATATATTAATAAGTCTTCCAAGAGTATAGTAGTATTATTTGAAGTCATTTGGAGTGCTCTAGGCATACAAGTTAATTTTGGATAAAATTGACCGATGAATCTATACTATTTGAAATTTCAAAAGTTTAATATTTTTCATATAAGAGGAGTCTTACAAACTCATTCAGGATATTGGTGAATGAATATTATTATCCTAGGGTTTTATGAACTTGCAGCAAATTTTATTAAATTTTAACCGTTCAAAAATTTTTTGTTCTCAATTTATGTTGTCTAATTCAAATTTGAGGACATAGATATATATATCAAGGAGACTTCTAAAAATATATTAGTTTTGGGTTAAATAATTAAGAGTTCTTTATATCTATCAGTCGATTTTATCCAAAATAGATTGAGGGACTTATGCCATTTAAAAATTTAAAAGTGTGATATTTTTCTAATTAGGAAGTCTTAGAAATTCATTACTTAGTATCATATTATAATAAACTTGTATAAATTTTATCAAGACTTTATAAATTTTACTACTTTCAATTTATGCTGTCGATATGATACCCTAGATACATTAGGGAGGTTTCCATTAATTTTGATTTGAAGTGATTCAGAATTCTTCCGATTCATTAGTCAATTTTATCCGAAATAATATTTTGTTTCACCTATTCTCATTTAACGATTCATAAGTTATTATTGCTTACAAAACTACACAAAATTATTGTAATAAGAAAAGTGATTTCATCAAATATCTTGAAGAGAAGAGAGCAAGAATGGCCTCTCATTTCAAATCCCTCGTTCAAATCACTATCTAGTTGGGTCGGATTTGATATGGAACTTCTAGAACTTACTTTTGTGATATATATTGTTTTATAGTTAAAAATGGAAATAGATTTTTTTTAAAAAATAAAAATCTTATGGTCCGTTTGGTTTGCACGTTTTCCATTTTCATTTTCTAAAAAATACGTATTTTCTAAAAAATAGAAAATAATTTTTTATCATTCTTTATTTTTCTAAAAAATATTAGCTATTTTTTTTTTGAAAACAAACACGAAATTTGTAAACAAAACACTATTTTTTAAAAATGCTCATTTTTCAAAAAATTAAAAATGGAAAACATACAAATGAAACACACCTTTAAATTTTAAACCCTACCTACACGATAGAAGTTTGTATAAACTTTTATCTGGCAAACTTATCATTTAAACTTAATGAATTTTATAAATTTTACTTAATCATGTAAATAAATTTCAATATTATTTATTTCACGTATGCAACTTTTATAATTCTAAAAACACTTATCATATTTTCATTATACTCCTTTCTCTCTATTAGAAATGTAAATAGAAAAAGAGGTAGAAATTATTAGGAGATTATTATTGTAATCATTTTCCGGATTAAGGTTGACTAGATTGATTAATCTCGAGTGAATTCGAGTTTGAGTTTTAATGTTTGGATAATATATTGTAGGACATATGTAAGAGAAGTCAAGTAGGTCATGAAGGACTGGTACTTGACTAGTTAAGTCTTAACTAGGGGTTAAGTAATGGTAAATCCCTAACTCGAGGATTTGACAAAGGGAAAATCTAAGTGGATAAAAAAGGACCGCACGTTGGCAAAGAAAAGTCTTTAGTACAGTTAGACAAATAAAGTCCAAGTATATCAAGCAGGATCACATGTTGACAAAGGGAAGCCCTTGTAGGATCGCAAGAGTGCGATAAAAGGGGGGATGAATATCGCGCTTTTAAAAACTTTTCGTTTACTCGTTTAAATCAAAGTCGTACATGTTGAGATTTTCGGGCCGCGAAAACCGCTTTTTCGCGTCGCAGAAACCCTGAAACCCCCGTCACCGAATCCGTGCGAAGTAAAATAAAACAAAAATTCGAGTACGAGTTTACTAAAGTGTAGATCTACACTAGGAGAAGAGCCTTTTACCCTTGATGCGTTGCCCTTCGCAATCCCGCTCATCCAAAGGGTGCTGGATCTCGAGATCGTCAAGCGTACGATCCTCTGGAAGTATCCACACGAACAAATCAATGGAGGGAGAGCCTTAGAGTGTGCTAGCACTCCTAGAGGGTCTCGGCCAAGGAAGAGGAGAGGGAGAGCAAGAGGATGCAAGGAGGAAGATGATGGAATCAATTGACTTGAATGAAAAATCAATCTCATTCACTCACAAAAGTGGCCGGCCACATGTGTAACTCCTTCTCATTTAATGTGGCCGACCACATTAAATTGAAAGGGGATTTGTAATCTCCATGAGGTGGCACACACATGTGCTAGCCTTGATGATGTTGCATATCATCATTGGTTCTCCTAATGTCAACTCACAAATGAGGTGGCAAATGGTCAAGTCAAACTTGACCTTTCATCTTCCTTCTCAAGTCAAGTCAAACTTGACCAAATCTTTCTCATGGTTGATCTAATCTAACCATTTAATTCAAACCAACTTAATATAATGAATCTAATTCATTTAATTAAATTGATTCAATGAGTCATAATCTAAATTAGACTCATTGAACACATGAATCAACTTGAGTCCAACTCAATTAGCTTAATTAGGATTACTCTTAATCTAATTTGATTCATCACATGAATCTAATCCTCTTGGTTCATCATATGAACCTAATCTCCATCTAATTGTCCTTTGTGTGTGACCCTATAGATTCTTGTAACGTTGGCAATGCTTCTAAACCCATTTAGAAGCATAAGTAATGAGCGGTATCTAGCAACACATCATTACTACCCAAGTTACAAGAATGTTGAGATCCAACATCACCTTGTGACTACTAATTGTGACTCCTCACAATATATGACAAGTGTCTTTCTATCCTAGACATCTAGATTGATCAATGTGAGGCATAGACCGTGTCATCCTCTGACCAATCTAAATCTTGAACTCCAAGTAGACTCACTAAATCAAATGAGCTCAATATCTCATATTGACTCATTTGGGCATGGTCATGCACTTCGTGGTCTCACTCTATCAAGAATATCGATGTCACTCCAGTCATATAGGAGGGATAGATCCCATCTACATCACTCACATCCCTCTGCATAATTCGTTACATACCAGTAATCACCTTTATACTCCACCCAGTTATGGGTGACGTTTGACGAAGCCAAAGTACGTAACTCCTTATGTAGGGATCCATGGTGACTTCAGGTCCAAGGACTAGTAGTCATACTAATAGCCACATGAGAAAGTATATGACACTCATATAACGATCCATGATACTTTCTCATGGCGGGTCATTCAGTATACATTCTTCAATGCATACCCATGTGTCAACTTGATATCTCTATATCCATGACTTGTGAGATCAAGTCATCGAGTTGACCTACATGCTAGTCTTATTGCATTAACATTGTCCCTGAATGTTAATACTCGACTAGGAATAATTAAGAGTAGTGTTATCTATATCATCTCACTATCGATTCAACCAATCGATTGATATAGGTAAGAACCTTCTATTCAAGGACGCTATTATACTTAGTTATTTGACACCAATAAGAGTAAGTATAATAACCAAAACAAATGTCTTTATTTATATAAGAATATGATACAACAAGTCTATAATACAATTATCAAATGATTGACTCTAGGGCTCTAACTAACAGTACAGTGAAAAAGTAAAGAACAGGTTCGGTTACTTGGTTCGGAGCCTAGGTCGACTCTTACTCCAAGCCCCGCGATCCTTTATTGCACCCATGGACAATCCACTAAGACTCTTCTTTCCAAAAACCTCAGAAAGAAGCAGTGCGTACAATATCCAAAAATATAAGATAGTAACTGTTAGGATGTATACTAAAAGCCTAGCTTTTGGTATAAATATTTATCTAGAAATAAGAATCACATTGGTCAAATGTCTACATTTATGATAAATGTAATTGTTCAATTAATTTATATTGTAGATAACATGGTGTGTGGTGTCACCCACAGAGGATCATATTATCAGTACCTTATAAATTATAAACAGTAGCTCGCGGCCAAGATGGAAAGGAACAAACCATAGGAAGGTAGTAGTGTAATTAGGTATTAGTTTATCTTAACTATATAATTACACTAGTACACTTAGAGTGTATTGAGTAGGACCATTTGAGGTCGTTTCTTTTATACTGACTTTATAAAGGAACAAAGACTTTAGTTATTATGGAAGTGTGTGCTCTTAATCCTAATATAATAACAAGCACATATATTTGATATTTATTTCTTTAATTTATCAATGGGTGAGATTTAGTTCGATAAATCAATAAGCCCGATAAGTTGGGAAATGATATCACTTATAGTGTGTGTTGTTGATTATAGAAGGAAACTGTGTCCTAGTAATCTAGGTTGAGAATGTCCCCAAGAGGAGCTCATAAGGATTGTCATGTTAAACCCTGCAGGTGTACTTAGTCTGATATGACGATGAAGTTGAGTGGTACTACTCTTGGAGCTAGATATTAATTAAGTGAGTTGTCAGTAACTTACTTAATTAGTGGACATTTGTTATCTTAAACACAGGGAGACTAACACACTCATAATAAGAAGGAGCCCAAAATGTAATTTGGGATTGGTGCGGTAGTTCAATAATAGTTCTTTAGTGGAATGAATTATTATTGATGAAATTAAGTTGTGTGTTCGGGGCGAACACAGGATGCTTAATTTCATCGGGAGACCAAAACCAATTCCTCCTCTCGGTCCCTATCGTAGCCTCTTGTATATAGAGATTTATACCCACCACATACCCACCTTCTTACCCATCCAATGGGGCCGACCAAGCTAGCTTGGAACCCAAGCTAGGGCCGGCTAAGACCAAATGGTTGAGCCAAGTTGGTGGCCGGCCAAAGCTTGGGTCCCAAGCTTAGGTGGTCGGCCACTAGAATATTAAAAGGGTTTTTTATTAAAATTATTTCTTATGTGGATATCATGATTTAAAAGAGAGTTTAAAAAATTAAAATTTCCTTTTATAACTTTCTACTGTTGGTGCAATATCCCTCAGGTCAAGGTTGACCTGGGTAACCAAGCTGAGTCTTGGTTTGAGTTTAGATGTTTGACAATAAGATATTGATTGAAGAAGAGTCAAGTAGGTCAAGGTTGACTGGATACTTGACTGGGAAGTCCTAACTGGAATGTTAGGCAAAATGAAAGACCTAGTGAGTGAAGCTAGGCAGTATGAAAGTCCTGGTGAGTGAAGCCAGGCAGAAGAAAAGTCCTGGTGAGTGAAGCCAGGTAGGAGGAAGTCCTAGTGAGTGAAGCTAGGCAGATGGAAAACCCTAGTGAGTGAAGCTAGGTGAAAGTCCTGGTGAGTGAAGCCAGGCAAGGGAAATCCAGATGGATCAAGGATGATCGGACATCTGATGCTGCGAAGTCCAAGTAGGTCAAAGGATTGACTGGATACTTGGCATGGAAGAAAAGTCCAAGTAGGTCAAAGGGATTGACCGGATACTTGGCACAGAGAAAAGTCCAAGTGGGTCAAAGGGATTGACCGGACACTTGGTGAGGGAGTCCTAGCAGGTCAAGGGAGTGACTAGATGCTAGGCATGACATACCAACAGGTCAAGGTTGACCGGATGTTGGTTTGGGAGGTTTGGAACTTGGTTTTGGGCAAAAATCAAGTGCTGGATCGATCAGTGGATCGATCCAGACCTATCCCAGCGAACAGAGAGCCTCTGGATCGATCCGTGGATCGATCCAGAGGTCCCAATCGATCAGTGGATCGATTGGGACGATGCTGCTTCGCGCGATAAGCGCTGGATCGATCCGTGGATCGATCCAGGCATTTTTCCCAGAGCACAGAGGCACTCTGGATCGATCCATGGATCGATCCAAAGCCTCCCCGATCGATTGGGAACACTCGAATCGATCGGGATCCGACCGTTGGCGTCGTTTATAGCTGCAGGCGTGCGATGGCTGCGGCATCTCTTCACCGATTCACTCCAGATCTCTCGCCAGCTTCTCCACAGCACTCTCAAAGCTCAGATCGCCAGTTCTTGAAGGATCTTGGAAGGTTTCCAAGTCAAGAGGCGGATCAAAGTCAAGAAGAGAAGCTAGGGTTAGGGTTTGTACTCATTGTAAGCTTGTAAGCTTGTATTTCTTGTATCCTTTCCCTCTTTTCTTGTACTGAGTCTTGTAGGGCTTCTCCGCCCTCGGTAGTTACCGAAAAGGAGTGTTTTCATAGTGGAGGGTGCGTGCGTGGTGTGGATCCTTGGACTAGTCACCTCTTGTGAGGTGGATACCAAGTAAACCAACCGTGTTAGCGTTGTGTGAATTGTTTCGTTGTATTTCCGCTGCACATTCTTGAAGAAACAAGCAACGCCGAGCAACGCCAAGCACCGAGCGAACGCGACGAGCTATTCACCCCCCCTCTAGCTACTTTTGGTCCTAACAAGTGGTATCAGAGCGAGGCCACTCTTCACCGGAATCATTGCCGGAAGGGTCAAGCATAACAAGAAAAGCTAGAGGGTGTAGAAGTTGGAGCAAATTCTTCAAGTTCAAGACTTTATCAAGCTCAACTTCAAGATGCAATTCCAAGATGGGCTTGGATTTGACACAAGGGTGGCTCTACCATACACTTCTACGAGTTTCGATTCTTGGAAATCAAGAATCGAAAATTTTCTTATGATGGAGATAGAGCAATGGTTTGCTCTAATGGAAGGCTTCAAGGCTCCAAGAAATTCAAAGGGCAAAGTTCTAAAGAAAAGCAAATGGAGCTCGGAGCAAGTCCAAAGGTGCGAGGCCAATGACAAAGTGACAAAGCTTTTGGTCAATTTATTGCCAAGCACCATCCTTTGCAAAATTGGAGAGTTTGAAGATGCAAAGGAGCTATGGAGCAAATTGGCCAAGCTTCATGAAGAGATCCCCTCCACTGTACAAGATCATGAAGAATCCAGAGAGGGTGACTCTTTGGAGCAAGACCAAGAGGAGGACTCCGAGGTTGAGAGATGCTCAACCTTCGAAGAAGAGGAAATCCAAGAAGCTTCATCCTCAAGGGAATGCAACGAAGGGAACAAGGAGGGAGCATACTCCTTGTTTCATGTTCAAGATGATGAAGCCTCCACCTCTAGGATTGAGGGGGAGCAATCCTTGGTGACGCCAGATCAAGAAGAAGGAGAAGCTTCTACATCCGGGTCAAGTGAAGAAGAAGAAGATGGTGCCACCTCCGAAATTCAAGAAATAGCAAATGGAGGAGCAAGTGCCATCCCTACACAAGAAGGTATAAATGTTTCAATTAAAAATAAAAATCATATAATATGTTTTGAGTGTAGGAAAAGTGGGCACTACAAGAGCAAGTGTCCCAACTTGGCCAAGAAGAAGGGTCAAGTGACGCAAAAGGGCAAGGAGAAGCCCGAGGAGACCATTCCCGGAACAAAGAAGAGCAAGGAGCATATCATATGTTTCTCTTGCAATCAAAAGGAGCATTACCGGAGTCAATGCCTCAAGGGGAAGAAGATGGTCAAGGCTCAAGGAGGCATTAGTCAAGGGGGAGCCTCTAAGGTAAAAAGGAAGGTAACTTTCATTGAGCCTACTCCTTTAAATTATGGTAAAAAGCATGATAGTTCTAAGTTTTATCATTTTAATGCAATTTACCATAAGAATAGAAAGCATGAGGGCTTTAAGGAAAAGCATGTGACCCTACATGCCAAAACTACTACACCTAAGGCTAGGAATGTAGGTAAAAGTCTAGGCAAGAACTCTAAGGATTGTAGCTACAAGCCTAGAAACAAAAATGCTCATGAACTTAATGGAAAACCAAAAACTAAGGACTTAGTGATGGAAAATCAAGTCTTGAGGTCAAGACTTGATAAAATGGAAAAGACCCTAAAAAGGATGGAAAATATCCTATTAGGGCAAAGTGAGCATAACTTAGGTTTAGGAAAATCAAAGCCATCCAATGGCCATAAAGGTTTGGGATACAAACCAAAAGCTAAGAAGGATGTGCCTAGTTATCATAGGGTTCCATATAGTTATGGAACGAATCCTAAGTCTAGAGGTCAAGTCAAGGATACAAGGGAAGATATCCCTAGAAGTATCTTTGCAACCAAAGTGACTAAGACTTCTAAGAAGTCTAAGAAAGTCACGAACAAGGTTACAAGGGAGGCTATCCCTAGAGTTGACCTAGAAAGTGTGACCAAGGCTTCCAAGAAGCCAAACAAGGTCACTAGGAAGGTATCTAGGGAAGTTATCCCTAGTGAATACCTAGAGCATCCAAGGAGCACCAATAGGTGTTGGGTTCCTAGGAGCATCTTCTCTACCCCATAGATGGGTTAGAGAGTGTCAACTCCAATTAGAAGGGCAGTTAACCCAACTTTGAGGAAATTGACACTCAAGGAGCATTTTCAAGGTTTTGTTAACCTTTGAAAATGAAATGGAATTATTATTTACTCCTTGAAAGAGTAAAATGTGCCTAATGGTGGAAGAATTGATTTTAATCTTAAAAGGCACATATTGGGAAATTCATAAGAACTATCAAGTTGGGATTTTGGTATGTTCTTAGGCAATTTAAGGCAATCCGAGCCTTAATTTAAAAGTGCTACTCTTGTGGAAAAATGGAATATGCCAACATTTGAGGAATATGCTTAATTTTAATTGGCATAAATTAATCAAGGGAATTAGAAATGCAAACTTAGGCTTTGGCATTTTCTTGAAGCACTTTAGGGCAATCTAGGTTTAAGTTGTAAGTTTAGCTAAGATTTTAAGGATACTTAGATAGTTAATCTAGGTATATTTTATTTATGCTAAACCTTGCCATGATTGTTTGCCCATCATATGCCATGACATCATGTCTATTTTTGCATTCATGTTTTATTATGAAAAATCCAAAAATATCATGTCATGACATTCATACATCATGTAATTATAGGAATCTTTCTTTTGAAAGTTATTTTATTTTGATGTATGCCATAACATTATCATGCATTAGTTTAATTCCCTTGTAATTAAGGACAAATGACATTTAACAACCCTTATTAACAAGTGACATTCTAGGTGGATGTCTAATATTTCTAAAATGCCTAGATAGATATGCATGATCCCTAGATTAGGGCAAAAACCAAAATCTACATCTCACAAAGACTATAAGGTGACTTGTATGTGGTTTAGTGCACATTAGATACAAGTGAGATGTTAGGATGATGAACAAAACTCAAGATGTTGATTTAGTGCATTCCTTTGAGTTTTAAATTCATCAAAACACATAGTTATGTGTTTCCCCATCATTGGGAAAGCTAATGTACAAGTCATGTGCATTATGTCCAAGGAACATGATGGGATATTGGTTTTAAAAAGGTTTTCAAAATGATTTTGGAAAACCTTGGTGAAGGCTATCTTTTGATAGTAATCACCATTGAATAGTTAGACACAAACTTGAAGAAAACACTAAAGTTTTTGCAAGTTTTCAAGTTTGTGTCAATCTTTGAAAATATGAAGTATTTTCATAGAAAGCTATTTTTCCGTGATAGTAAATGCCCTAAATAATGTCTACACGAAATTTCATAATTTTTAGATTTTTGTAGAATTTTCTAGGGGTTTCTGAAGTTGACTGAAATGGAATTTCAGCAACTATCAGAGCTCCGATCGATCCATGGATCGATTGGAGTGCCTGAATCGATTCGTGGATCGATTCAGAAGGTAATTCCGCGAGCAGAAGCTCGCTGGATCGATCAGCCGATCGATCCAGGGAGTCTGAATCGATCAGTGGATCGATTCAGAAAGGTTCAATCGATTGGAACCCAACTCCAATCGATCCAAGTTGCTGATTTTGGCTGGGAAGGCCTGATTTCAGCATCTTTGAACCATGGTTAGTCCTTGTAACCATTCCAAACCCTTAAAAATACATTTGTATACACAAACCGGGTGTTTTCGTGTTGAAAACAAGGATGGAATGGTTAAGGAAGACTTCGTTGAAGTTTAGGTTGAGGTCTGTTTCAAATTTTGAATATTTGAACCTCCAAAACTTCAAAATTTGGGTTTCCTAAAGGTTTAGGGATTCCAAGTCATTGTTGGTGCAATGACAGAAGTTACCACCATGTCTTTAGGGGGAGGGACTCTTTAAAGACATGAAAATTATTTTTCATGAACCTTGGAAGGTGGTCAACCTTCCGTTAAGAACATGCTCAAGGTTGAGCGTTTGAACTTTAATGGGGAGTGGATATCCTCATTGTTCAAGTGGCTTCAAGTGGATAATACTCAAGGATGGACATTTGCCTACATTGGGGGAGAATGTAGGGTTAAGGTTAATGAAGGGTATGGGATCTTCATTATAGTGTTGGTCACAACGAGTGAAGTTGTGTACAACGATGCGCAACTCTTCAGGGGGAGAGTTTTCAACAATGGATTTGTTGGAAGTGTGCCCAGAATTGGAGCATAGGTTGATGTGTATCCAACGATGGGTTGATGTGTGCCAATAGGGGGAGAATGTATGGTTAAGTTTAGGCCTTCATTACCTATGGGAAGGTCATAGGGGGAGAATGAAAGGACTCATGAAAGGGAGTAAGTTAGGCTTTCATTACCTAGAGGGAGTTTGCCCTCTTAGGGGGAGAATGAAGAGCTTAATTTATGCCTTCATTACCTAGTGGCATGAAGAAGGAGGCTATGGGATTAGCCTAACTTACATATGGGATTGTAAGTGTTATTGTGGTATTGTCAAACATCAAAAAGGGGGAGATTGTTGGTGCAATATCCCTCAGGTCAAGGTTGACCTGGGTAACCAAGCTGAGTCTTGGTTTGGGTTTAGATGTTTGACAATAAGATATTGATTGAAGAAGAGTCAAGTAGGTCAAGGTTGACTGGATACTTGACTGGGAAGTCCTAACTGGAATGTTAGGCAAAATGAAAGACCTAGTGAGTGAAGCTAGGCAGTATGAAAGTCCTGGTGAGTGAAGCCAGGCAGAAGAAAAGTCCTGGTGAGTGAAGCCAGGCAGGAGGAAGTCCTAGTGAGTGAAGCTAGGCAGATGGAAAACCCTAGTGAGTGAAGCTAGGTGAAAGTCCTGGTGAGTGAAGCCAGGCAAGGGAAATCCAGATGGATCAAGGATGATCGGACATCTGGTACTGCGAAGTCCAAGTAGGTCAAAGGATTGACTGGATACTTGGCATGGAAGAAAAGTCCAAGTAGGTCAAAGGGAGTGACCGGATACTTGGCACGACGAGAAAAGTCCAAGTGGGTCAAAGGGATTGACCGGACACTTGGTGGGAAGTCCTGGCAGGTCAAGGGAATGACCAGATGCTAGGCATGATGTTCCAACAGGTCAAGGTTGACCGGATGTTGGTTTGGGAGTCTTGGAACTTGGTTTTGGGCAAAAACCAAGTGCTGGATCGATCAGTGGATCGATCCAGACCTATCCCAGCGAACAGAGAACCTCTGGATCGATCCGTGGATCAATCCAGAGGTCCCAATCGATCAGTGGATCGATTGGGACGATGCTGCTTCGCGCGATAAGCGCTGGATCGATCCGTGGATCGATCCAGGCATTTTTCCCAGAGCACAGAGGCGCTCTGGATCGATCCATGGATCGATCCAAAGCCTCCCCGATCGATTGGGAACACTCGAATCGATCGGGATCCGACCGTTGGCGTCGTTTATAGCTGCAGGCGTGCGATGGCTGCGGCATCTCTTCACCGATTCACTCCAGATCTCTCGCCAGCTTCTCCACAGCACTCTCAAAGCTCAGATCGCCAGTTCTTGAAGGATCTTGGAAGGTTTCCAAGTCAAGAGGCGGATCAAAGTCAAGAAGAGAAGCTAGGGTTAGGGTTTGTACTCATTGTAAGCTTGTAAGCTTGTATTTCTTGTATCCTTTCCCTCTTTTCTTGTACTGAGTCTTGTAGGGCTTCTCCGCCCTCGGTAGTTACCGAAAAGGAGTGTTTTCATAGTGGAGGGTGCGTGCGTGGTGTGGATCCTTGGACTAGTCACCTCTTGTGAGGTGGATACCAAGTAAACCAACCGTGTTAGCGTTGTGTGAATTGTTTCGTTGTATTTCCGCTGCACATTCTTGAAGAAACAAGCAACGCCGAGCAACGCCAAGCACCGAGCGAACGCGACGAGCTATTCACCCCCCCTCTAGCTACTTTTGGTCCTAACATCTACAAAAGATTAAGAGAAGAGATTAATCTCTTTCCTTATTTGTAGATTAAAAGGAAGGTTTTAATTTTTAGTAAAAACTTTCCTTATTTGTAAATCATCCACATGTTTAAAAGAGAGTTTAAAAATTTGAAATCTTTCCTTATTTGTTGATTAAAAGGTGGATTTTAAATTTTAAGAAAACTTTCCTTTTTAAATATGTTCATGATTTAAAAGAGAGTTTAAAAATTAAATATTCTCTTTTATAAGTTTCTACAAAAGATTAAGAAAACATTTGATATCTTTCCTTATTTGTAGATTGAAAGAGATTTTAATTTTTAGAGATAACTTTCTTTTTATCCACATGTTTAAAAGAAAGATTTTAATTTATTAAATTTCCTTTTTATAAACCAATCATGAAGGGATAAAAATTATTGGAGAAATATTTATAAATTTCCGGAAGCAAATAAGGAAGTTTTAATTTGTGTTTAAAATTTTATTTGCTTGGAGATTTTATGGTGTGGCCGACCATTGTAAATTGAAAAGAAAAATTGTTTTTAATTAAATAAATTTTCTTTTTCAATGGCAAAAGAATTAAGGAAGTTTTTATTAAATTTTCCTTATTTGTCAAGACCAAGGATTATAAAAGAGGGGGTAGAGGAGGCTTCATTGTGAACAACTCTATTATTTTTCTCCCTCTTTTCTTCTTTGGTGTGGCCGACCCTTCCCTTTCTCTTCTCTCCATCTTTGTGGCCGAAACCTTCTTTTCTCTTGGAGATCAAGTGGTGGCCGGATCTTAGCTTGGAGAAGAAGGAGAGAAAGCTTGCATCCCTTGGAGCTTGGTTGGTGGAAAAGGATCTTCTTCCTTTGAAAGTCTTGCTTGGCCGAAACTTGAAGAAAAGAAGAAGAAGGTGGTTTGGTAGTTCTCGTCTCGGAAGATCGTTGCCCACACAACGTCCAGGATTAGAAGAGGAATACGGTAGAAGATCAAGAGGTCTTTCTAAAAGGTATAACTAGTATTTTTCCTTTCCGCATCATACTAGTTATTTTTGGAAATAATACCAAATACAAGAGGCATACGATTCTAGTATTTTGAATTTGTTTTCGATGTTGTGTTCTTTGTTTTTTCTTTTCCTTGTGATTTGATTGTTCCTTTCGGTTAACCTAAAATTATTTTAGGAAATTAAATATTAGCTTTCCTTAAAATGTTTTGTCTAGTCGGTGGTGGTTGCTCCCATATCCAAGAAGGCCATGTGCCTCGCTACGTCAGTACTGGGAACCAATTATGAAAATTAATATTTAATGGAATTAATAACTTAGGTGATTTGGATCGAACGTGTTAAGTTCCGCAGGAGATCCAAGTCAAAACCTAAAAGAACAAATAGATTAAACTTTGGATCAAACGTGTTAAGTTCCGCAGGCGATCCAAGTTTAATTTAAAAGAACACATGGTAGCTAGGAAAAGGTTCAGACCTTTGTACAAAATTTTTGTACAGTGGAACCATTAGGTTTTCCGAGTAGCAACCAACAGTAACAACCTACTATCTTATGTGCGTTTAAGTATAATGCAAGTTTTTTAAAAATAAAATATACCGACACTTATATGGAAGATGATGCTCGATTGACGCTTGAACGAAGTAGTTTCTTGCGTGAGTTGTAGAGTAGTAGCATGAACAGTCGCAATTAGCACATAGATGAACTTCGAACCAAAACAGATTTTCTTGCTCAACCTCGGACCTCGATCTCACTTTTATAAGAGTTGTCGACGTTCGGTCGATCGATCCTTGGGTTCGGTTAACCAAACCAGCTCCCTTCCATCTTCGCTGAGATATGATGCTGATTCAATTTTCGGCACTTAATGACATTAAAGTGTTTGATCGACCGATCACCTTTTTCGATCGACCGAATAGAGAATTTCGTTATTCGCCGAGATTCACACTTAATGCTGCATTGATGAGGTATCGTTCGGTCGATCAATCTTCTGGTTCGGTCGACTGATCAGCTTGGTTTCCTTCTCTGCTTCTAACCGAACTGATCTGTGCCACATCATCAGGGTTCGGTCGACCGATTCTTTGGTTCGGTCGATCGATCGAGATTTGATCGGATTTCACTCTGGTTTGGTCTAAACTGGAGTCTGTTCTGAGTTAGCCTGGTTCGATTGCCCGATCATTATGTTCGGTTGATCGATCAAGTCGAACCTGCAAAACAGAGTTAAACAATATATTCCTGCAAAACAGAGATTATCACAGTAATATATAAAATGCATGAGTAATAATAACAGACAATTCAACTGTCTTGATCTCAACTTTGAAACCTTCCCGATTTTTTCATTTGGATACGCAATCTTAGGTTGTTTCCTTCAGAAACACGAACTCATTGTCACTCCTCCAGTTGTTTATCTCAACCTACCTACTAAACTTTGATCCTCCAGATCTGTTTCGACTTTTTACTTAGCCTTGATCGGCTCGCTAGGACTTTCTCTTGATCTTCAATCCTCCAGACCTCTTGATCTCACTGCCAAGTGTCGGGTCCTCTTGACCCACTTGGTCTTTCCATCTGGGTTCCACGATCTGCTATGACTTCTCTTGCCTAGCCTCCAACTAGGCCTTTCCCGGTTGAGTAAACAGCCTGCACACTTAGTTAACTTCTTAGATCACAACAAGACTTAACTTAAACCTTTGATAACATCAAAACTTAGGTTTGATTCTGGTGCAACTTGCACCAACAACCCTAACTGCTGTTAAGTAAAGGGAAATTTAAGTAGGTCAAGGAAGACTGTATGATGACAAGGTAAAGTCCTAAATGCGGTTAGGCAAGCAAAGTCAAATTGGATCAAGAAGGATAGCACGTTAGCAAAGAAAAGTCCTAACTGCGGTTAGGCAAGGGGAAATCTAAGTGGGTTAAGGGGACCACACGTTGGCAAGGTAAAGTTCTAACTGCGTTAGGCAAGAGAAAAATCTAAGTGGGTCAAGGAGAACTGCACTTGGTGATCATAAATCTAACGGAAAGTTGGCAAAGTCCAAATGGGTCAAAAAGTTGATCGGACACCTAGTGGAGAAGTCTCAACATGTCATGATTGACCGGAGATTGGGCAAGGGAACCCTAGACTTGGGTTAAGCAAGTTAGGATTGCGTAATTGATCAAGTGATCGATTAAGATCTGTATCAATATATCAGCTAATTGATTGAGCGCATCTCTTAGTAAAGTGCATGGTGAATCAATTAGGTGATCGATTCACCTTGAACCCAATCGATCAAGTGATCGATTGGAAGCTGGATTTCATGAAGCACAGTGCAATGCACTGTGCTGAATTGATTGGGAAGAATTCCAATTGATTAAGGATATCACAAGAGGTTAAATTGATTAAGTTTGGTTGCGAGTGAACATAGAGCTTATGTATCAATCAGGTGATCGATTGAAGCTACTTGATCGATTGGTAATCGATTAGGAGAAGCTCGTGAGCAAACAAAAGGTTTTGTAATCGATTATGTGATCGATTAAGAAGGTCTGTAATCGATTGGCTAATCGATTAAGTGACGAAGAAAAGAGCCGTTGCGAGATTTCGATAGCTAGATATGCTCAGATCTAATGTGACAATCAATTGGAGGTAAGACCAATCGATTGAGAATCCTAATCCACGAGATATAAAGGTGACGACGAAGATTCAAACGCTACTCTTCTTCAACATTTCTTCTTTGGTTCTTTCCGCCAATTCTTGAAGGTTCTTGGAGTAAAGTGTTGCTGCATTTCCAAGCATTATGAGACGATCTACAACAGCAAGAGATCAAGAGCAAAGGTGTAACGCCCTCCCTTCCCCTACTGATAGCAAGGGCGGCGCTACGTGAACATATATACAAGCATATGCAATCATTGCAGCGGAAGAAGAAAATTTTTAAAACTTAATCATACAACAAACCATGTGAACATGCTAGCATTCATGCATATAAAATTTATTTACTATCTATTACTTGAAACATGATACATGCTTGTTTACCTAGAGCATAAAGCGTACTAAATAAGAAGGAAACTAAACATGTATATTGTTCTCTAGAGTTCATGATAACTAACAATTTTCTAATTAAACAAGTACTTAACATTTCAAGGTTTCATGGAAACAAGAGCAAGTATAAGTTCACCTTAAGTATAAACCATCCAAATAAGCTCAAGTTAATATCATCAAAAGTAGCAAGAAAAGAAATAGTTCACATGCAAAAGCTTAAAACATATATAAGTCTTGAAGCACAAACACAGATCTCTTCTACCATGCCACTGCCACACACATCTTTGCTCTCCCTGTTGCTCCCTTTAGTTTAGCCATTCTTTACCCTTTTCTGCAGTACAAGGAAATTTAAAACTATAAGCACATAGGCTTAGTAAGATCATTTCCTAATCAAAAAACCATAAATCATGAATTAAACATGGAGTAGATATATATTCATTTAACCGACATCTAGATTTAACATTTCATGCTAGCATAAAGTAGTGTCATACTCATTTGGGCAAATTATAAACATAGCATATGAGAGCATAAACATAAAGTAGTAGCATGTTCATCTAGGTATCATAGACATATCTTAAGAGAGCATCCTCCTAAAGCATAATGATCATATAGCATGAAATAAGTATATGCAAGATGTTCTTTTAAAAACATGTATCAAAATCATATAGCATGAAATAAGTGTATGCAAGATGTTCTTTTGAAAACGTATATCATATAGGTACTTAAATATAAATCTCAACATGAGGGCCCGACATTGTATCACATACATGAATTACGCGCATCCCTAATAAATCCGAGGTAGCTAATCCCGAACCTAATAGGAAACTAGGCTCGTGCTTCGACCTAGGGGCAACGTAGGAGCCCATCCCATAGACCATTCTTAGGGTCCGGTACAAGTCATACAAAAGTAAAATAGCATATCATGTTTCTTGTCAATCATGAAGAGTGCTCTTAATCCCAACTTATAGGGAAGCATCTCTTAGGCATTTCATCATACATAAGTCTTTCATAAGCATAACATGGTGACATAAAGTTCACATATCATATAGCATATCATGAAGAGTCATTATCATGCATAGTTGGAGTTTTGATTTTTCTACCAACCCTAACTCATATCTTAGCCGAAACTTGCATGAAACATGATCTTAAATCTTAAGCAACTTTAAACAAGGAAAACATCTTACTAGCATCACATAATACATAGTATATCATGGGAGAAAACATAAACAATTCTAGTTGGAGTTAAACTTCCCTAATCCATTCCATTTCCCTCTTGGCCGAAACTTGCATGGAACATGATCTTAAATCTTAAGCAACTTTAAACAAGGAAAACATCCTACTAGCATCACATAATATATAGTATATCATGAGAGAAAATATAAACAATTCTAGTTGGAGTTAAACTTCTCTAATCCATTCCATTTCCTTCTTGGCCGAAACTTACAAAAGGTATAGTCCTAGATTTTAAGCAACACCAAGCATGGAAACTTTAAACTAATATCACACAATACATAGCATAACATGTGAGACTTTTTGCAACATAGGTGAGTTTCTAACCCAAATTTCTAGTCTTGGCCGAACATATAAAGCATGATTCTAGGTTTCACTTAAACAACTTTATGCATGAAACTCTAAACTAATATCATACAATACATGACATAGCAAATAAGACTTTTAGCAAGCATAGATGAGTTTCTAACCCTAACTTCATATCTTGGCAGAACCTTCTAAAGCATGGTTCTAGGTTTCATTTAACAATATTTAAGCATGAAGCTCTAAGCTAATATGATAGAATACATAGCATAACAATTAAGACTTGTAGCAAACATAGATGAGTTTCTAACCCAAACTTCAAGCCTTGGCCGAAACTTCTAAAGCATGGTTCTAGGTTTCATTTAACAATATTTAAGCATGAAACTCTAAGCTAATATCATAGAATGCATGACATAGCAAATAAGACTTCTAGCAAACATAGATGAGTTTCTAACCCTAACTTCAAGCCTTGGCCGAAACTTCTAAAGCATGGTTCTAGGTTTCATTTAACAATATTTAAGCATGAAGCTCTAAGCTAATATCATAGAATGCATGACATAGCAAATAAGACTTCTAGCAAGCATAGATGAGTTTCTAACCCTAACTTCAAGCCTTGGCCTAAACTTCTAAAGCATGGTTCTAGGTTTCATTTAACAATATTTAAGCATGAAGCTCTAAGCTAATATCATAGAATGCATGACATAGCAAATAAGACTTCTAGCAAGCATAGATGCGTTTCTAACCCTAACTTCAAGCCTTGGCCGAAACTCTAAAGTATGGTTCTAGGTTTCATTTAACAATCTTTAAGCATGAAGCTCTAAACTAGTATCATAGAATGCATGACATAACAAATAAGACTTCTAGCAAGCATAGATGAGTTTCTAACCCTAACTTCAAGCCTTGACCGAAACTCTAAAGCATGGTTCTAGGTTTCATTTAACAATATTTAAGCATGAAGCTCTATCACATAATAGCTTACACATCATGAGGAAACATAAGCAAGTATCGTTAACATTTTTAACGCTTCTTAACCCTTGTTTCATGTCTTGGCCGAACTTACAAAACCTAATCCTAGGTTTTAAGCATCATAAAAACATGAAAAAACACTAGAAAACTACTTGTACTGCAGGTGAGGGAGATACTTACATCCTCTTGCTTGGTTTACTAAGAAAATACCTTTGGTGAAGAAGAAGAAGAAAGCTTTTGCTTCTAGAACTCCCTTTTTGCTTATCTTGCTTGTAAGGGGAAGTAGGTTTTAAGAACTTCCCTTTGTGAAGTTTTCCTAGGAAGAAAACCTTTAGCTTGAATTCAAAAATGGGAGAGGGGAAGCTTGGAGTTTCAGTGAAGGAAGAAGGAGGAAGAAGGAAAAGAATAGCTTTTCTTTCCCTTACTTCTATTTATTCCAAATGAAAGGGAGAAGGGAAAACACCTTTTCATTCTTCCCTTCATTTATTCTAAATGAAGGGAGAAGGGAAAATGAACTCTTCATGCTAAGTGAAAGGGAGAAAGGAAAGGTAAACTTTTCTTCTAACTAAAGGGAGAAAGGTGTCCCTTCACCATCCCTACCCTTAACTACAATTTCCCTTTTCCTTCCTACCAATACTTCCTCTGGAGCTAATGGTTCTCCCACACTACATAAAGCTTTGTCACCTACTAAAAGGTTCAAGGTTCGAACCTTGGCTATGCTTCTTTTTGGTTCTATTTTCTTTTATTAATTTTTTTTTGAAAGAGTCCACATAAAGCCCATTTTGATCATGCAAAAATTTATATAAAATTACTTGAAACTTTATGGGTGTTACAAAAGGTTCTTTATTGTAGTATTCATTTCCTTGTTTTTGTTGTATCTTTTATTATATTTCTCATGTACTATCGTGTTGGAATTTCTACGTGACTTCCCCGCCTCCTCGAAGGAGGATTTCATATTGTACTGTGAGTAAGGAGAGTGAACCCTTTGATTAGTAATCTCAAGGAGGTGGATACCAAGTAAAATCAGGGTGTTAGTGTTTTCTTTAGTTTTCCACTGCAATAAATAATTGAGAAGCGATTGGAGCTAATCATCCTTCTCTAGTAAAAAGAAAGTAGACTCCTAATAACGACAAAGATAGCAGCTTAGGAGATTCAGAGATTGATTTTAATTATTGATGATTTACCATATTTAGATTGCAATCTAGACTATATTTATTATTATTTCTATATTTATTATTATTATATTTATGATAATATATTGCCATATTTATGATAATATATATTCCCATGTTTATCATTATATTTTCCATATATTATCTTAGCAATATGTATACTTGGGTGGGTTAACTTATGACAATAATTAATAATAAATAAGCAATTGTCTTCTCTTTCTTTGTCTCTCTATTCTTTCCTATGTCTATGTGCTTTCATATTATGTATTTCAACAACTCCTTTATATATGAGTTTAATCTCATATTGAAAGTTTTAAGATACTATGGTTGGTTTATATTGTTACACATGTATTAATGATATGAACAAATATATGGGAAGAGACTCTTTTTGACAAGTAGTTGTTCTTCTCTGACAGATTGTTGCTATTCTCTGATAATGTGGTCCTCGAGAGATATTTCGGTCGGATATTTAGCCGACCGGGAGTACATATAAAAGCATAGTACTAAATATGGTAGGATGTTCAACCTTTAGGGCTATCCTGATATATGTCGTGTGACGTTGGAGGCTTAATTATGAACTAATGGAAAACCAGGTCTCCTAGGTCCAGACAGTTCTTATGATCGATCGACCATATGCAAGGATATTTGTTTATGAAAAATGAGGAACTAAGTCCCGAGAGGTCCGACCAATACTTTCAGCCGATCATCCTTATATTAGGAGGCTTATCCTGAAGTGATATCTTAACTCTAGAAATCCAGTCGGATTTCTTCTAAGATTTATCTCATATGTTTGCTTGGCGATGATAAGAATATTAAGCCTTGTAACTCTAGTTAGCAGTATACCCGATCGTCCATGTACAAAAGGACGAGGGAATGAACCATAAAAGCCCATATGCTTGACCGATTGTATGTTAGGTTGTACTATTAGAGTGAAAGGTTATTGAGATCCAGACAAATGTATTCCTGAATGTCCTTGTGGTAGATCGATCTTTATTAAACCCGAGTGGCACGAGAATAATTAGTTATATGCTAAAAATACTAACATAAGAGTGACACACTATGTCCCTCAGGCTCGATCGATTCAAAAGTCGATTATCTTTATATTGAGACCCTTAGCACTCGATGAAAAACCGGACTCTATTAATAGCTCGCTTGAAATGAGTATATAACTATATAATATTAAATTTATGGACCGTCCGTATTCTTAATTTATCCGGATGATAAAAAAAAACTTCAATGTCATCGATCATTTCAAATTCGATATTATCTCATTTAATATTATTTATTTATTTATTAATTAGAAGCGAGCAATAATGGCCTGTCGTTCCAAATCCATCGTGCTCGATCGTCCTTCCCTAGTTATCGGTAGGGTGCTATTACAAATCACTATCTAGTTCGGTCGGACGTGATGGCACATGGTTTCACGTGGGCAACAAGTGGATCGCAAATCGGATTCGGAGCTACGTCTTTAGATCCGAATCCTCAACTCGCTTCTCCAATGCGTATCAACTTCAACTGACCAGGGCCCTTAGACAAGGACAAATCAGAGGAAAGGTACGCCGTAGGGTGTCGTCAGTTTGTATAGCTCCACCGACATGAGTATTTTACTTTTTTAGAAAATATACATAATTCGAGGGGTACTTTTGTCTTTTCAAGATGCACATGCACGGCCACCGGAGTTCATAAAACAAGGAGGCCGAGACGGTGGTTCTTGGAGTTCTCGCCGGCGAAGATGGCGATGACTCCTTTTAGGTTCGTCTTCTAAGCCTGTTCGTCATCTTCATCGAACTTCCGGCGGTGCAGCTTCTGAAATCAGAGAGGAAAAGAGTTTTTTTTCCCCCTTCTTTTGTCGATTGTGTTTTCTACGATTGGGTAGCTGGCGATGAGGAAAGGCCGTGCGCAGGTGGAGAATCGGACTAAGACGGCGGAGAGAGCTTTGGAAGCGGTGGAGATGCGGTTCCGCGGCGTTCGGAAGCGGCTCTGGGGCCGTTTCGCGGCGGAGATTCGTGACCCTTCGAAGAAGACACGGATCTGGCTCGGTACCTTCGACTCCGCCGAGGACGCCGCTCGCGCCTACGACGCTGCTGCTGTCGCCCTCCGAGGGCCCAAGGCCAGAACTAATTTCCCCTTACAGCCGCCCTCATCTTTCCCAACTCATCTTTCCGTCGCCGCCGCGGCTTCCGGCCACTTCCCTTTTCAGAGTCCTTCACAGACCGCTCAGAAGCTGACATCTAGCAGCCACAGCAGCACCGTGGAGTCCTCGAGCGGTCCAAGGCTGCCTTCTTCTTCGGTGCCGATCCGTCTGCGGCAGCCAGTTGAGAGGCGGAAGGCCAATCCTCCGGCGCCTCCGCGTCCGCTATATGGCGACGATGACTGCCACAGCGACTGCGGATCCTCTTCCTCCGTCGTCGATGACGACGACATCATCATTCCTTCCTGGCGGCAGCCACTGCCGTTTGATCTTAACCTTCCGTATCCAGATGATGATCTCCAGGACACGGTTCTCCGCCTCTAATGAACGTCTCTAGGCCCTGAGAAGATCACAAAATCGGAAAAAGTGGTCTCTTTCTTCTCTCCTGAGTTCTTCTGACTTCTCCAACGAATACATTCGAGCTTTGGTCTTATACACTTCGATCTATATGTACAGCGTTGAATTGGAGCTTTGAAAGGTAAACTATAGGTAAAATTTGTGGTTTGGATTGGATTGTTCAAGAACATAACTTGCCATTTTCCTTGTGTTCAAGAAGTATCAACCTTAGATTGTTCAAAGTTCAACCTTTGTCTTGTTTGTTCCCTGCTTTTATTAGCCTTTGTGCAATATAGCAGGATCTGTTGATGAACATTTCATGTCAAGCCATAAGAACTTACCATGATAAATAGTTCTTTGATAACAGTCCTTTACAATTTTTGATTTCGATCTCACCGGAGTATAAACAGATCCATATAGTACATGGACTTGGATCTGCTTCGGTTTTGTTGTGCAGAGAGTTCTTTCTTTGTTACAATTTCGACAGAAGATTCTTCAATGTTTTAATGCAATAGTAAATCATTGTGATTCAATTAATCTTGCTTGGTTTAGTGTTTACATATTCAAGATAGTGATCTCTTGGACTGTTCTAAAGCTAATGTTTGCATTATTTAGCTAATCTTTCGGTACCTGCAGTTTTTTCTTTCTCTGATCTCTACTTGTTGCTCTCTTTTTCCTTTACCAATTTCACGTTCATTGTTTACGAGATTTTTCGAACCAAATTTGTCTGAAATGACTGTTATTGACATTATGGTAGCCACATTTAAGCTTTTATGCAGTATCTTCTACAGCTTGTCTTCCTTAGACTCGTTTCCACATTGCTCTGATCATTTTCATATCAACTAGATCTTGACAGTGTATGCAATACTTGGAGTATTTTCAACTCTATCATTTGCTAGAAATATATTGTGTGTAATACTTTTTTTAAATTTCATTACCTTTTTTCCCTTAAATGTTTGAAGAGCATCTTGAGATACAGGTTGACATGTGCTTTTACTTATCACCTAGTGACAGTATATTAGTTGATTTCGATCTCACTGGAGTATAAACAGATCCATAAGAGTACATGGACTTTGATCTGCTTCTGTTTTGCGGTCTATGGGTGTATCTTTTCTAGTTAAATTCTTTGTTGTTCAGAGAGTTCTTTAGTTACAATTTCATCAGAAGATTCTTCAATGTTTTAATGTAATAGTAAATAATTGTGATTCGATGACTCTTGCTTAGTTTAGTGTTTACATAAAGTTTGGAAATTCACTTGCCGGCAGGTTTTTCTCTCTAATCTATACTTGTTGCTCTTTTTTTCCTTTACCAATTTCACGTTGTTTACGGGATTTTTCAAACCAAATTTGTCTGAAATGACTGTTATTTGAAATTATGGTAGCCTTTTATACAGTATCTTCTACAGCTTGTCTTCCCTAGACTTGTTTCCACACCCTCATTTTCTTAGTATGAATTTACATTGATCTTGACAGTGTGTGTAACGCTCGGTGTATTTTCAACTCTATCGTTCACTAGAAATATTCTGTATGTAATACTTTTAACTTTTTTAATTTCATTACCTTTCTTTTTCCCTTAAATGTTTGAAGAGCATCTTGAGATACAGGTTGACATGCACTTTTACTTCTCACCTAGTGACAGTAAATTAGTTGAATACAGATTCATCCAAGTAGACGAATTCAAATCCTAAAGATAACTTCTTCGATACATCTCTGATATTGTTAGCATCAATTCACCTCAATATGCTTAACCCCACACAGCAAATATTTAATGTATCTCTGATGCGACTGTTCCATACCTTAAAGTCCTTTGCTTGTTCAAGCTTGGAAATTAAGCACAGTAGATTTTTCTACCAAAATCATATCTAGGGATGACAATGGGTCAGGTTTGAGTTGTATTTCATATCCTCTGGCCCCATCCTCATTTATTATATCCATACACATTTCTATCCTCATCTCCATCGGGCTTTCAACTTTAATCCTCATTGAACTCATCGGGGATCAGATATCTATCCCCATACCCATCAGAGGATCGGATATCCTTTATACTAATAATTTTCTTCATTCCATTCAACTACCATCATTTAAAAAATCCCTTCATAACCTCCTCTATTCGGATAGGATATTGGATCCTCCATCGGGTTTGGAGGAGATTGCCATCCGTAGCCGTATCTGCATTTCATTTTCGATCCGTATCAATTGTTTATTTATTGTATTTCCGTCTCAATTATTTCCTAACCTTTTGTATTATAATGTCTCTTAATTTGCAGGCATGTGAACACTTTGTATTACATGTTCTTTTTTCATACCAACAAGAGAAACAACCCTCAACTTTAGCAATTTGTAAAGCAAAGTTAATGAAGTGGTTAGACCAAACTATTGTTTAGTGATATGGTGGGTCGAAAAGCACCGATTCTGAGATTGTATTCCAAGCATATATTTGACATTTGCGATCCATCTGATTCGGTTTGGTGGAGCAACATATATTGAGAAGCAAGTCCTGAAGCATGCAAATGAAGGTTTTTTTTTTTTTGGCCTTTTTGTTGTATTGTTTAACTTTTTCTTTGGCTTTTAGGCATCTGATGTTGGGAGGGTTAGAAAGCTGTGTGTGATTTAGAATATTTGAGATTGTGATTTAGATGGAATTAATTCCAAATGTTCTTGATCCTCAACTTGCTTGTGGAATGTTTGACTTGTAATTAAAAATGTGGCTGTAGTTTTTTTTTTCCTTTCTTGTGTTCATAAGCAATGTAAAAAATGGTTATAAAATTGTTCTTTGTAACTGGAATGTTCACCAGTGAGGTTCTGGGAGAATTGAGACAACACTACATCAGTAATTCTGTACAATCAAGTTTCTTCTCTGTTTGATCTCAATTTGCAGTCTTTCACAATTCTTGCTCACACCCTTTTAGAGCAAGCTGAAACTGTAAATTCAATGACCTTAGCACACTGCAGAGTCAACAGAAAAAGCAGGAACGTGCCCCAACTCAGCAAATTAAGTCTATTGGGCAAGCCAAACAAAAGAGGTCACTTGCTTATCTACAATCGATACTTTATAATACTGTGTTTGTAACACTAAACACCACCTTTTGTATGATTTTTGTCAGCCCACATTACATTAATCTTGCTCAATGTTCAACAAGCTATCAGAGATTTGTGGGTAGCTAACAAGTTTGGGCCTAATATGTATATAAGGTTGTGATCCTCATAGGGATGAACATTCGGTTAATTCGGTTCATAAATTAATCGAAAATCGATTTAGTGTTGGCTAACCGAATCAAATCAAAATTTCACTAAAACTAAATTAACCAAATTAGTTATTTCAGTTAACAACGAATTAACTAAATTTGTTTGAAATAACAATAAAAAGAATTTATACAAAATTAATATCAAATTAACCGAATTAACCGAATGCTATCTTATTTTCCCCATCTGATCGAGATTATAGAGTCATCATCGTCGCACCTACGGAAGATTATGCCCTGTGGCTGATTTGTATTTGATCTTGAGGTTCTTCCAACGACAATGAAGGTGGGGATGTTTTCGAATTCAGGTGCGGATTTATGATTTTCATTTTAATGCTTCCACTTTCAGTTTCACATATTTGTTGTAAATCTCTGACAAGACTTATGTTGGATCATTTGAATTCTTTTATTGATTCATATGTGGTACCGTGATCTTAAGAAGGGATATAAAAGAGCAATGATATGCTCAAGGAAAAAAACTCAAGAAAAAGTTCAAGGATAGACACATAAAATCATGGTCCACCATTTCACTTTTTATGGGCTCCATCACTTTATGTGTCTATCCTTGAGTTTTTCCTTGAATTTTTTTCATTAAGCATATTATTTTTCGATATAAAATTCTCATCAAGTGGTATCAAAGCCACAGGTTAGATTGCTGCTGATTTTACAGCACAAGGTTGCGAAAAACATTTTGATATAACGCATTTAAACATGCATATTCGTTGAGTTTTATATAAGAGAACATAAGATTTAAGTATCTACAATCCTAAATCATGAAGAAGGGAAAAATCATTATTGAAAACATGTTATAATCCTCAACAATTAACTACCATTTGATGCCAGTTGACTGTTGTACGTGAAATCGGGCACAAAAGGATTTTTAATCGATTTAGGTACTCGACTAGTTAAAGCAATCGACTGCAATGAAGTACCGATCGGACTGCAGCCCAAAGTTGCACATAGAACATTTTCAATTCAACTGACAACTGGAGCGTTTTACTGATGTGATTAGTTGACTGATATTAAGATATAGTCGACTGATGTGCATAACAATTAGTATTGTCAAATTGTGGCAAAAGGTGAATGTGTTAAATCCCCATGTAAGGTAGGATGGCCAACCAAAAACCTGTCATATGGTAAAAATATCACCAACCTAATCTAAGACAGATTGTGGGTTAGATGGACCAACCCATGAGCCGCCAAATATATATATATATATATATTTGGCGACGGTCAAAATGTTAAGTTTGAGTTGTAGATAAGGCGGTCAAAAATGAACCCAACCCCATGACCTGAAAGGAGTTGACCCTAAAAAAATCAAGTTCCGATTGAAAATTTTCAGGTTTGGATCGGGTTCGAATCAGAGGGTTTCAGGTTGAAAATTTTCAGATCGGGTTCAGGTCAAGTTTGAGTTAGCCTGAATTTAGGGTTTAGTGTATTTTTTAGGTTCAATCAAATTTTATTTTAAAAATTAAGATTCTTTTATATATATTAATATTAATGTTAGCATGATAATGATAGAATATTGAGATAAAAATAAAGAATTATACTGAAAATAGCCAAAAACAAGTTGTTTTGAATCGAATTTTTCGAGTCAGATTCGGGTTAGATTGAGATTGAGACTTAAAAAAAATAATTTTCAACTTGACCCGAATCCGATTCAAATCACCCAAATTGACACCCTTAGTTGTAGATTAGGCACCCACAAGTCTATTGAGTCTTCCACTTTAGTTTTAAATTTTGAAAAAAAATATTTTTTCTCAACCTGCGGGCCAATCTGAGTCTATCACAGGTTGACCCGTGCTTGTCATGGGCTAAGATTGGTCCATTTGGATCATCTTAAAATAAATTGATAAAATTTTAATTAAATCCGCTTAAATTATTTATGGGTAGGCCAATCTGACATGTCTAATTAAAATTAACGAGGTTGTCCTGTAACGAGATCGTCCACTGGATAATTTCAATTCAACGGACATACATAAATTGATTGCCATTAGTTACTAGTCTACTAAATATGGATGAGGTTTGGGCTTAGAAATTTGGAGTGCAAATTGCCCTAAAATTTCCATGCAAAGTTTCAACTTTATTGTTAGTTCCTATGTCAGAGCATTTTTATTTCAACTCTCTAATCCATACTAATTCATTTAATTCACTACCTGTACATACATTTTGAGGGGCTGTTACAAAATATAGGTACAAAAAAATCTAAAATGAGATATCATTCGTCTAAAATGAGATATAATTCCTCCTAAATTTAACACTATTTAAACTAAAATTTAGTACACTACCTATACACATGATTTTTTGATATATGGTAAAAATATTGATATAAAAAGTCCATAATGAGGTATAATTCTTTCTAAAATCAGTATCATTTCTGTGCATGTATTTTTTAGATACGTAGCAAAATATAGAAACAAAAAGTTCATAATTATGAATAATTCAATTTAAATTCAACATCATTTAAACTAAAATCTAGTATATTTTCTATCTAATTGAATCATATTTATAATAGATTGATTAACATCATTTATATGTATGAATATGTAGTATATATGTAGATACATAATCCACTTTATTACGTATAAAATATTTAAAATCAAGTATATATATAGTTTAATTAGATATAATTATATATTATATAAGATTGACATACATAGTAATTAGATGAATTGATATATATTAAGTAGTTAAACAAATATTTTCTGATGTAGAAACTGACGGCGTTAAAACTTTGTACAAAGAGTTTAGGGCAATTAACCAAAATTTGGATGAGGTCGTCCTTTTATTATTATTATTATTTTTAAATAAAAATAAATAAATCATTCTTCCTCAGCTCCATTTTGGTGTGGAAGAAATTTGCATTCGTCCCCTTCCGAATATGTCATACGATCCTAAGAAGTTATTAAATTTTAGACCCTATATTTTATTGCATTTTTAACTATATGCATTCATTTCAACTGTGATTGAGCTAAATATAATGAACAAAATCAAATTGAAATTGAAATTGAAATTGAAATTGAAATTGAATCAATATTGTCATTTAATTTAGTTTAATTTTAGTCTAATTGAATTTGATTTATATAAGTAAGTCATATGCATTAAACTATTTTAAAATTATCTAACTTTGAAAAATTATTATCACTATATCTATTAATTTAATTGTAAACGAATATGAAGTTTATGAATAAAATTTATTTGAATTTAATTTACATAATTGCCAAATGCATAAAAAAAAAAGTCAAAACGAAGTAGCTCACTTTATCTCTAACTTTAAAAAATCCTTATCAGTTTTTAATGCATATAAAATATTGCTTATCATTTACGTGTAAATTATCTGCTAACTTCTAAGAATTTATTTTTAAAATCTAAAACGTAATTTTATCAAATTATAGTGGCCAGCAAAATAAAATAGTTTTTAATTATGAAGGGGCAAAAATCCTCTGACTAAATGATTATAACTTTTAGACTTGGAATCATGCTTTATTTATTATTATATGTGCTTAATTTAAAAATCTATTTTTGTACATGTGAAACTATAATTGTCAAATTTTTAGTCCCAAATTTCATTATTTAAATCTTTTTCAAGTCTTTTTACTATTTTAAATATTTTTTTAAGTAATAAGGATAATTTTCCGTATTTCTAATCCGTATCTTGATTTGAGTTAAGATTGTTAAGTTAATTATTTTATTTTTCGGATAACAATATATATATATATATATATATATATATTTATAAGATTGGAATTAAGTCAATTATAATTTTTTTTCCTTATTTAGGTCTTAAATTATGGTCTATAGAAGTCTTGTTTAGATTTAGAGGAATCAACTTTCTAATTTTAATAAAAGTTTACTTTTAAAAGGTTCTGCTGATCTCCTTTTCAATTTTTATTTTTTCCAGCTCACAGGATAATTATTATACTTTTCCGTGTCAATTTTTTAATTGGTTAACTAATGTTAGTTATATTGATGACAATGCTTTACATGTAAACAATGAAGTATATAATTCCAGACTTTTCAATCAAGAATTCCATAAAAATTTATTTATAACCTTATAAGGTAAAACACACCACATAACAATATAGATTAATCAATAATGTAGATCATACCATACATATAATATATAATTGAACCCACGCAAATCAAAGTGTTTTAGCTAGAGATCCAGAGTATGAATGTACCACACTAATAATTTTTTTTAAAGTGCTTTACAATCATGAGAACTAATCCTATGAGAAGAAAAGACAATAAAAACATTGTTAGTATTTGAGGACTAGGGCAAATAATATCAGTAATTTGATTTGATTTATTTGATACGATGATAAATATGGACCCCATTAAAAATGGATCAAAGCAGTGAAGACCGGCTGATGTGAAGTCAAAATCAAATGGAAATCATAGTGCCAGGTGGACTACAAGACCGCATATTGCAGATCAAGCGAAGTTGGCTGAGGGGGCTATCGGAGCCGGTTGGACGTAAAAGGCCGACCGGACCATCCAAGCGGCAATCCTCTGTAACCTGAAGCGAGGGTTAAGAGCCGAATGCTAAATTAGCCGAACCACGACCTTGTCTGCTCAGACTTTATGACCGATCGGACGTAATACGCCTCTCCATCAACCGTAAGGCCGAGTGAAGAATAGGCCGACGACACCGTTCAGTACGGCCAAGCTGATGACATTCCTATCAAGCAGTTCTTGGTCGGCTTATAGTGGGACCCACATATATATGTCACTGTACTCTTTTGGGAGTTTGTACCATTGATAATAGAGAATGTCTAGCAAACAAATAGTATTTTAGAACCTTCTAGCCTGTCACATCAGAAATTTATGTGTTCGCTTAAGTAAAGGTGTCAAAGACATTTTTTGACCTGTCTTTTCTTAAGATGCTTTGAAAAATGGGCATATGCTTTGGGTTGCGTGCACAGATGCTATAATGCCATTATAAAAGGAAGTCTCCATTCATAGGCAGAGGTGTGCGATGTTTCATTATTCTACACGCTCTACGTGACTTTTTATTTTTTACTATATATTCTTCTCCGTTGAACCGAGGATTGACTTGAGCATTGAATGACCAACGCCGGGACCCCTTCACTGGCCTGACACTAACACTCCTAATTTTGCAGGACAACGCAGAGTCTTTATCCAGTCAACCATAGAACCATGTTCCCAACCTACCGTCTTCTCTACTTTTGGACTGGATCATCAGTATTTTGGGATGTCTGCATATATGATCTTATAGACGGCATATCTAGTCCTGGATACTGAAGCTGATTGCATATAGGGGATCACATAATCTCTATGTTTGTCGTCCGCTTAAGCTGCTGCTTTCTAGGACCAAAAATCGATTAGAGAAGACAATCGATTAGTTTCTAATCCGATGATCTCTTACTACTCCTTACCTCAACAAAACCTTCAGCTACCCACAACTCTTTAGATAGTAAGGCGCAAATCGCTCAAGTTGAGAATATTCTTCACTTTATCTAGCGCACGGTTGTTTTCAATCTCCCAATGAAGGCGATAATGGATTTTCTCCCATTTGGTTTTACTCTTTTCCTTGAACGACAATAAACTGCCAATTGCTGAAATAGACGATAAACTGCCAATTGCTGAAATAGCTAACAGTTAGAGCATTCACATCAATTTCTCTGTTAATATCTCTAAAATTTAAGGTAAATCATCGTCTTTATTAAATTTAGAGAATCTCTTTTTCCTATGCATGGTACATCAGCTACTCTATAATTTATCATATATTTATTTATTTATTATTATTTCTCTCTCCTCTATACTTTTTTATTATTCATTTAATGTTTAGGGTAGTGTTTTCATTTCCTAAATTTAGGGAGTTACTGTTTAAATTTAGAGAACTAGTAGGTTATCTGATACAAGAAATTTTTTTAAGTAAAATGTAAAATTTAAGGTAAAATGTATATTTAGAGTATTTGATGTGGATGCTCTAGCCTTAACAGTAGGGGTGCAAATGAGTCGAGTCGTTCGTGAATCACTCGCAAGTGACTCAGTTAAAGCTCGACTCGAGCTCGAATTTGACCGAGCTTGAGCCGGCTCGTTTAACATTCGAGCTGAGCTCGAGCTCATTTAACACTGGCTCGAGAGCTCGTCGAGCCTTGTCAAAGTAGATTAATTTAATATTTTAATAATTAAAATTATTATTACTTTTAAAATAAAAAATAAGTTAAGAAGATGTTTGTGATTAGAGTATGTCATTTGGTGTATTTGAGGTCCATGGTTTGAATTCCCTCTTAAATATGCTTTTAAATTTATTTTTTTCAAGTCAGGCTCGAGGATCGTGCTTGAGCTCAAGTCGAGTCTATGTAATTTTCTCAAGCTTGAGCTGACATGAGCTCGACTCGGCTCGATTACCATCCTACTCGACACTTGTTCAAAATCCTACCAGTGCAATCCTCCAGCTCTTTTGGACCATCTTTATTCTCCTCTTTTCGGAATGCCTTCTTGCAAAATAGTATCCATGCATCTTTTTCATCAAGTTGTTGGAGCTCTGGGATACGTTCGTTGTTTGTTATTCTTGTACTTGATGCTTTCTAGTGGTAACAAGAAGTCTGTTTCCATTCAATACGATTCCATATATATTTTAACAACATGTTAGAATTGTCGGGAATATTTTTTTGGAACCTCTTTCGGAAGTTATTATTTTTCCTATTGGACAATCATTTCTGACAGCATACTCTTGTAACAACTTTATCAAAGGCCTAAGCTAGAAACGGTAAAAAAAAATATATCTGTGGATAAATAAAAGATTTCTCGAATACTCATTACACAATAAACTAACAAACTCCTACACACATGCCACCTCCTGTTCACGGATGTTATGAGAGGTGGTATAAAAAAAGGAGGATCCTCTCCAATGGCAAGGTACGCAATCTGCATCATTTGAGCTCTATTCTCGCGCGAGCACTTCTCTGTTCTTGATTCCTCCGTTCAGAACTCTACTAACTTGAGCGACGGAGGACCTTGCCAGGGATCCCTGTCCCTGGTCTTTGGTCGCCAACTCTTTGTTAGATCGTCGGCGTGTGTGCAAGATCGTAAGGAAGCTTGGAAGCTTCACCAAGAAGGAAAAATGTCTCGTCCAGTCAAACATTTGTCCATCGTCATCAGCACGCCATCTCTGCTGCTTTCAGACAGGATAAATGATATTATTGCGACAGACATTTGCGATGAGAGTAGTTTTTCCTTGGCCAGTCATTCCGCATACTGCAATTGCTGCATCTTCTTGAAGTATCAGCAGTAGTCAGCCATGAAACCAATTTAGATTTGTTCTCTTCTATCCCCACCAGACCATCTTCATCAATTAACATGGGTGAATAAGCTCGATAATTCTTCACTCTATCATCATTGCCATTTATAGTTAAACCATATTTTCTAACCGAGAATCAATACGACGCTAAGCTTTAGCAAGACTGAACAATCTTCCATGCCCTTTTCCGTTGCCTTGCAACTAGATAAAAGTTGGTTTGTCAAAAGTCTGGCATGTATTTTTTTAAGATATAAGTTGAGCGCAATATTTAAAGTGAGGGCAGAAGCATAGCTGGACGGTTGGGTCATAAACACATTCATCCGATCAAACTAATAAATAGCCACATTACGAGAAGAGGGTGCGAACACTCCCCCTGTAATTAAAAAAAGATTAATAGTATATATTTGAAAATTTTCCACCGCTACTTTGACTAATTGATTCATTACAGTTCATCATCAAAAAAATTAAAATTGAACATATATTTGGAAACCCCTTGCCCTTAGTTATGCATTAATATCATTTTTATGAGAAAATGTAGCATCATGGAATGTTAAATATTAAATTTTAAAAAATAAAATATATAATAATAAATAGATAAATTAAATGTAGAACACGAAATGAGGGTGCTAAATTAAATTTGGATCAGATTCGAATTAAATTCAATGAGTAGCACGAAGATAATGATTACGTTGGTTTAAACTGGGATTGAGTTGGAGTTGATTTGATCAAGTTTGATCAAACTAAATTTAAAATTTTTGACCCTCTGTCGTATCATACGTCATCGTCAATATAGGAATGTTAAATATTATGAGAAAACGATATCACAAATAATTTTTCGATTTTGAGTCATAGATAAACTTTGCAGATTGATGACTAATATCGAAAATTTTAAATTTAAATTCATTTTTATTCCTTAAATTCAAAATTTAAATCTTAGATGGTGAAAATCAACCCTAATCTTTGATTTTTTTAAAAAATCGCTTTTCCTAAATTAAAATCCTGACTATGCTGCTAATAAGCGATCGGGCGAATAGTATGGATTGATCGACATCCATTTGAAATGATCGATCGATGTCGATTGATTGGGCCTACCCTCTTTCAATTGATTTGGCCCACCCATTTTCTCAAATCTCTTGCAACTCATTTGACCCACCCAACTCGTTTGACTTATCCATTTGAACTGATCGGCCCATGTGCGTTGTTTGTATTATTTGAAGTATGTTTTTTTTAAAATAAATAAATAAATAAATAAAATTACATATAAGATTATTTTTATCACTTTATAAAGAGAAAACACATATCTACATCAGCTAACTTGTCTTCCCTACAATAAATCAATTACGGTCAATTTCATTCACCAATCGTATTCTAGAAAATTATACACAACAAATCTAATATCCTATCATACCATGCTCCACTCTCAAATCAGTGTGTATGTCAAGAAGGTAGTGAGTAGATCTATTCTTATGTATGCCTGCTGGTTCTAACTGAATACAGAGATCAGGAAGGAGAAGGAGGCCTGGACGGAGGTAGCCAAGCATCTGGACGATATTTATTTGGTCCGGCTGGGTCTGACCACCAGCTGGTTCCACCGTCCAATGAACAAATGAGGAGAGCATATGAAAATATGCCTACCTACAGTACCTCGCCGCCCCTCCGCCTCTCCATGCGGCGTTCCCGTGGGCTCGAGTAGTTTTTCCAAGACCTCCCATTCCAAGCTCGCATCCTCTCTTCGTCGCCACTTGCAAGTTCAGAAAGATCCCTCTCCTCCATCTCTCCTGCTTGCGCTTGGTCGACGGCGACTCGGCTGAGCTCGATCAAGGTGCAGTATCTGAAAGCATCTGCCCGGCAACTTCATCAAGGTTTGTGTGCTTCATCCTTAAACTATGGTGAAGATTCCTTTATTTAATGAGAAGAACTTTTTTGCCCTTTTCAACTGTGCATCTATTTATGTATATAGCACAGTTGTGAAGTAAAAAAAAGTTGTCAGCCTGGATCAAGTTAATGAGAAGAGACAACCTGGATGTGGGCCAAAGTATAATGAGCATTCAGAGAACTGATGTTATTCAACATAATTGTTAATATTTCCTGAGAGAATTTGGATTCTGCAATTTCATTAAACTGAGTTGATGTGATTTTGTTTGGGAGAATTAGTGGCTAATTAACTTTATCTAACGGTCTTAAAAAACTATATTTATTAAAGGAATTTGGTCAAGATCTAGTGCATTGGCATTACATAATAAGCTTCTAATGGAGGAAAAGCCTAATTTTGCTAGTCTCCTTTTTAATTTTCCTTTTCTCGTTAGCTCGTAGGATAATTATTATTTTGTTCGGTGTCAATTTCTTAATTAGTTAACTAATGTTAGTTATATTGATGACAATGTGAATATAATGAAGTATATAATTCCAACTTTCCAATCAAGCATTCTATAGAAAATTATTTATAACTGATGCGGTGATAAGGGGGAGACCCCACCTCGCTGCCATGGCGGAGGTCAGTGCCACAGTGGAGGTCAGAGTAAGGATGGTTAAACACCCCTATACCACTGGCCGATCGGGTAGCACGCTCGCCCGATCGGGATAATATAGACCTTATCCGACATCATAACAGCTCGGTGGGGTGCCGAGCTTCCGACACTCAGAAAGGCTGCCAGGTATCTGCAAGGGCACGCTGAGCGACTTCCCCGCTCGGCCTTATATAAAGCTACAAGAACGGAGCGGATTTACGACCGAGCTACACAAAAACAGAAGGGCGGCCGAGCGGCTTCTCCACTTGTCTAGATAATGGCTTATGGATTAGGACAACGGAAGCATCGGTCGAGAGGCCTTCCTGCTCGGCCAGATAACACACTCATCTGAGTAGAAAGTAAGAATCTGAGTCGAGCGGTTATCCTTTGAGCGGCTATCCCCCTCGGCTCAATAAAAGATACTGCTAGCTGGATATTATCTTTTTGGGAGCATATGCCGCTGACAGGCGGCATGGTCGGCGGCTGGTTCAGACAGAGGATCGTACGATAGAAACTTCCACTGTCACTTTAGAGATATGCCCTTCTCGTTAAGGTGCTGTGTTAGGGGCATGATCCGGTGGTAAGAATCCGGAACCCCATAACGAGGGGTCAACACCACGGGGAGGTCAAAGGACCCAGTGGCCCGCCGGAGAAGGACGAGCAGACCGGATTTAGAAGAAAGGGACATCTGGTAGTAAAAGGCACCCTGGTAGGGACCAGGGTTCCGACGCTCAATGAAACAGTACATAATGACCGAGCGGAGGGACGGGCCGCCCGGCCGACGCAGGGAATTAAGGCCATCCGGACGACGTTCTTCGCCCGATCGGCCGGACGGACGTCCCGGCCGGGCGGTGGGTAAAGGAAGGGAACACCCTCTGACAGCCGTCAAGTCGTATGGCTACGCCATACACCTAGTCTGGCAACGGGGTGTCCTGTTGTCCCATCGAAGACATGCTCGGACTGTAGCAGTATGGTGTCAGGTAAGCTCTCTGACAAGTACATACCGAGGTATGGGTTGCTGACACGTCTGCACCTCGGTGAACGTGCATTAGTTCTCTCCTCGCTCTATATATATAGAGCCTCTTACTTCGCCGCAGGTACGCGAAAAATCATCTCTAGAGCCACCTTTTGCATTATTTGCTTGCCTGACTTGAGCGTTGGAGGGTCGACGCCGGGAACCCTTCCCGGCCCGACTTCTGTGCAGGTTCGCCGGAGATTCGTGCGACCAGACGGAGGCCTACGTCCTCGACTAGGAGCGCGCCACGTGCCCAGCGTCCTTTGGTTCGGTGATTCGGACAGGATCAATTTAGCGCCGTCTGTGGGAACGCTCCTGCATCCGATCGGGAACAATGGACGAGGCTGGACGACAACACGTGGTAACGCTTTCGAACGAGGAACTTGACGCTCTGATCGAGACAAGGGCCGCTAAGCTCGTGGAGCAAAAACAGAAAGCCGCATCTGAGCGGCCGGAGCAACAAGCAACATCAGCATCTGGTGGCCGAACGGAAGCACCACCTGCCACCGTCGCATTTCATCGGGCTCTGTTCCGCACCCCTGAATCCTTACCAACTCACAGAGATAAAGGGTCTTCTTCGGAGGAAATGCCTCGACGAGACGACAGGAAGGGAAAAGCCCCCCGAGCGGACGCGTCGCCCGAGCGGATTAATCGCCAATTTTCAGAGGCCATTCTACGAGACCCTCTGCCCAAGCACTACACGCCCCCGACGATCGGCGGGTATAATGGGACAACCGACTCGGATGATCACCTGGGTAAGTTTGATAACACGGCAACCCTCCATCAATACACAGATGGAGTAAAGTGCCGAGTTTTTCTCACCACTCTCTCGGGATCGGCTCAACGGTGGTTCCGGAGGCTGCCGGACGGATCCATCACAAGCTTCAAGGACTTCCGAACGGCCTTCCTCCACCACTTCGCCAGCAGTCGGCGTTATCAAAAAACAAGCGTAAGTCTGTTCGCCATCAAGCAAGAGGCCCGGGAATCGCTTCGAGCTTACATCCAGCGATTCAACCAAGTGGTGATGGACATTCCAACGGCCACTTCGGAAACCATGATGAATGCCTTCACACAAGGCCTAGTGGATGGAGATTTCTTCCAATCGCTCATCCGAAAGCCGCCCCGGGATTACGATCACATGCTACATCGGGCTAACGAGTACATTAACGTGGAAGAAGCACAGGCGGCCAGGAAAAAAGAAACTCCCGCCGAGCGGCCTCCTCCAGCCGAGCGAAAACAGCACGCCGCTCATCAGCCGCCTAGAGGACCAAGGGCTGAAGCAATCCGATCTTCCCATGTCCGGTCTCATGTGCAGGAGGTAGCCGCCGCCCGGCCCAAACCGAAGAAGAGGTGGACCCCGATGTTCTGCTCCTTCCACCGGACGGATACGCACAACACAAGGGATTGTCGAAGTCTTCCCTTCGTGGCTCATCCTGTGCCACGGAGTGCTGGACGGCGATCTCCCTCAGTCGATCGGCGACAGAGAATTCAGGAAGCCGATCGGACGCGAGTTGATAGGCCACGGCAACAGACTCCCGATCGGCATCGCTCTCCCAGGCGAGAGAATCGCCGAGCGTCCAGAGAACGGTCCCGACCATCCGCTCGGGAAGAGGAAAATAAAAGCAACACTTCCCGAGGCGAGATCAATGTCATCGCTGGCGGGCCGACCGGAGGAGACTCCAATCGAGCTAGAAAGGCGAGCGTTCGGCAGCTCCAAATCCATGCCGTCGGTTGCAGCAGAGAGCGAGCAAGCGGACCTGAAATCAGTTTCGGGCCCGGGGACTTGGAAGGAGTTGAAGTGCCTCACGACGACGCTCTGCTCATCAATGCGGTAATAGCCAACTACACTATTCACCGCGTATTTGTTGACACAGGGAGCTCAGTCAACATCATATTCAAGAGGGCGTTCGATCAGCTGCAAATTGATCGAGCCGAGCTGCTACCTATGACGACTCCGCTCTACGGGTTCACGGGTAACGAAGTTCAGCCGGTCGGCCAGGTCCGGCTGGCTACCTCGCTGGGAGAAGAGCCGCTCAGGAGGACGAGAACAACAAACTTCGTGGTGGTTGACTCTCCCTCGTCCTACAACGTCATTTTGGGACGACCGGCACTCAGCGAATTCCGGGCGGTCGTCTCAACTTTTCATCAGAAGATCAAATTCCCCGTGGAGGACCATGTGGGAGAAGTACGAGGAGACCAGCTAGCAGCTCGGCGATGTTACATCGAGATGGTCCGAGCAGAGGCCAATTCTGCTCGGAAAACGCCCCGGATCGAGGTAAACGCCATCACCGAAAGGCCACCCACTTTAATTTATGAGGAAAAAGAAGAAGTGCAGATTCATCCAACCCGATCGGAGGCCACAACCTTTATTGCGTCCGATCTGGAGGAGAAGCAGAAATAGGAGCTGATCCAGTGCCTCAGGAGAAATCATGATGTCTTCGTCTGGTCGACACATGAGTTGCCCGGAATTTCGCCAAACATAGCGCAGCATGAGTTGCATGTCCGACCGGATGCTCGGCCGGTAAAGCAAAGAAAAAGAGATTTCAGCGCCGAGTAGAACGCCATCATCCGGACGGAGGTGGAGAAACTTCTGGAAGCCGACCATATACGTGAGGTGCAGTTCCCGAGTTGGCTTGCAAATGTAGTATTAGTCTCCAAGCCGGGCAACAAATGGAGGGTGTGCATAGATTTCCGGGATCTTAACAAAGCTTGCCCGAAGGATTTTTATCCTCTGCCCCGGATAGATCAGCTGGTGGACTCCACGGCCGGTTGTGAATTAATCTGTATGCTAGACGCCTACCAGGGCTATCACCAAGTGCCGCTCGCCCGTGAAGATCAAGAAAAGTCGGCCGTGACGGCCGACGACACTTATTGCTATAATGTGATGCCGTTCGGATTGAAGAATGCTGGAGCCACATATCAGCGCTTGATGAATAAGGTATTCAGAGAGCAGATCGGGCGGAACCTAGAAGTTTATGTGGACGACATTCTAATTAAGTCTGTCCGAGCGGTCGACCTCTTCAAGGACATGGAAGAAACCTTCCGAACGCTGCGTAAGTATGGAGTCAAGCTGAATCCTCAGAAGTGCCTGTTCGGAGCGAAAGGAAGACGCTTCTTGGGATACATAGTGACCGAGCGGGGCATCGAAGCCAATCCCAGCAAGGTGAAAGCTCTGCAAGATATGCCGCCTCCCAGAAATACAAGGGAAGTTCAGCGATTGACCGGTCGGATAACTGCTCTGTCTAGATTCATCTCTAAAACCGCCGACCGGAGCCTTCCTTTCTTCAAAATCTTGCGCAAAGCCACAAAGTTTCACTGGGATGAAGAATGCGATCGGGCGTTCGAAGACTTGAAGGCATATCTGAACTCTCTTCCGGTGTTGGCCAAACCAACGGCGGGTGAGCTGCTTTATATGTATTTGTCTTCAACCGAGCATGCGGTCGGCTCAGCATTAGTAAGGTCGAGCGGAGAAGAGCCTGTGTATTTCCTCAGTCACATTCTAAAAGATGCTGAATCTCGCTACACTGGGCTCGAGAAACTAGCATTCGCTCTGGTCCTCGCCGCTCGGCGCCTTCGTCCATACTTCCTGGCGCACACGATCGTTGTCAAAACCAATAGCCCGCTCGGACGAGTGCTACTAAATCCAGAGGCATCCGGACGGCTCATCAAATGGATGACGGAGCTGAGTGAATTTGACATCCAGTATCAGCCCAAATCGGCGATCAAAGCTCAATCCTTGGCCGATTTCTTGACTGAGGTGCAAAGGCAGGAGTCGGAAGCTATGTGGAGAATATATGTGGATGGATCATCTACTCGGCTCGGAAGCGGAGTCGGAATATTGCTGCTCTCTCCTCAAGAAGAAAAGATGCACTTATCCGTCCGGCTGGATTACAAAGCTACCAACAATGAGGCAGAGTATGAGGCCCTCATAGCTGGCTTGCAGGCTGCCAGGCATGTGGGAGCCGGTCGGGTAACTATTCACTCGGATTCGCAGTTGGCCGCTCAGCAGCTCTCTGGCACCTTCGAAATCAATAGCGCTCGGCTTAAACTCTACGCTGAAGCCTTCGAGAAGCTCAAAGCTGATTTTAGAGAAGTTATTGTCCAGAAGATACCCAGAGCGGAAAATCAAGCAGCCGATGAGTTAGCCAAACTTGCGAGCTCAATAACGCCGGTCGACATACAGCAACCCATCGAAAAAGTACTGTTGGTAGCGCATGTCGATCGGATGAAAGGTCTTACATTTCCCAGCGATTGACAGACACCCATCATAGAATTCCTCCGTTCGGGCGCCACACCATCCGATGAATATGCAGCCCGGCTCCTCAGAAGGAGAGCCGGTCGGTTTACACTCATCGGAGATCAACTTTACAAGAAAGCTTTCTCGCGCCCGTTGCTGAAATGCGTAAGCTCGGAGGACTCAGCTTACATCCTCCAGGAAGTACATCAAGGATCATGCGGGGGGCATCCGGGCGGGCGCTCGTTGGCCAAGAAGATCCTCTTGGCCGGATACTTTTGGCCAACTTTACAAACAGACGCCGCTCGGACAGTATCTACCTGCCTTTCATGCCAGAAGTATCACAACTTCTCCCACCGACCGGCCGAAGAAATGAAGGCGTCAAGCGTTTCATGCCCGTTCGACCAATGGGGAATGGATATTGTCGGTCCATTTCCGATGGCGGCCGGGCAGAGGAAATTCTTACTAGTGGCGGTAGACTATTTCTCCAAGTGGGTGGAGGCCGAGCCGCTGGCAAAGATCACTGAACAAATGGTTAAAAAATTCATCTGGCAACACATCATTTGTCGGTTCGGCATCCCTCGCCGACTAGTGTCCGACAACGGGCGGCAGTTCACAGGGAAGATGTTAGAGGATTGGTGCAAAAGCTACGGCATTGAGCAACATTTCACGTCCGTGGCCTATCCTCAGAGCAACGGTCAAGCTGAAGTGGCCAACCGGGAAATTCTTCATATTCTGCGCGCTCGGCTCGACCATTTGGGAGGAAGTTGGCCGGATGAAGTGCCGAGCGTCTTGTGGGCCATCCGAACGACGCCAAAAGAAGGGACAGGAGTCACACCGTTCCATTTGGTATATGGCGGCGAGGCAGTCATTCCGGTTGAAGTCGGCGTTGAGTCCGCCCGGATCCAGAGCTACGATGATGACAACGCCGAACGGAGGAACATGGAGCTGGATTTGGTAGAAGAGGAGAGAGCAAAGGCGTCCGTTCGGCTGATGGCGTACCGGCAGCGGATGAAGCAGAACTACAACCGACGAGTAATCCCCAGATCGTTTCAGGTCGGCGATCTCGTTTGGAAGAAAGCCAAACCAGTCGGCGACGTTGGCAAGCTTGAAGCCCTTTGGGCAGGTCCCTTCAAGGTTATTGAGAAGCTCCGTTCGGGAGCCTATTATTTGGAGGATGAAGACGGACGGCAGCTGGAGCGACCGTGGAGTGCAAATCACCTCCAGCCTTATCGGGCTGGATGAAAGGTGCACGAATGTAATTTATTCTGGTGTATATGCTAGCTGCCTATGTACTTGTGATGCAGGAAGCAAAGAGATGAAAACACATTGAGCATTCTCCGCCGAGAGGATTACTGCGTAAGACCCCTTGCCGTTCGGCAGGGGCATATAAATTATCCGGGCCAAGCGCTCAGAGAGCGAAGGCCCCCGAGCCGATCGGCCGTGAGGGGTATATATTTAAACTCGTAAGCGAATGACCCGTGCTGTTCGGCCGGGCATAAATATTGTTCGAGCGCGGGATATGATACAAGGCCGCTCGGCCTGGTAAGGAGTTAGCCTCGGAAAGCCGACGAGCCCCGTCGTTAAAAATCGAGAGCCGCGCCGACCGACTATAAATAACCGCGCCGTCGAGCACCGACGTTAAATATCGAGAGACGAGCCGGCGTTTATAAACGTCCGAGCGGAAAGCCGACGAGCCCCGTCGTTAAAAATCGAGAGCCGCGCCGACCGGCTATAAATAACCGCGCCGTCGAGCACCGACGTTAAATATCGAGAGACGAGCCGGCGTCTATAAACGTCCGAGCGGAAAGCCGACGAGCCCCATCGTTAAAAATCGAGAGCCGCGCCGACCGGCTATAAATAACCGCGCCGTCGAGCACCGACGTTAAATATCGAGAGACGAGCCGGCGTCTATAAACGTCCGAGCGGAAAGCCGACGAGCCCCGTCGTTAAAAATCGAGAGCCGCGCCGACCGGCTATAAATAACCGCGCCGTCGAGCACCGACGTTAAATATCGAGAGACGAGCCGGCGTCTATAAAAATCGAGAGTCGCGCCGACCGGCTATAAATAACCGCGCCGTCGAGCACCGACGTTAAATATCGAGAGACGAGCCGGCGTCTATAAACGTCCGAGCGGAAAGCCGACGAGCCCCGTCGTTAAAAATTGAGAGCCGCGCCGACCGGCTATAAATAACCGCGCCGTCGAGCATCGACGATAAATATCAAGACGACGGCCGAGCGGCTCTCATCCAGCGAAATCCCCTTTGAGGTAAGGCGCGAAGCAAAGGATGGTTAATCGGAATTAAAGAGGCAAACAAGTTTGCGCGCTGAGCGGCTGATCAGGCGCGTAATGAGACATTAAAGATAATTCGCTTGTCTGGCATAGCGAGGTGCCGAGCGGAATGGTTATAAAGAATACTTAGTAAGTTCTTGCCACAATAAAAGGTGAAAGGAACAGAAGATCATCTATTACGCAAGCCAAAAAAGTCATTACAGAGATAGTCTGGGCCGAACGGCGGGAATACAAAAAAGTTTATAAAAACGCTCCTCACACATCAAAATCAAAAAGAGCGTCGGGGATGGTGTCCATCACGCTCGTTAGATCCTCGGGGGGATGGTCAGCTCGGCAGGCAGGTGACCTTTGGTCTTTAGATATCCCACCGCCGCCTTGATCGCCTCCTCGAACGTGAGGGATATCTTGTCGGTAAACTTCTCTCCGAAGCCCTCCGAGCAAAGGAACGCTTTCCTCACTTCGTCAAAGCGGGCCGACTCCCCCTCTTGGTATTCCTTGAGCGCGGCGTGGGCGGCATCGCTGGCGGCTTGGAGCTCTGCCAAATCTCCGTCGAATCTTTGGAGATCCGCCGAGCGGCCCTCCTTCTCGGTGGCCAGCAGGGCGTCCAAGTCTTTGATGCGTTGTTCCAACCCCCTGATCTCCACCTTCATACGGTCCATATCATTGATGGCCTGTTGCTTCCGAGTGGTCGCCGTTTTGATCTCCTTCTCTCGTTGCTTGATCATCGCTTCAAGCCGAACGACTTTGCTCGCCAAATCGTTAGCCCTTTTCCGTTCGGCATCCAGCGATTTTTTGGCCTTCTCCAGAGCGGCAGTCGACTGCCCGTTACCCCCCGCGGTTTTTTGTTTTTTCAACTTGTCCTCCAGCTCGGCCAATCGATCGCTAATAGCGATCTGCTCCACCCAGTTCTACCAACAAATGTCCATAGGTTAAAAACATAATTCGAATATGCAAACAAAGAAAAGGAGAGCATACCCCGGTGGCCTGTTGAAGGTTGCTATCGCCGAGCTGCCCGGGAGTCATCTTGGCTATGCGACGCCGAGCATCTATCCAAGCTTGGGCAAGAGGGTCCGTCAGAGTAATCTGCTGCTCGGGGACCATTGGCCGATCAGCAGCAGCCATGTACGCCTCTGAGGGGAGGCGCAGAACGGTCTTTATCAAATTCTGGCCGTCGGCTCGCTCTGAGAAGCAGCGGCCTTATCGGACGGCCCACCGGCAGAAGAGGAGGGAAGCTCACCCATACGCCTGATACAGCGCAAAGTTCTGGAAGGGCTGGACGGCGGCACCTCAGAGCTGGCCCTCGGAGAACCCTGAGGGGTTGGGGTACTCTCGAGGGAAATCGTCCCGGACAGCACCGGTGCGCCCGCGCTCCGCTCGGGCTGTGGCTCATCAAGTTTAGAGGCATGGGCAGATTCTGGTCGTCGGCGCTTCCGAGTGCGTAGCGGCACATCATCGGCCGAACGACCCTCTACCTCAGCCTCGGTAGGAGGTTCCAGGTCGCCCGCGGCCTCATTGTGAAAGGCAGAGACATCTGGGGCTTCGGGGACAATTGGTGCCCCCTCACCTTCTCCGCCGGCCGGATCAGATGGAGCAAGGCCCCGCTCGGCGGCCTCCTTGTTCGTCACCTCCTCAATCTGAGCGGCCTTCAGTTTGAGCTTCTCGGTAGCTCTGGCACGCCACATGACTTCAGCTGCAGAAGCAAAAAATAAATCAGTTAGAACAAAACAAATGGGAAGATAAGGAAACTTACTCATGCTGCAGGGCAGATCGGCTGGGATAGAAGACAAGCCGAATATATGCATTACTCCCGGAAGGAGCATCTCGTCAATATGATAGCGCTGACCGACTAGCCGTTCGGCTGCATGGAGATAGTCCGCGTCGCCTCTAAACTTGCCGAGCTCCGGTTGCGCGGGCATAGCCGTCTGCCACTTGGTGCGGAAAGTCGGCCGCTCAGGAAAACGTATATAGAAAAAATGCTCCTTCCAATGTTTGTTGGAGCTCGGCATATGATCAAAAAGCACGAAGCCTATCCTAGACTGGAAAACAAAGGTACCCCACTCGGCTTGCTTGGGATAGTAGAAGTAGTGGAATATTTTTGGGTCCAAGGGGATGTTGTTCAGCTTGAACAAAACTATCACTCCGCCCAGCAGCCTAATAGAGTTGGGAACTACCTGGCCGAGCGGAATGCGGAAATAGTTGCAGACTTCTAAGAAAAATTTGTGGGGTGGAAAACGCAGTCCGGCCAGAAATTGGTCTCGGAAGAAAAGCACTGTGCCGGACGGCGGTTCATGAGGCCGATCGGCCGGTGTGGCTAACACTATTTGGTGGTCGGTCGGCAGGTCATAAGTCCGGACGAGACGCAATGCGTCTTCCTCATCAAAACGGCTCTCCATGGTCGTGTACCATAGACCTGGAGCGCCGCCGGTCGACTGTGAAGTGCTAGTCATGGTCAAGGGACGAGAATATAGGATTCCGAGGGAAGGGGCGAGCAAAGAGTAGAGAAAAGCCGATTGAAGGAAACGGGTAACAAAAAGAAGAAAACGCTGGGAACAAGAAAAAAGGCCTTACAAACAAAGAAGATGATCGATGAAGGGCTGAGGTTTGCCGAAGAGTTGAGGGGCGAGGTCGACGGAAGAGAAAACGAGCAGAGAAGTGCCGGAGGAGAATGAAGCAGCGAGGCGGTGGCGGAAGCGGAGCCGCAAGCTTTATATTGCCGCCCGGAAGCAACCTCCACTGTCCGATCCAGGTCGTTGATAACGAGGTCATCATCCAGCCGTTCATTTCAAACGGCGGCTGTCCCATCGGAAGTGACACCACCGCCATGCGCTGACAAGTCCACGATCGCCACGCGTCAGCGAGATACTGGCCGCATTTAATGAGCTCCCCTTACCGTGCGCAGTGCACGTGATAAACAGTGGGGGGGAGCATTGGACATGGATTCCGAGAGAAGCACAAGGCACGGACAAGATACTGCCGAACGGATGAGCATCCTTATGCCTGGCCGAGCGGACTAATGCAAGGATCATTGCTCAGTCAGATCGGCAGTCCAGTCAGTCGGACTTCGCCTCCTTCGACTAGACTCGAGGGGGAGGCAAGTGATCCGGTGGTAAGAATCCGGAACCCCATAACGAGGGGTCAACACCACGGGGAGGTCAAAGGACCCAGTGGCCCGCCGGAGAAGAACGAGCCGACCGGATTTAGAAGAAAGGGACATCTGGTAGTAAAAGGCACCCTGGTAGGGACCAGGGTTCCGACGCTCAATGAAACAGTACATAATGACCGAGCGGAGGGACGGGCCGCCCGGCCGACGCAGGGAATTAAGGCCGTCCGGACGACGTTCTTCGCCCGGTCGGCCGGACGGACGTCCCGGCCGGGCGATGGGTAAAGGAAGGGAACACCCTCTGACAGCCGTCAAGTCGTATAGCTACGCCATACCCCTAGTCTGGCAACGGGGTGTCCTGTTGTCCCATCGAAGACATGCTCGGACTGTAGCAGTATGGTGTCAGGTAAGCTCTCTGACAAGTACATACCGAGGTATGGGTTGCTGACACGTCTGCACCTCGGTGAACGTGCATTAGTTCTCTCCTCGCTCTATATATATAGAGCCTCTTACTTCGCCGCAGGTACGTGAAAAATCATCTCTGGAGCCACCTTTTGCATTATTTGCTTGCCTGACTTGAGCGTCGGAGGGTCGACGCCGGGAACCCTTCCCGGCCCGACTTCTATGCAGGTTCGCCGGAGATTCGTGCGACCAGACGGAGGCCTACGTCCTCGACTAGGAGCGCGCCACGTGCCCAGCGTCCTTTGGTTCGGTGATTCGGACAAGATCAGGGCACTTTACTAATACATCTTTTCAGGAAAAACTTCGAGAAGAGTGCATGCCTTGGGAAATGTGCACGCGCGCTACAGGAGCCCTATATAAAGGGGGGTCTAAGCTTCAACAGAGTTATGCGATAATTTACTGTTGTTGCTATTGTTCTCTACTTTGCTTTGCTTCCACACACCGCCGGTCACTGACTTGAGCGTCGGAGGACTATCGCCGGGGACCCCTTCCCTGACTTGGCACTGACGCAGTTATGGTTACAGGGTGGCGAGGAGTCAATACACGATCAATCGGAGCACCACATCCTCAACTTTCGTCTCCTAGACTATCGGACATGATCAATAACCTTATAAGGTAAAACACACCACATAACAATCTAGATTAATCAACAATGTAGATCATACCATATATATAATATATAATTGAACACATGCAAAACAAAGTGTTTTAACTAGAGATACAAAGTACGAAGGTACCACACTAATAATTTTTTTGAAAGCGTTTTACAATCATGAGAACTAATCCATGAGAAGAAAAGACAACCATGTCCATTGTTAGTATTTGAGGACTAGGGCAAGTAATATTGGCGATTTGATTTGATTTGATTTATTTAATGCGGTGATAAAGATGAACCCTACCCAAATTAGGTGAAAGTAGTGAAGATCGATTGACGTGGAGATCAAAGTCAAATGGTCAAAATCGTAGTATCGGGTGGACAACAAGATCATAGAGTGTGGATCAGGCGAAGTTGGCAGAGTGGACCATTGGAGCCGGTCGGACGTAAAAGGTCGATCGGACCATTCGAGCGATAGTCCTCCGCAACTTGAAGCGGGGGTTAAGAGCCGAATGCTAAGTTACTCAAACCACCGCCCTGTTCGATCGGACCTTATGGCCGATCGGATGTAATACGCCTCTGCAACAGCAGTAAGACCGAATGAAGAATAGGCTAACAGCTCTGTTCAGTACAACTAAGTTGATGACGTTCCTGTCGAGCGGCTCTCAGTCGACCTATAGCGGGACTCACATATATATCTCACGATACTCTTTTGGAAGTTTGTACCGCTGATAATAGAAAATGACGAGAAAGCAAATAATACTTTAGAAGTTTCTAACTCGTCACATCTTAGATTTACGTGCTCATTTAAGTAAAGGTATCAGAGACACTTTTTGACTTGTCTTTTCTTAGGATGCTTTGAAAAACATGCATATGCTTTGGGATGCATGTACAGATACTTCAGTGACACTATAAAGGGGGTCTCTATCCACAGGCGGAGATATGTGATGCTTCATTATTCTACATGCTCTACGTTATTGTTTATTTCTAATACTCTTCTCTACTGAACCGAGTACTGACTTGAGTATCAGAGGGTCAATGCTCGGGACGCCTTCCCTGGCCCAACACTAACACTCTTGGTTTTACAGGACAACGCAGAGTCTTTATCCAGTCAACCACAGAGCCACGTTCCAACCTATTGTATATCTTCTCCGCTTTTGGACAGGATCATCAATATTTTGGGATGTCTGCATATATGATAATATGATCTTATAGACTGCATATCTAGTCTTGGATACTGAAGCCGATTGCATATAGGGGATCACGTAATCTCTATGTTTGGCGTTCGCTTAAGCTGCTGCTTTCTAGGACCGAAAATCAATTAGAGAGGACATGCTGGAGAAGACAATCGATTAGTTTCTAATCCAATGTTCTCTTACTACTCCTTACCTCAACAAATCCTTCAGCTACCCACAACTGGATTAGTTTCTTCCTTTTACTTAGATAATCATCAAGGAAGATACTACAATATACAAAACAATTCTTTAAATAGAAGGCACAAATCGCTCAAGTTGAGAATATTCTTCACTTTATCTGGGGCAGGGTTGTTTTCAATCTCCCAATGAAGGCGATCATGGATTTTCTTCCATTGGGTTTTAACAACTTGTTAGAATTGTCGGAGAATATTTCTATATGATTTCCTTCGGAAGCTATCTTTTTCCTATTGGACAACCATTTATGACAACATACTCTTGTAACGGCTTCATCAAAGACCTAAGCTAGAAATGACAAAAGAGGTACATCTTTGGGTAGATAAAAAAATTCTTCAGATACGCATTACACAACAAACTAACAAACTAACAAATTCCTACATACGATGTCACCTCATGATCACGGAGGTTATGAGAGGTGGTATAAAAAGAGGGGTCCCTCTGTTGGCAAGATAGACAATCTACATCATTTGAGCTATATTCTCGCACGAGCACTTCTCTATTCTTGATTCCTCCGTCCAAGACCCTACTAACGTGAGCGTATGAGGACTTTGCCAGGGATCCTTGTCCCTTGGTCTTTGATCACTAACTTTCTGTTAGATCATCCGCATGTGTGCAAGATCACAAGGAAGCTTCGCCAATAAGGAAAAAGTCTTGCTCCAGTCAAATATCAGTCCATCGTTACCAACGCGCCATCTCTATAGTTCTTAGACAGGATCAACGGTATTATTGCGACAGACATTTGCGACGAGAGTAGTTTTTCCTTGGCCAGCCATTCCGCATACTGCAATTGCTGTCATCTTCTTGCAAGTATCAACATTGGTCAGCCATGAAACCAATTTAGATTTGTTCTCTTCTATCCCCACCAGATCATCTTCATCAATTAACATGGGTGAATAAGATAGATAATTCTTCGTCCTCTCGGATGGGTCTAGTGGCTAGCATATGAGGTGTTGCCACCAATGAGGTCTGGGGTTCGAATCTCGACAAAGTTGAGATAAATGTCTCCTCTATATGTTAGTTTCTATTCCAAAGACCAGTAACCGCCCGTGATTTATCTCCTCCGTGTTAACCTTAGGATGAATTGACGGAGCACTGGAGACGAACGTATTTACTTTTTACCACCAATAATTCTTCACTCTATCATCATTGCCATTTATTGTTAAACCATATTTTCTAACCGAGAATCAATACGACGCCAAGACTTAGCAAGACCCTTTTCCGTTGCCTTGCAACTAGAAAAAAGTTGGTTTGTCAAAAGTCTTTTTCTAACATAAAAGTTAAGCGCAATATTTAAAATGAGGGCGGAAGCATAGCTGGGCAGTTGGGTCATGCACACATTGTGAGGAGGGAGGGGGTGCAAACGCCCCTCTAGAATTTTCAAAAAATTATTAATAATATATATTTGAAAAGTTTATATTGTTATTTTGACTGATTGATTCACTATCGTTCGTCATTGAAAAATTAAAATTGATCACATATTTCGAAAATCATTGACCTAAGTTATTTATTGGTATCATTTTTATGAGAAAATATCGCATCTTGATATGTTAAATATTGAATTTTAAAAAATAAAATATATAATAATAAGTGAATAAATTAAATGTAGAACATGAAATGAGAGCACTAAATTAAAATTGGATTGGATTCGAACTAAATCCAACGGGTAGTACGGAGATAATGGTTACGCTGGTTTAAATTGAAATTGAGTTGGAGTTGATTTGGTCCAATTATACTAAATTTAAGATTTTTGATTGGTATTTTTGAGAAAATTTACTATTTCATTATTTTCTCACTAGGCACACTATTGTCTCTGTTATGTCATACGTCATCGTCGATATAGGAATGTTAAATATTATGAGAAAACGATATCATAAATAATTTTTCGACTTTGAGTTATAGATAAACTTTAGGGATTGACGACTAATATCGAAAATTTTAAATTTAAATTTATTTTTACTCCTTAATTCAAAATTTATGTTGAAAATCAACCCTACCCTTTGAATTTTTTAAAAAATGACTTTTCCTAATTTAAAATCCTGACTATGCTGCTAATAAGCAAGCAGGTGATCGGGCGATCGGGCGAATAGTGTGGATTGATAGACATCCATTTGAAATGATCGATTGATGTCGATTGATTGGGCCTACCCTCTTTCAATTCATTTGACCCACCCATTTGCTCAAATCTCTTGCAACTCATTTGACCCACCCAACTCGTTTGACTAGTCCATTTGAGCCAATCGACCATGTGCGTTGTTTGTCTTATTTGAAGTATGAAAATTTAAAAAATAAATAAATAAAAAAAATTACATATAAGATTATTTTTATCACTTTATAAATAGAAAACACATCTCTACATTAGCTAACTTGTTACAGGGAAGAACTACAATAAATCAATTACAGTCAATTTCATTCACCAAACGCATTCTAAAAAATTATAGACAACAAATCTCATATCCTATCATACAATACAATGCTCCCCTCTTAAATCAGTGTGTATGTCAAGAAGGTAGTGAGCAGATCTATTCTTCTCTTATGTATGCCTCCTGGTTCTAACTGAATCTAGAGATCAGGAAGGAGAAGAAGGGCTGGAGGGAGGTAGCCAAGCATCTGGACGGTCATGATTTGGTCCGACTGGGTCTGACCACCCGCTGGTTCCACCATCCGATGAACGAATGAGAAGAGCATATGGAAGTATGCCTACCTACGGTACCTCACCGCCCCTCCGCCTCTCCGTGTGGCATTCCCGTGGACTTGAGTAGTTTTTCCAAGACCTCCCATTCCAAGATCACATCCTCTCTTCGTTGCCACTTGCAAGTTCAGAAAGATCCTCTCCTCCATCTTTTCTAACCGAGAAAAGATCTCTCCTGCTTGCGCTTGGTCGACCGCGACTCGGCTGAGCTTGATCAAGGTGCAGTATCTGAAAGCATCTGCCCTGCAACTCGATCAAGGTTCGTGTGCTTAATTCTTAAGTGAAGGAAAGAAGCTTGAGCCATTCCTGGCTCCATGGCTCCAAGGCTAATGGTGAAGATTCCTTTATTTAATGAGAGAACTTTTTGTCCTTTACAACTGTACCTCTATTTATGTCTATAGCACAGTTGTAAAGTTCTCAGGTAAAGTTTCAAACTCCTCTTCTGCACGGATCAAAAAAATGCAGGGTCTGAAGCAAGAACATCCGCCAGTAACAATTGTTGTGGTCGTAATTGCAATCCTTGTTCTCTCAGGAAATAAATTAGTGAAACTGACATTTTATCACTCAACTATTTAAGTATTTATAATGACAAAGTTAGAAGAAGGTTGAAGTGAGACCATACATTGATAATTATATATGAGCAATGATATGTTGAAGGAAAAAAATTTAAGGAAAAGTTCAAGGATAGACATATAAAGTCATGACCCATCATTTTATTTTTTGTAGATCTCATCATTTCATATATCTATCCTTAAATTTTTCTTTGAATTTTTTTGTTGAGCATATCATTTTTCATCATATATATATTACCTTGTTTCAGATTCAAGGTTAGACTTGCGAAAAGGGGGAAAAAACGGATGATTTTAACTCGTAGCAGTTGATTCCATGCTTTATAACCACATAAATGAAATCAAACATTATTTTTATCCTTGTGCTGATATAGCATAAGGCACATGGACATTATTTGAAGAGAGAGCGAATAGGAACCTAATGAAGACAACTCATCCTAGATATGCTGATGAGGTCTATTCTGCTACTTTGTTGAAAGTTAAAGTCTGATTAGATATAATTTTTGTTGAATATATATATATATATATATATATATATATATATATATATATATATATATATATGTGTGAAGGGAGAAGAGGTAGGAGAGACATGAAGCTTCATTGTGAATGAGATTTTATTTCCACATTGGAAGTTTTAAGACATTGGTTGGTTTATATTGGCAAAAGGTGGAACCGTCACCTTAGCGGCCCCCTGGCCCCGGCCCCACAAGATTCCAGAGGGAGTAAATCATGGTTAATGCTGGGCAGGATAGGTGACTGGGGGTCGAAGGAATTTTTAGCGCAGCAGACCAGAGTTTTATCGCCGAGTGCAACTGACGACCTTCAACCCATGACTTCATTGGCAGACACCTAACCAACTGATCCAGCCCGTGGGGGCATTGGTTGGTTTATATTGATTCACTACATTGATGATGTAAATAAGTGCATGGGGAAATACTTTCTCTCACGTGTGGGTATGCAGGAGGTGCAAATCTAGGGTCTGGATTACACTGAATCAAGTTGACTTATATACGAGCACGACCTGCTCGAATGTCGGAACAACCATAGACAAAAGGTTACATACATAGAAAAGCACCTATTTCCCCGTCTCCTCTGTCATGCATCTCTTGCTCGGGGAGTGCCCGTGATTAGGGCTATCAAGACTAGCCCCGGACCCATATATATATATAAATTAATATATAGTTTATTAATATAATTATAATTTTTCTTATATTTAATAATTAAAATTTTAATTAAAACTTTATTTTATAATATTTTAATATTAAAATAAATATATTTTAAGTATGGCGAGTCTAACTCGAACCCTCCTCGCCGGGTTCACGGGCGGGGCGGGTCCAAAGGGAGGCGAGGCGGGTTTTGCGTTTGGCCAAACCCGCTCTAACCCGGACCCATTGTCATCCCTACCCATGATAGCAGTCGGGTACCCTTCTTAGTTCGCCCTGACCATCAGAGCTTGGTGAGAATCATAGTTCACCGTTGTATTTTAGAAAACAGATGATCCGAGGAAACCTAGGAGATGGGGCGAATCTGTTTCAATGAAACTACGTGCATTGTAGGCGGTTCGCTTAGTGCGCTCGCGCGACCAATTTCTCTACTTTGTTCGCTCGATCATTTTGTTCGTTGGGCAGAAGTTCACTCGGTTGCTTTATCGGGCAATTGCTCAGCTATCTGCTTCAGCCTGTCTGTCTACTTCACACGACAGGCCACTCGCTCGACCGTCTGCTTCGCCCGACCGGCTACTTGCTGGTCTATTTGCTTTGCCCGACTTACCTCTCGCTCGGACTTTACTACTCAGTCTCAGAGCTAAGTCTGCATTCAGTAATTAACATAAACCAGTCACTGCTGGCAACATTAGATTATCAGCTCAGGTTATTTCAACAGATAAATTGAATTTAATTTTAATATAATTTAAATTCAACTAATACTCTATAAATCACCGATAATATATTATTTTGTCCAATAATTTTCTCATTTCAAATTGAAAGAAATAAATCTCAATAACAAACAGACATCGGGCAGCCATAGGCAAGTCTTACAGAATTGGTACGGGTAATGGAAAGGGGGTTATTTTGATGCAGTATAGTTTTCACTATTTCTCAAACTGTGTAAATGAGGCTCTCACATAGACTTCTAATAGTAGTTGATAGGGTAGGTTGATTTATTTGACTAGCTTCTATATAAATTAAATAAATATAATTTACAAACATTTAGAGAATTTCTCATCTGATTGTCAAATTACAAAGACTTGACACTGTGTTGATGTTTTACTTAACAAAAATTCAGGCACCAAAAGAATTGTCCTGAAACTTACAGGTATAATAAATTGGAGGAATGTTAGCCTACACCGGCAATGGTGTGCGCCTTGTGAACATCATGTGTAATTTTTTTTTTAATTTCTTTAACTTTAATATTATAACACAAACCCTAAATCCTAAAAACTAAAATTTAAATTCTAAACACTAAATACTAAAAAAAAATAAAGAATAAAATATCCTTGGTGCTCACAAGGTATGCACCATTATGTAGGCTAACATTCTTATAATAAATTGATACTAATCCATTGGGTGTGTAGGCTAACCTTCTAAATTGGAAATACGGCTTTCTTTGAGAGTCTTACTGATTGTATTGCAGTTATCATTATCAGGATTAGCATTGGTCACTATTATTTTGAAGTTCCTTCTTATCCTTCGATTCAAGACCTTCATGCTGCATTGGTGGAAAAAACAAAGTGGCTTGACATGAATAAGGGAGAGGAAGAATCCTTTTCCTCATCTTTACTCTCGCACAGTTGAGCCAAGTTCCAGATGCAACGGCATAAATGGACGCCGTCATAGAAACAACTTCTCAATCGACTACATTAGAACAAGTCCCTTTGGATCCTTTTGTTGGATATAAGTAGTGTGAATGGAGAAGAGGTGGAAGAGGAAAGATACTTCATTGTGAATGAGACTTTAGTCCCACATTGAAAGTTTCAAGGCAGGTTGATTAGTTTATATTGATTCATATGCATTAAGGATGTGAACAAATGCATGGGAAGAGACTCTCTCTCACGCGCGGGTGCGTAAGAGGAGGTACAAATCTAGGGTTTAGGGTTTTAGGATTTAGGGTTCATGTTGACTTGTGTATGGGGTCGACTTGCACACGCTAAGCAAAATTTGCCCAATTAGAAAAATTAACATTTTATCATGTAGTAAGCATTAAATCAAAACAACCGAGTGATAATGAGTGAAACGGTAGACAAGTAATGGTCATTAATCGACCATTAACGTTGTCGTTGATCTGAGCTCCTACTCGGCGGAGTGCTCGGGTGCCACTTAGTTCGCCGTGCCCGCCAGTGCTTGGTGGAACCATGGTCAACCATTGTATCCTTGGAAACAGACGACCCGAGTAAGTCTCAAAGCACAGCCGGAGGTGGGGCGAATCTGTTTCAAGGAAATTGCGTCAGTCATAGGCCTCGGTTAGTTCTCCCAGTCGACCTCTTCGTCAGCCCGTTCGACCTCTTCGTTGTCGGTCGGCCAGTCTAACAACCCGATCTGTCTATTCGCCCGACCGATCTGCTCGCCAGACCTCTCTGTCCGCCCGATCTGCCTCTCGCCAGACCTATCTGTCTGCCCGGTCTGCCTCTCTTCCGGCCTATTTTGCTTCGGTCAACTTGTCTGTTCACCCGACCGACACCAACTCGCCTGACCTGCCTCTCTGTCTGCCCGACCGGCCTGTTGCTAGGCCTGTCTACTCGCACGATCGGCTCTCTGTCTCTCTGATCGGACGACTACTTTGCCTGGTCGACCTCTCTCTATCCGTACGGTCGGTCTGTCTGATCCGTTGCACCCGCTAGTGTTGTTCTGCTGCTCGGTCGATCTGCCCGCTCTGAAACACAGATTTACCGCTCTTTTTCACATAGCCGAATCCAGGGTCCGAATTGCATTGAATCATGTTGACTTGTGTGCGAGGTCGACTTGCACACGCTAAGCAAAATTTGCCCAATTAGAACAATTAACATTTTGTCACATAGTAAGCATTAAATCAAAACAACCGAGTGATAATGAGTGAAACGGTAGACAAGTAATGGTCATTAATCGACCATTAACGTTGTCGTTGATCTGAGCTCCTACTCGACGGAGTGCTCGGGTGCCACTTAGTTCGCCGTGCCCACCAGTGCTTGGTGGAACCATGGTCAACCGTTGTATCCTGGGAAACAGACGACCCGAGTAAGTCTCAAAGCACAGCCGGAGGTGGGGCGAATCTGTTTCAAGAAAACTGCGTCAGTCATAGGCCTCGGTCAGTTCTCCCAGTCGACCTCTTCATCCGCCCGTTCGACCTCTTCGTCATCGGTCGGCCAGTCTAACAGCCCGATCTGTCTATTCGCCCGACCGATCTGCTTGCCAGATCTCTCTGTCCACCCGATCTGCCTCTCGCCAGACCTATCTGTTCGCCCGGTCTGCCTCTCTTCCGGCCTGTTTTGCTTCGGTCAACCTGTCTGTTCACCCGACCGACACCAACTCGCCTGACCTGCCTCTCTGTCCGCCCGACCGGCCTATTACTAGGCCTGTCTACTCGCATGATCGGCTCTCTGTCTCTCTGATCGGACGACTACTTTGCCTGGTCGACCTCTCTCTATCCGTCCGGTCGGTCTGTCTGATCCGTTGCGCCCGCTAGTGTTGTTCTGCTGCTCGGTCGATCTGCCCGATCTGAAACACAGATTTACCGCTCTTTTGCACATAGCAGAAACCAGCCCCTGCTGGCAACATGAGATTATCCGCTTAGGTCATCACTATTATAAATTGAATTTAAATTCTGTAATTTTAAATTCAGTTAAGTCTCCAAAAATTTCCGGCAACGAATTGTTTTCCAACACCTTTATCTTCATCTGCCGTTTCTGAAGGATCTAATACATCTTTGAGATAATACATGAAATAATAATTTGACAAATGGCTCTATAATTAAAGAACCTAAACATAATGGCCACAATCATGCAAAATTCTACATGTGTGTTTTTTTCATAAGGAAAAAAAAATCGACAAAAACTAAACAAATTAGTCAAAATAAATAGATTGGAAAGGTTTGATTGTTGTTATTGTTAATTCAATATCAATTGGAAACAGAAAGAAAAAGAAATAAGTTAGATAAGCCAACAAACCAAAAATAACTCTAAATTTATCTGAAAGCACCATATGAAAGGTAGACAAGCAAAGCAAAACATAAAAACTAAAATTATAATGGCCAAATCTGAATCTCAAACTATTGGGGCAGAGAGTTGAATAAAGAAATAATTAGCCCTCCACTCAGTACTTGAGAAGGTATCTCAATAAAAATGGCAGTGCTAGGATGTTGAAAATTAGACCAACAAATAAGTAAATAATTTACTTGTCTTACACTAACAATAACAACACTACAACACCCTTTTTGTGGATCACTCATAATTCTAAGACAAAGAAGAGAAAAAAAACTTTGACTCACAAATTGATACTTGATTGATGATTGAAACTAAATACAAGGTAGAGTATTTATAGTACTCTTCATACAATCTGGACCGTTCAATTAAATTAAATCCTAGCCATTGAAATTCTAATTCTTATCCATGAAATGAGAAAAACACTCTTGACCACACATTTAATTTTATCTTTTACCAAGTCGTCATCTTTATCTATTAGAAAAATAAATAATTAAATCACAAATCTTATCTATAACTCTTATCTTTTATTGGATAAGTTTTATCCTTTATTTGGGTTGGAGTTGATATTTAACATAGGATAGACATAAAAATGAAACAAACCATCAACGACTACATGTTGAGGGTGGAACAGATAATGAAAAGCTTGAGGGCTTAGAGGGACTTCGAATAATGATAATGGCACCACATAGGATGCAAATGACATCGGGAGTTAATTGTTGTAAAGGGAGAAGAAAATACTGGCTTACTTCAACAAAAAAGGATGGAATAGGAAAGCGTAAACCAGCCAAGACTTGCTCTTAATTTGAAAATGGCTACGTAACCAATAGGAGTATGGGGATGGTCTCGTCGGTGGGTATGATTATATGCATAGAACGGAGAATCTCGTAATTGAAACGAAGGTCATCTAAATCTACCCTAGTGAAACTTGATGTGCCTGGAATACCACAAGCCAGAAGCAGACATTATAGAAACCAAGAAAGAAGATCAAAGAGCAATAAGCAAAGAAGAAGAGAGTTCACTAGAGCTTGTAAAAGCGGAAAGTTCGTTAGTGATGAGAAAGACGAAGACGAAGATGAAGGTTTTAGGGATTTTAAAGTATTTTTTAGGAAACTCTTCAAATCCCCTTTTAAGAATGACCGTTGGATAGAGGTGATAAAAAAGGTGGGCTAATTCCCGTGGTTGTCATATTAGAAGGTGAAGTGATGGGCATATAGAAAATTGTATGTCGGTTGTCATGTTAGAAGAATGAGGTTGTTAGACATGCATCATCAACGAGAGACGCAAATTTATAGCAGATGTAACAGGTAAATCATTATTCCGAAGCATTGCCGCATACATCAAAGTGAACCTTATTTTTTGTGTTGAGTGTTTAAGTTATCTAAAGCTTGGTGGACTCTAATGTTGATCTAGTTTCTAAGGCTTTGCCTTTACCATCTCTTGAGGACAAACCTGGCCACATATTCGATTGACACAAAAGACGATCAAACCCTTATCGTTGAATGTATTTAACTCCGAGCGGTCCTTGAGGGCATCACCCTTACCTAAGCAATTTTTACAATACACCCAATCGGGTTAAGACTCGGTCGAACCTCCGAAGTTTTATCACTCATTGTTGAGTGCTAAAACTTCTAAGTCACTCAATACATAAAATTAGGTTAGGACAACCCTTCACTTAGACTAACGAAATCATCACAAATACTTGGGAGAAAATAAAGACATTCAGACAATCAAGTATAGATCAATAATTGGTGAAACTTACTAAAATCTTATTTGCAGGAGAGGAAATCTTGATTACAAAGTTTCGCTTGTCCAAGGGGCAGGTGCAAATACAAAAACAAACTATAGTAGATTTGGAAATAAGCTGGGAGGACACTCCTCGATTAACCTTTAGAGGTCGAGGAAGAGAGTTGGGGGTTCGGACACAAAATAGGCCCCCTCTCTGAGTTGCTTAACTGCACCGTCGACCCTAAGTAGGAGAGCTTTGGTAATGGAGTCGATAATCAACAGGTTAAAGTCCCGAGATTGGAGGAGGATTGTTTTCCTCTTCTCGAACTACTCGTCCTCCTCCAATTAATAAGTTGTTAACTCCGTCTGGACAACCGTTAGCTCATAACACTGCAAAAAAAAGAAAAAACACTTATATAGGAGTAGTTTATTAGGAACGATTTTAATATCGCTCTTAAAAATTGAACAATAGAATCCGTTTGAGCTAAACCGTTTCTATTGTCTTTCTATTTTAGAACGGTTTTGCAATCGCTCTTATTGAATATCATTAGCACCACTCCAAAATCACATCTTAACAGGATAATCATTCTTTAATCGAGTAAAGGAGCATTCACCTGGACGGTCTTCTCCACGAGATCCTTCCGGTGCTGAGGATTCGACACATGACAGATCGCCCCCATCACCTCAACTCCCTTCGACCACAGCTTCTCCACTGCCTCATCGACATTATTCTGTTCTCCCATGAGAAAGCACCAATCAATCGATTAACGAAAAAAAATAAATTAAAAAATTTGAATCAGGGCAGAAGAGGGGCGAAGCGAAACCTTCTTACGGGAGGAGACGACGATGGCGGCGCCCTCGAGGCCCAGCCGCTCGGCGATGGCGAAGCCGATCCCTTGGGTGGAGGTCGTGACGATTGCGACCTTGCCCTCTAATCTCCTCATCTCGCCTCGTCCTCCATACGAGCGCGAGGAAACCAACAAGGAGATTTAGTAAAGTGAGAAGCACTTTTGCCATTTACATCATGAAGATACTAATTTACAGTTTTTAGTCTCTAACATTTACAATTTAGTCTGAGACGATGATCCTAGAAAACTTTGAATACTTTAAATCAAAATTAATATATTTATTTATGCCCTAATTTTAAATGAACAGAGTAAAAATTCGAACTTAAGCGGAAGGGAGAATTATAATGAGAACTAGTAGTAAATAGATATTAGTCAATGATGTTGGGATATTCAGGAGTTAGAGGGGGAGTGGAGGTGAATACCTCATCTCGTTGCATTTCGATGATTGTCTTTGCAGTAGAAAATACGAAGCAAATGCTAACATCTTGATTTATTTGGTATCCACTTCAAATGAGATGATTAATCCAAAGATCTGGTCCTCTCTCACACATCCATTATCAAAACATTTCGGAGGTAGAAAAACTTCGTACAAGACTCCAATACAATAAGAAGAAAAAGGAGAAGCTAATACAAACAAATCTTATAAGATTTACAACATTGAAACCTTAGTTTGCTCCTTGCTTGTCAACCTCTTGATCGACTTGGAAATATAACAATATTTCCCTCTAAGTCTTCAAGAACTTTGGTGGTGAGTTAGAGAGAATCAGTGAAGAAGATGTGAGAAGAGGTATATGCTCCGTTTGAAGCCGTCGAAGCACTTTTACTTGCAGCCTGTGCCAACGGTCATATTCGGCTGATTGATTAGGGAAGCTAGATCGATCAGCTGATCGATCCAAAGCACTTCTGTGTTTTCGCGAGAAGCTCCGAAATTGATCGACCAATCGATTCTAGCTACCTCGTGATATCGCGAGAAAAGATGAGCCCAATCACGTGTCCCAATTGATCTAATTGATTGTGAAACCTTCTGTGTATTTGCAATAAACTCCCAATCGATTGGAGTAGCTTAATCAATCGACTGATCGATTGGATCACCTTTGCTCGCGATAGTGCTCCCAACTGATCGATTGAGACCTGGTTCAATCGATCACCTGATCAATTGACTAATCCTAACTTGCTTAACTCAAGTCCAAGGTTCTCTTGCCTAACATCCAGTCAACCGTGATTTGTTGGGACTTCCTCATGCCTAACATATGGTCAACCTTGACCTGCTAGGACTCTATCACCAAGTGCCTAGTCAATCTTTTGACTTACTTGAACTTTTTTCCTCGTGCCAAGTGTCCGGTCAACCTTGACCCACTTGGATTTACCATCTCATGCCAAGTATCTGGTCCTCCATGATCCACTTGGACTTCCCAACACTAGGTGACCGGTCAACCTTGACCCACCTGGATTTCCACATGTCTAGCTACACTTATCAGGACTTTTTCCACTACATAGCTTCACTCATTAGGGCTTTTCACCTAACTTCACTCACCAAAACTTTTCATCACCTAACTTAACTCACTAGAATTTTCATCTGTGTAGTTTCACTTATTAGGACTTTCATCTGTATAGCTTCACTCATTAGGACTTCACCTGACTTCATTTATCAGGATTTTTCCCTCTACCTAGCTTCACTCACTATCGTTTTTCACTTGACTTTACTCACCAGGATTTTCCATCTGTCTAGCTTCACTCACTAGGACTTTCACCTAACTTTATTCACCAGGATTTTCCAACTACCCGGTTTCACTCACCGAGACTTCTCATCACCTAGGTTCATTCACTAGGATTTTCCTACTTGACTTCAGTTACCAGGATTTCTTATCACCTAGCTTCACTTATTAGGATTTTCCCACTGCTCAGTTTCACACACCGGGGCTTCCAAACTATCTGAGTTTACTCACCAGGACTTTCTAATTACCTACCTTAATTCAACAAGACTTTCTCAACAACCCAGCTTCATTTACCGGGACTTTCACACCAAGTGTCCGATCAACACTGACCCACTTGGATTTTCATCTTCTGTCAACCTTCCCATTGGACTTGTCCTTACCTAACCTCTAGTTAGGACTTCCCAATCAAGTATCCTGTCAACCTTGACCTACTTAACTTCTCGTCAAACTTTGGCCATCCATGTTTATATAGACAATTGCACCAGCAATCTCCATATATTGTCAAATATCAAGACTCAAGCTTGAGTCAACTCAAGTTTAGTCAACCTGGTCAACATTGACCTAGGGAAAATTGCACCAACAAATGCTAGTATGTTCTATAAAAATCTTAATATGAAAATAGAGTAGAAATTAAGTTATTAATCATACTTCAAGTTATATGGCGAGAATGTCTTATATCACCTTAGGAACTGATGAGATAATAGATGAGATACAGACATGGATAGATATGACTTTGATTTTTCTCGAAGAATAGATGTGATACAAATGGATTGATGTGGCTGTATCGATATGTAAAAGAGCCAAAATAGATAGATTAATATGTTGTGATATAAAAAGGATAAAAAGGAGAAAGCTATAGTAAAAATTAGAGAGAGAGAGGGGAGGACCAAACCTATGAGGATTGAGACAACGAAAAGAAGCGATACAGATAATAGAAATTAGGTTATGCGTTTATAATTTGAGAATGATAAAAAGTTGAAATTACTAATAAGGTTTGAAATTGTTTTCCGTATGAAAAGAAAAAAAAACATTAAAATAACTTAATTATGTGGCAAAAGGTGATTCGCTCGCCCTAGCTCCCCCACCAATCCGTCCCTAAGTTAACACGGAGGAGGCAAATCACGGATCGCTACTAGCTATTAGTACAAGTGGCTAAGGTACGGAGGAAGATATGCTCGGGCGTGCTAAGTTTTGATCCCAATGCCTCATATGGTAACAACCCATGTTTCAACCATTTCACCTTCGAGAAGTATGTGGCAAAGGCAATTCGCTCGCCCTTGCTAATCCGTACCTAGGCCAACACGGGGGTAAATCACGGATAACTACTAACCATTAGTGCCAATAGCCAAGGTATGGGGGAAAACATGCTCAAACGTGTGAAGTTTCGATCCTAAGATCTCATGTGGTAATATCTTATATTTTAACTACCGTACTCTCGTAAGGGACGGGAGTAATTTAATTATAATTTCATGAAAGAGTTGGTTATTAAAGGGTCAAGATTTTTAATTAAATAGTAATAATTAATACATACTTTTTAAATTATGAAAATTGAATATATGAAATGAGTAGTACCGAAATTAATATCTCACGTAGTTCATAGTCAAATGAAGATAAAAGTACTAGAGAGGCAAATTGTAGTTTATAAACATATGAGGTGTAAAATGAAAACGTTAAATTTAAAACAAATTGAAAAAAAAAATGGTTTCAAACAAAACTCAACTAAACGCATGCTGCTACCGCAACAGTTATAGGTCATGATAGACATTGCCATGGGTGAGGTAAAACTTTGGGTAAGTTTAGATATTAAATTAGGAATTATTGACAAAAATTGGAAAGATTAATTTGTTTATCTTTTAATTAATTTTTCATTCTATATCTCTTTTGTTTTCTTAACTAAAACTAACTACCTTACTTAATTTATTATTAAAAATATTAAATCATATTAAAAATTTGTGTATATTATTTTATTTTAAAATTGTTAGGTTGACCTCGATTCGCAAATCATGCTCAAGCTAGGTTGATATCATGCCTAACCCATTCAAATCCTTCTCGACTACTGAAGAGAACACAATCGTCACCTTTCGTGGACAAAATGTTGTAACGCGATTGTCATTGTTGTTCAAAGGCATTCTCCCCCCTTTTTGTCATTGTTGTTCTAAATGTCGTAACAATGCTTGGAATAATTTTACAATGACTATCGAAGCAGAACCGAATCTCGTTCGCCTTCATCTTTGTACTAAATGTTGTAATACGATTACAATAATTTCGTAGTGACTAGCAAAGCCGAAGATGATCCTCCTCCTTTTCGTGTTTGTTGAGTTAGGTTTGTAACATGAACACATCCTCATGACACTGAACGACATCAAACACAAGATTGCATTGAATTTTTCATTAGCATCTTTCATCTGTTATAACTGAACCTCTCAAGGCATTTGACCCACAAAAAGTAAGAACAACATATCGAACATATCAAACAAATGCATCAACCAGTAGCGAGAAATCTTTGCAATGGTTTCGTACTTCTGAGAGTTCGTTCGATCAGTTTCTGACGCTCGGACTTCGTTCGATCAGTTTCTGACGCTCGGACGTAGGCATGAAATCATCTGCGGAATCAATCAATTGTTTCAGAATCAGATGAGATGAAAAACAGAGAACCGCGCAGCACCCTTTAAAATTAGTATTCATCAAGTCTTCCTATAAACAGGCTGTTTTCCCTTTTCAAAAGATTCTCATACAGGCAAGATTAGGGTTAAAAAACTAAATGATTCGACGTAGTTTGAGAATCAGCTCAATGACACAAAATGGGCCATAAGATGATCGGCAAAACACCTTAAGGAAGATTTTCGAGGCCACAAAAACGCATATTTCGATATTAAGAAACTAGAAATGTGCCAACTCAAGATGTGTCAAAGCAAACCAAGTTTGTGTTCTACAAAACACAAGATGATTTAATCGGCTAGTAATCTTCAAAAGGTCTCAAATTGTGCTGCAAGATAATTTACAAATCAATTTGCAACAAAGCTAAACAATGGACAAATTTGTGGACACCGAGAAGACTAAAATATTCAAGTAGGTGTCTCAAAGCAAAACAATGGACAAATTTGTGATTTTCACAGTGAAATTGATTTGGAAACCAACCAATATGTATTGGAGATAGACCTAAGGCATCATTTGGTTGGAAAAAAAATTTATAGCGGAGCATTTTGGTAAACGGTATCAATTAGAAAGGGTGAGACGAGAAACAAAGTAAAGTACAATTTATTACTTACCCTACTGAAAAAGGAATGCTCTTTCTCGGAGTAAGACCTGGGCAGAGAAAATGCACGTTGAGGAGTAAATGCTGGAATAGGGCTCGCAGCTGCTGCCTTCTTGTCTTCTTTAACTTGGTTGAAGATGACGGTGTATCCAGCAGCTGATTTAGGATCTGCTGCATTCCATTCTCCAAATTTAGGCACTGCGGTGGTTCTTTGGCGACTCTGTCAAAATAAGAACAAAAATAATTATAAACTTCTTCGACAACCAACTTGGTCTGATGGAATACAAACTGTATTGACATAATTCCATACTAATAAGATTAGTATTACTCGATCAAATTTTAAATGAAACTGAATGAATTTGTCTTAGTTGTTTTCTACTTTGTGATACTTGAGAAAGAAAATTGTTCTTACCGGTGTTGCATGTAGAGTATTTGAAGTTCTTCCCTGCTTGACCGGTGACTGAGAAGGAAAGAAACCAGCTTCACCTAAGCTCCTATGGTTCCCATGGTATCTACCTTTGTGTTTCCTTTCTTCCCTGACATCGGTCGCTCTTGATTCATACTTTCGTCCATCGTACTCCCGATGCTTGTCCCTGTGCCGGCCTTCCTTTGGATATTGAGGTTCTGCAGCTAGGCCTCCAGGTTTGTGGGGCTCTCCTCTGGGTTTACGAACCTCTCCTCTGGGTTTCTGAAGCTCTCCTCCTGGTTTGCATAACTCTTCCGCCTGCTCTGGATCATATGGATTGAAAATGCATATGCCAGAAGCTTTTTCCTTGCGTGCCGTATCGAAGCATGTCGTGTAGGCAGCATCTTGGTTCCAATCACCAAAGCGCGGCACATGCCCCCGCTGTTGTGAAATAAAGAACAGCAGCAGTTGAATAGAGTTTGGTAAATCAAGAACATGATTAAGCATTGGTGAAACCTATTTCAACTGTTAGATTAGATTCTTTTGTAAAATTAAAACATCATTAGAGAAATTTTATCATTCGACACATACCATGAGAAACCAAACCAGATAGTTTAGTTTGTTTAGAGACAACCTCACTAGTTGAATGCAAATTCTCTCAAGTTATCTTTTCCATGCTAATGTTGTAAAAATGCAAGTTGATCACAAATGTATAAAACATACAAGGAATCTTAAGTGATACAAGAGAGAAAAAGAACACCGATATGAATTTTAGAAGCCAAAGTGAGCTCATATCATAGATATAGCAAATGCTACTCGCAAACTAAATAACAAATTAAACAGCAGACAGATCTTTTTTTAACAAAAGAGTGGTTTTATAACAAAAGAAATTGGAATTCCCATTCCATGATAACGATGAACTCATTTTTGAGGAAACATACACACTTTGGACTTCTAATATTGTTTGTCAAAAATTTTATCTCGTGATCTCACAAAAAGTTTCAGCATTGAAATCCCTTTTCAATCTGTCCAAACAAAATATGTGAAATCTTGGTTCATGAAAATTCAGTTTCCTATGGGAATTAGATTCTTTTCTTTCAGGAATTGATTCTAAGCAATCTAATAGAACCTTGTAGCTTACTTTGAGAAATTTCAGACTGACCAGACAACAACATTCCATCCAACCAACAGGAATCAGCATCAACATGATGAATTCAATGCATCTTTCCTAAACCGTTTATAGAAAAAGGGGGACAAAACAGACCGAAATCTCTATTGGAAAACGAGAACAGGAAGAACCCTAAAAAGAAAAGAGGAAACTTTTATTCGAAAGCAATCCGATCGACATGCCAAATGACGAAATCAAGGATCAGACAGCATCACATCTCACGCCAGTGACGATAAAACACACAAAGCGGCGAGCAACTTTTAGCGGACGAAAACCCCAAGCGACGGAATCAAAACGGCAAAAGGAGAAGCAATCAAAGCCAAACTCCCAGGAAACACCGGATGAGGAAATCAAACAGCAAAAGGAACAAAAAGAAACGATTTTTGATTTAAAAAAAAAAACGGAACTGAAGAGGAAATCTAGGGGAAGCAATGCACTCACTGCCATGAGGAGGCAGGCGGGGCGATGCGCTTGGCGTTTGGTGCAGAACCAACAGGAGAAGGAATTCCCTAGGGCTCCAAGAAAGGCGAAGGAGGTTGTAGATATCCAAAGAGGGGGTGGCCACGCCTAGCTGGGAGAATGCTAAACTTGGAGAGAAAGAGAGGCAGGGAAGTCATGGACAAAGAAGGAAGGCAACGCGAATTGCGTGGATTGCGTATAAACAGTTGTCATTTGGCCCCTTTAATTTTCTATATCTCTTGTTTAATTCATTCGCCTCCTTAAAGTTTTAATATTTCTAAAAACATCCACAACACGTCGCCTCCCACGTGCGCCTCCGTCGATTTTAAATCCGGTGGCGCGGCGCGGGCGCCCATTCTCCACTCCATAAACACGGCGGCCGGCCACCGCCGGTCCTCCTCCTTCTTAGACCTTCGCTGCTTACCTTCCCATCTCCTCTAGCAACGACCCGCACGGACCAAGAACCCTAGAGAATTCGGGTGTCGCGACACCAAAAAACCTCCTTTCTCCCTACTCTGCTTCCCCTGAAGCTACTTTGCGGTGAAGAACCAAAAGCTATGCGAGCAATTCGACGCCGGCGCCACTTCGCTTAGTCGACTGGGAAGCGGAAGGGAATATTCTCTGGTATCTCGATCTTCATTGACAGATTCACGATCCCTCCCAATCAGGTACCTTAACACTCTGACGCAGTTGTAGCATTAGATCTGGTGAATCGGTCGTGACAGTGTGTGTTCTTGGATGGGTGCCTGTGACAAAGCAGGTAAATCAGGATACAACATACTCCTAGGTGGGTGCCTAGGGGTGTAGTGCAGTTGGTACTTGGGGGTGGAGCTTTGTCACATTACGACGAGGGGTTGATTTTCGTGGGATTCATTCCTTATGAAAAAATAATGTCCCACCCACCTAGGAGTACGTTGCGTATCTTGATTTACCTGCTTGTGTATTACCATGAGACCGATGATATTGGGTTGTCCGGGGTGAGTGCATCACATTTTGCCACATTAAACAACAATTACAAAGGGCGCACTTAAAATTGTGAAATTCCCAAAAGGCTTATCTAAAGTTCAGATTTCCCAAAAGGCACATTTGTTTCCTATTTTACACCTCCCATCAACCACTGTGATGTTGCATTCAAAGAACAACTTCGTTGGATTTCAAAGAACACCACCACTGTGGTGTTGCATTTTAAAAAAAAACACACCACTATAGTTTTGGATTCAATAGTGTTTGATTTCAAAGAACAATACCACTGTGGTGCTAAATTTCAAACATTAGCACCACGGTACTGTGGTGTTGGTTTTAGAGTTTATGCAGCATTAAATTGATGTTGATTTTTTAAATATGGCACCAATGTGGTACTTATTTTTGAAAATACAACGCCACAGTGGTACTATTATTTGAAATCCAACACCACAGTAGTATTGTTCTTTAAAATCCAACACCATAGTATTGTTGTTCTTTGAATGCAGCACCACGATGATTGGTGGGAGGGGTAAAATGGGAAACAAGTGCGCCCTTTGAGAAATTGAAAAATTATGTCTTTTATAAATTTGCAACTTTAAATGCGCCCTTTAGGAAATCTGAAAATTAAATATGTTGTTGGTCAATTAGTGCTTCTTAAAACATTCATTTAATTGAGTATCATGATCTTTTCTATGGTTCAGGGAATTTAGTCGAGGGCTTCTAGTAGTGAAACCTTCTTGGGTGGTTGAATCCATGGCTGTCAATATGCTTTTGACCTGTAAATGTCTTTACTCACTCATGGTTTCATTTTTCATTGTTGCCTTTAAAGATTTATGGTTCAGATGATATTTGGTTACTGCACATTTGTTTACTATTTTACCCTTTCCATCAACCACTGTGGTGTTGCATTCAAAGAACAACTCCGTTGGATTTCAAAGAATAGCTTCGTTGGATTTCAAAGAACACCTCCACTGTGGTGTTTCATTTAAAAAAAAAACACTACTATAGTTTTGGATTTAATATTGTTCGATTTCAAAGAACAATACCACTATGGTGCTAAATTTCAAACATTACTACCGCGGTGCTGTGGTGTTGGTTTCAGGGTTTATGCAGCACCAAATTGATGTTGATTTTTTAAATACAACACCAATGTGGTACTGATTTTTGAAAATACAACACCACAGTGGTAGTATTATTTGAAATCCAACACCACGGTAGTATTGTTCTTTAAAATCCAACATCATAGTATTGTTGTTCTTTGAATGCAACAACACGGTGATTGGTGGGAGAGGTAAAATGGGAAACAAGTGCGCCCTTTGAGAAATATGAAAGTTAAGTATGTCTTTTATAAATTTGCAACTTTAAATGCGCCCTTTAGGAAATCTGAAAATTAAATATGTTGTTGGTCAATTACCGCTTCTTAAAACATTCATTTAATTGAGTATCATGATCTTTTCTATAGTTGAGGGAATATAGTCGAGGGCTTCTAGTAGTGAAACCTGCTTGGGTGGTTGAATCCATGGCTGCCAATATGTTTTTGACCTGTAAATGCCTTTACTCACTCATGATTTTATTTTTCATTGTTGCCTTTAAAGATTTATGGTTCAGATGATATTTAGTTACTGCACATTTGTTTACTATTTTACCCCTTCCATCAACCACTATGGTGTTGCATTCAAAGAACAACTCCATTGGATTTCAAAGAACAGCTCCGTTGGATTTCAAAGAACACCACCACTGTGGTGTTGCATTTCAAAAAAAAACACTACTATAGTTTTGGATTTAATAATGTTCGATTTCAAAGAACAATACCACTGTGGTGCTAAATTTCAAACATTACCACCGCGGTGCTGTGGTGTTGGTTTCAGGGTTTATACAGCACCAAATTGATGTTGATTTTTTAAATACGGTACCAATGTGGTACTGATTTTCGAAAATACAACACCACAGTGATACTATTCTTTGAAATCCAACACCACAGTAGTATTGTTCTTTAAAATCCAACACCATAGTATTGTTGTTCTTTGAATGCAGCACCACGGTGATTGGTGGGAGGGGTAAAATGGGAAACAAGTGCGCCCTTTGAGAAATATGAAAGTTAAGTATGTCTTTTATAAATTTACAACTTTAAATGCGCCTTTTAGGAAATCTGAAAATTAAATATGTTGTTGGTCAATTACCGCTTCTTAAAACATTCATTTAATTGAGTATCATGATCTTTTCTATGGTTCAGGGAATATAGTCAAGGGCTTCTAGTAGTGAAACCTGCTTGGGTGGTTGAATCCATGACTGCCAATATGCTTTTGACCTGTAAATGTCTTTACTCACTCATGATTTCATTTTTCATTGTTGCCTTAATGATTTATATGGTTCAGATGATATTTGGTTACTGCCTTTTGCTAAATAGCCGCTTCCTTTTAATAATAGCTTCCTGAAATATGGCCGTGAACAATTTTGCATTTGCAATTAACATAAACTTCTTGAATATGGTAGTTAATGATTCATGAGGTCAAATACAAAGTGATGCAAGCACTAGAGCTTGGAGTTTTGGGACTATTTTGATCGGTGGTTACTGGTGGACAAATTTTGATCGACCATAACTTTTGACTCAGGTATCAGAACGAGACATACTACGCCCCAAATCGAAGCTCGTTCAAGTCAATAGGCGACTGCGCTTGCCCCCAGCGCCCCCGTCAACCGTCCTAAAACCAATACGGAGGAGGTAAATCACGGGTGACTACTAGCCTTTGGAATAATGACTAGCGCACGAGAGAGACATTTACCAAATGCGCCAACCACTAGACCGTCCCGAGGGGACAAATCAAAGCTCATTTAAAAATCTATAGTTGATTACCAGGTGAAATCAACCAAAAAAAATGTCATTTTTTAAGGCTCCGAACAATTTTTATCATTGGGTTATTTTCATCTTATGCATCATTAGATTTTTGGAGACTATTTAAACTATTTTTTTAATTGATTTTGGATAGTTTTTTTATCAACATTAATTTTTAGTCGTGGTCTCCTTCTTTGAAAATGACGAGTTTTACTTTTCTATTTCATAATATTCTGCAAAATCAATGGGCTGTAGAAAATTATTTTCACAAAGTCTAGTTGGCCATTTAGTTGGATGGCAAGTTGATTTCTATTAGCAAAATGTCAGATATCTCTGACATTTTGCTAAGGATAACTATTCTAGGCTAAAAAAGAGGATATTTCAGAGTTGTGCTCTCTCAATCAATCAACAAAATTCTATTTCACTCTATTCCTATTTGCTAACCAAACCATATTTTCCATTTTTCTTCTTACTATAAGGAAGCATTTTGGATAGGAAAGATATAGGTCTAATGAGCAGATATCCCTATTAAAGTTTTGGAAGTTTGAAAAATAAAAGATAGCATAAGATTCAGTTAGCTACTCCAAATATTTCACACAGTTTGTGGTTACTAATCAAGTTATTCCTGATAAAGAGTGAGACAACACAAATAGGTGCAAAAACATAGATGGCTGGTGAAATAGAAATGGGAGATGGGACAACTGATCCATTGTTTGGTACAGTGCAGAAACTGATATGAATGGATTGTGTTGAATGTAAAAATGATGAGAATTTAAATTTGACTATGTCAATCAATACATACTGGGTTCTTCCTTGTTTGTATATCTACCATGATGTGAAACATATGCCATATGGAAAATGGATCTTTCAATCGAAAATGTAAGTTGTTGTTGTTAAGTAGGCATGATTTTGAATTATATATCACTAGCAACTTAGTCTTGCATGGAGCTAGATGGAGGGATCATTGTTGTTTTCACTTCATCTTTCGCAAATTGATTAATATTAATTTACTTCGTGACCTTGTGAAGTTCCTCATAAATGATAGTTCAGACATATTTAGCATAAGTATTGCAAACACCAATAAAATTGATTTTATTTGATGCTAAATGAAATGTATTTCTTATTTATTTAATTTTTTTTTTGCCCCTTTTATTTAGGGGTTCCTTACCAGTTAAATGAGCTTGAGAATGGGGCTCACAAGCAACAAAAGCTGTCTTCCTACTTTACTTCTAAGACTATCTCAAATGGGACTCACAAGCAACAAAAGCTGTCTTTCTACTTTACTTCTAAGACTATCTCAAATCGGAGGCTTAGACCCCTATCTATTTTATTTTTCATCTCTTCGACTTTCGGACAAGATCAGATATGATACCTCGTCTCTTAGTCAGTTAGATTACTCGGTGCTCGATCAGCTACCCAAAGAATTGAAGGCTGATTTGTTGCATCCTTGCCTCCACATAGATCCCCTAGTTTTCCTGGAAATGAGAATCCTGAAGTTCCTAATATGACAGGTTGGGATCTCATACTTAGATGCATCTTTTCAATAACAAAGAGATACTTTCTTGCGAAAAAAATATGATAATACCATCTGTCTAAAGTCATTGCAGACCTTGACGAATCGAACAAAAAATTTAAGTTGAGAAGAACATACTTCTCTCACATAGAGAAGGAACGAAAAAAAATGCTTTAAGCTCTATCTGGTAATGTACATTGTCCATTGACATTATTCCCACTTTCCCGCAAAATGAAATTCGAAATTTAGGATCAGTTGACGGCATCCACGACCAACTTCCGCGACTTGAAAACAGACCACTTCAACCGCCGGTAGTATGCAGCTTGGAGAAGTGCAAGTGAGAGTACAAAAATCCATTTGAATCCCATCTGCCAAAGCCCGACGATAAGTTTGGCGACAAAAGCTAATGTGTAGATAAAAATGCATAGGAAGAAATATAAATGCAAAGGGGGCTGGAGATTACCAGTTTCCTCTCCTCCATCTCAGGTTCGGCCGCCCAAGATAAGAAGGTTACGACATCCTTACCCATCTGGAGCGATAGTGGCATTTGAGAAATTAGTATCTAATCCAACAAAGTATATGAATATGAACACATCTTGTGTTCAATTACCTGAGATTCAGTTGCAGGAGTACCGTCCTCATACTCGACAGCACCGTCGATGAGCATTTTCGGCATGGCTATAGCACCACCAGGGAAATAAGGATTGTAGTGGAGCCCCTCGCGAATCTATGTAATCACATCAATAACAAACATTATGCAACCAATTAAAAAAAGCGAAATTATAAGCAATACTATCATTGAGAAACCAGTGTACTACCGAAACACCAGCAGGAGGATCGCGATAACCAGTGAGAAGAGCGAATGCATAGTTCTGTCCATTGTGTCGTGCCTAGGAAAAAGGACAGAAAATCAAGTTTGTCAAAGAAAACATGAGCGATGAGTAACCGAGATAGTCGAGGGGAGGTAGTACCTTTGTAATCAGACTCAAATCTGGAGGATATGCCCCTCCATTTACAAACCTTGCCGCTTGTTCATTTGAGTATGGCTGAGGAAACCGATCGCTTAATTTGCCAGGACGAGTGAACATTTCCCCTTCATCATTGGGGCCATCAACAACCTCAATTTCGGCAGCCATTGCTTTGGTCTCCTCTTCCGTGTACGCCACACCAACAAGATCTCGATATGACACCAGAGACATAGAATGGCAAGAAGCACAGACTTGTTGATAAACTTGGTGACCCCGCCGAATCCTGTGCATATCGTGTTGTGTCATAATTTGTTAAACCAGTCTTAAACTGAGTGAGCACACATATCATTAAAAAAGATCATAAATACTTATTAACAATATCATGCACAAGTGACCAACTTACAAAATCATAAGCATGGACATAATAATTCAGAAGCTGTAAAACATCTAAAAAAATTGAAAATATAGTCAGGTAAGGCAGGGAAAGACAAACCAATTGCAATTGTCTCATTTATCCAATAACCATCTTGCAAGTATGAGATATAATAACTACCTTATCTTATAGACGGAACCAAAAATATTTGTTTCCTAACACAGTATAGTTTCAATTTTCAGGATACAAACAAAAAAAACACCAACACTCTTTTACTTACGATGCATGATCATATGAACTCAGGATGCCCTTATGAGGCCATGGATAATTTGGTGCCGATAAACCATGCTCAGCTTCATCGGCAGATGCCAAGGATGCAAAGCTTAAAGCTCCAGTAATCCCAACTCCAAGTAATGCAAAAGCTTTCAGTGATTTCATGCCAGCTGAGCCCACAATCTCTTCCTGCTTGTGTGATGACACCAAAGCAGGAATCTGCAGACATAGTCATAGTTTCTTAAGTAATCCTAAATGTACTCAACTAAGGAACAAAACACTTACCTAACCCATCAAGCAGTATCAGACATTCTATCTCACATAAAACACAAAAGAAAAATAATACCTCCACAAACATAAATTTCCTTTTTCACAAGAATGGCATAGTATACATTTATCTCTTTGGAGGTTAACAAAATAAGGAAATGAAAGATAGTGAAAAAGTCCCTGTTTTTTACAAATTAAACTGAGAGTGATAGTTCTGCACCTGTATGTGGACAATATAGGAGAGTTGTGTTGGTTATGGAAACTTACATGTCAGCGCATACAACTTACCATGAGCACTATATTTTCAGAATTTATCCAAAATTACCATTTTTATCAAGTCTACCCTTTAGGTGGTGTAATATTTCATTTTGAACCTAGATAAATAATGATAAATTAGTTTCTATGTCTGAAGTGAGTGCATTATTCTTCGCACTTGTTAAATTGACATTTTTTAAAGAAAAAAAAAACTCCTTCGCAAATTCTAAACATAGATAGTGTCTGGAGCATTGGCAAATATTTAGGTAGAGTTGCATATGACTTCCACGCCTGCAGTAGTCTGGAAGGATATTTGTAAAATTTCTTCTATCTGCTTGCATAAATTTGCTAAAAATAAACTCTTCAACATCAATAAAATAAAGAGACTTCTTTATTCAAAATTTCCAGTCAAATATAGAAGTTGCATACAAAGTTTGCAATACCATTCTGACCGACTAGATGAAACAATTAACTACTCATATTATCCGGTCAAACTAGACAAAAGCAGAAAAACAAGAAGAGAGGATGAGAGAGAATAAGCAGAACTTGTTTTGAAGAATATTATTATCCTAAAATCATGTTTAGGCACACAAGAAAGAAAAATGAATAGTGACTTTACAAGAATCTAACACACTTAGATATGGCATATATGCATTGAGGCAAGTAAATCTTGATATGGCTGTTCAAGAGAAATGAACTAGTAACTACGATATGCATCTAACAAAGTGAGGGATAAATGCTGTAAAAATAGAGAAAGGAATGAATATTTACTGTTGAGTGGAACTGAAGGCCCTTTCTCAAGAGCTGGCTGATGCCTCTTCCAGTTCCAGCAGCCATTGAGTGGTTCACGGAAAGTTCTGAAATAAATTTAATCAGAAAGCTAACAAACGCGAGAGATACAATGTGAGGATTGAAAAACACCTTTCACAAACGCAATTTCACTCAATTAACAAAGCAATAGAAGATTCAGTAGCACACAATCCACAAAGCAAACCTTTATAATCTGAGTTCAGGTTTACTGATTTCAAAGTTGTCATTCCAAATAAATTTCCAACGAAAATCTTTCAATTAACTACTTAATTCCCTGAACAAACAAATCTAATGGGGAGTACTAACTGGAATACTCAAACAACAAAAACAAGGTAACATTTTGAGGATAGCTACAAATAAAAAAATATCAATTTGAACAAAAAAAATCGCTTTTGTGAGATAACGTGTTTCCTACGAAGCTTGACAGCAATAGATCGAGCCACCAAATGAGAATCAAAAGCCCGGAGCCTCGCTCCAACCTTGCCTGAGAGTAGAATTCAACAAGCCCAAACAAAGAGTCGTCTACTACGGTAAGCAAATTCCCAAAACCTAAACCATCCCAAAAGAAGAAAAAAGTCCAGCATGAATCTCGAAATATCGATCCGAAACCATTTAAGTCCATACCAAAAGGTAAAACTTGATCTTTAGATTCAAAAAACAAAAACGAAAAAAAAACATCTCAAAAGACCGTAAATTGGAAGATCTAGGCACCCAATAGGCCAAGGATAACCACGCCAACTAAAGGAAATCGATCGTTGCAACGGGCAGTAGAGGAATGAACCTGTGGGAGCCTCGGCAGGGAGAAACCGGCGATTTGGGAGCGGAGAAATAGGGCAATAGAGATCAGTCGGAGTGCGTGACCTTGTCCGTGCCCTATGCGGCTTAATGATCGGAGGAAATTTGACATTGCCCCCCAGAATTTATGCAAATTATCCCTCCACCTTCAATATCTTAAAAAAAATAAAAATAAAAACCCTAAACTTTTCATATATATTTCATTTCGATAAATGTGGATGAAATTAAAAATCTGCTATTAGAAAAATAAGGGAAGGGGTGAAATAAAAATTATAATTAGGACAGGGGGACGTAATAATGTATTTCCCCTTAGGACAGTAAATAAGCCGAGTAGAATCGAGTTTCGTGTGTCAAACTTATTTGATAAGCTAAGCATAAAATAAATCAAATTATTTAAAATGTAATTGAAGCTTAATTTTAAACTTTTTTTTTAAGTAAGTTTGAGTTTGATTTTGTTTAGGTGTGATTATCTTTTCAATTCCAATTTATTTGATTTTTTTAAAATAAATTTTTTATTTGTTTATTTGATTATTTTCTTTTATGGTACTGGGTGTTGAGTGTGGAGAGTATTTTGATTTCCGCCTCTACTTGATCTTTGATCATATAGCAAGGCAAGATATATATATATAAAATATTTTGATATCCTGCACGCCTGTACAGTGTGCGACTGCGCGTAAGATATCACTAGTTTTAGTTTTTTTTTATTTTAAAAAAATATTTAAATTAAAAAAAAATAATTAAAATATTTTTTTAAAAAATTTATTTCTAGGATTCAAGCTTTGGGTTATAATATCAAAGTTATTTTTAAAAAAAAAATTTTACCTCTAGGGTTCAGACTTTGAGTTATCGTGTCAAAGCTAGTTAGGGTTCAGGCTTTGGGTTATAGTATCAAAGCTATTTTTTTTTTAGATTTTATCTCTAGGGTTTAGACTTCCCAATTAGGTTAAATGTTTGGTTTTAAACAAAAATTAAAATAAAATTAATTTAAGTATTTATTGAGTATTGTAATATGTTGAGGGGATATATTAATGTATTAGAAATTTATATAAGGAAATGTTAATTTTTTAATTGATTTTTTAATTAAAATATTAAAAAATAAAAAAAAAACAAAGCTATTAATTGATCTCCTGCGCTACGCGCACAGTCACGTAGGATATCAATACTCTCTCTCTCTCTCTCTCTCTATATATATATATATATGACTGATATCCTGCGGGACTTCGTTTCTGCGCTTGTGCGCGATTGCAGAGCTGGCATTTGCAGACGTGGCTTATTTTCTTCTTTTATTTAGCTTTTACGTGGCTTCATTTGTTTCTTTTATTTGACTTATATTTGGCTTTTGCTTTTTCACAGAACGCATGAAGCTCTCTTCGGCAAACCAAAGGGACGAAGCTAGGGCACGCTGTCCTAGCCGTGACAAGTTCTCTCGGCGCGAAGCTTCGTGACGCTCTCTGTGCTCAGCAAACTCTCACAGTGACGCTCTCTGTGCTCTACATTCTCGCCCCGACGCTCGCCGCATCCTCTCACAGCGAACCTTTCCCTCGCTGTGCGGTGTCCTCTTCCCTCGACGAGGGTTTGCCGTGCAGCGAAGCTAGGGTAGCAAGGCTTGGGTAGCAAAGTTTCTCCTTCATTGTTCCTCTCGCCTGTGCTCACCATCATCTCCTCTCCAGGCATATAGGGTTTTCTACCGACTTCTAGCCCTAGTTTCACCCCTCTATGTGAGACTTCTATACCTCAGTTCTATTTACAATTCGTTTTTCCTGACATGTATCTAAAGGATCACACTGTTTCTATTTTCATGCGACTTTAGAAGATCCATTCTTCCTACCCATTCCTAAATGAAATGATTCAAAGCTTAATATTAACAACTATGTTTATGTTTAGCAACTTGACAGCTAATCACCATGGCAGATAATTAATAGTAAGATTCAGGATGAGTTTGGGCAATCCGGTGGTTAACAACTGATTTGGGTTAAGAATTCAATTGAGATTTTTAGCAACTTATAATTGGGGAAATATGCATTTTATAATCTTACTTTTTCCTTAATAAGAGTCCTTATATCAATTTGTATTCGTTAAAAAAAATGCACATCTGCATGCATTTTTAGCAACTGATTCTATTTTTTTGGATGTCTTATTGTTATCTTTGTGTTTTTGTTCGGGTTGCATGCATGAGCTTGAAGTATCACTCTTACAATATTTT